>NC_140938.1:53836459-54281459 GCF_014529385.1 Adiantum capillus-veneris
CGCACTTCGCAATGCCCACATGCCTAAAGACTGTCACGCATCGTCGCGCATGAGAATTAGCGCCGAATTAGAGAGAGAGAGAGAGAGAGAGAGAGAGAGAGAGAGAGAGAGAGAGAGAGAGAGAGAGAGAGAGAGAGATTGTAAAAACCCAAATAATAGCCTAATTTTGTAAACATTGCAAAGCACTGGTAGGGGCTCAACAAATTGGCACTATTCAAAGCACCAAAGTTTGGGAAAAATGTGTCTCGGTTGGAGTCAGCTTAATATCGTGCCGTTTTCATTTTCAAAAATGCCCGTTGAAGGCAAGGGAAAAAGGGGAAATTCCGCCCCGAAATATAGAAAAATAGTGTAAAAAACTCAAATGATGGAGCTGATGGAGAAGAAGCATTAGGTGGGGCAGCCACTCTCTTGGCCCTAACCCAGTTAGGCATATCCCACAATCAGTGCATTCCAAGAGACGACATCCTACACAGGAAGCTTCTCAAGCACTTTTTGTGCTTTCCGAAATGCACAACATTTGGCATGAGAGAGAGAGAGAGAGAGAGAGAGAGAGAGAGAGAGAGAGAGAGAGAGAGAGAGAGAGAGAGAGAGAGAGAGAGAGAGAGAGCCTTTTCAATGAGCTTAATCAATGAGCTCTGATAATGGTGGGGCTCGGAGAGCTAGAAAAAAACCTAGGTTTGATGTAATCCCCCATGACAAAAACAATCTACTGATAGGGAAGAACTAGGCTTGAAGCGAAGAAACACGTGGCAAACTCAGTTTCAAAATCCAGGAGAAGGAAGAATGGAGGCATTGCTCTACAACTCATTATCGATGGATCAACAGAGACAAATAAACAGGGCGGGAGAGGATCTTATATGCGCTGTTTTGCATTGATACGGAGCTCTGATGATGGTGGGGCTCGCAGAGCTAGAATTTTCCCTTAGCAAATTCAATGGAAGGAATTTTGTATGTTTTAAAAAATGATTTTTTCTGAATCTCATTGCATTTCATAAAGCACTTCATAAAGCACAAAAAGTGCTTTCAATGAGCTTAAGCAATGAGCTCTGATGATGGTGGGGCTCGCACAGCTAGAAAAAACCTAGGTTTAATGTAATCCCACTTACAATTTTTGGTATTTACCTTTAAATTTTAAATTTGAACTTGAGAAAACCTACAACCTGTGGATAAATTTAGTGTAAAAACCTTGAATTCTAGCATTGCCTTGGTCGACATGTATGCCAAATTCCATGCACTTCATAAAGCACAAAAGGTGCTTTCAATGAGCTTATTCTATGGGATGTCCTCTCTTGGAGTGCACTCATCGTGCCTACACATGAGTAAGGGAGAGACGAAGAGAGAGAGAGAGAGAGAGAGAGAGAGAGAGAGAGAGAGAGAGAGAGAGAGAGAGAGAGAGAGGGATGGAGCTGATGGACAAGAAGCATTAGGTGGGGCAGCCGCTCTCTTGGCCCTAACCAAGTTAGGCATATCCCACAATCAATGCATTCCAAGAGACGACATCCTACGTAGGAAGCTTCTCAAGCACTTTTTGTGCTTTCCAAAATGCACAACATTTGGCATGAGAGAGAGAGCCTTTGTGTGTGTGTGTGTGTGTGTGTGTGTGTGGGAGCCTTTGTGTGTGTGCGGGAGCCCGCTCGGTTTCACATTATGCCCAAAGGAAAGTCAACAACCTTTTGCTATGGCCATAGGATGCACAGAAGCTTTGGCTATTTCTCTCTCTATGGACACCTTGTGCCATAGAGAGGGAGGTATAGAGAGGTGGATAGGGGAAAAATAGAGAGAGAGAAAAACATGTATAACCCGGTGCTAAATATATATCTTATTCTTATAGTAATGGAGCACGTGCTTACCTCTGGAAGAGATTCTTCGGAGGAGATATTTTCTACCCCAAAGAGAGACCCAGGCAACAATTTACGAAATGCCAAGCACGTTGCCCGAGGTGGGGATGGACCTGCAAAGAAGAAAATTGTAGATGGACTAGGTGTCATCCACACAGTATGCTCCAAAATTCAAGCCTCATGTGAGAGAGCGGAGGCATCATAGGTTTTCTATAGAGAGAGCATTCAATGGTTGAGCCATTCACAATATGAGCAAGGGGTTTATCTTCATCGTCTAGAGGAGCGGATGCAGCTACAGATCAATGGTATTTTGCAGCAGCAGAGCTCAGTGCAAGGACAACTTTCTCGCATAGAAAGCAACCAGGCAAAAATCATGAGTCTCTTGGAGAGGTCCCTTCTTGACAAGGATAGCATGGATTTCAAAAGCATTGTGCTTGAATTACAAAGCACTAGCAACAAATTGACCGCCGTAGTAGTACAACATACTACAGGTGTCTCCGAAGTTAGATCTATCTCAAACACGCTCCATGCATTGGTAACGGCCCATTGGCCCAAGAAGGGGATTAATGCCATTGGAGATGTTCCATCCAATTCAAAGCAGGGCAACCCTTGCAAGAAATGAATGATGTAATCGATAGTAATACTCACTTCTTTCTCATTTATAGGCTTAGTGGATCTATATTTTGGTGGCTTTGGGGATATTGACTACATTTTGGGGGAGGCTTATGTATGTAGTGGATACCAATTTTCTCACAACTCTTGGTTGTCTTCTTTGGATACTACATTCTCAGAGGATCTCCAAAAAACATACTTACTTCTTTCCCATTTATAAGCTTAGCAGATCTATATTTTGGTGGCTTGACTACATTTTGGTGGAGTCTTATGTATGTAGTGGATACCAATTTGCTAATGACTCTTGGTTGTCTTCTTTGGATACTACATTCTCAGAGGATCTCTATAATTGTAGTATTTTTGTTGCCACTGTGTCTTTTGAGTCACACCTCCCGTTCCCCGTCGCCCCCCCCCCCCCTCGTCCTCTCTCTCTCTATCTCTCTCTCTCTCTCTCTCTCTCTCTCAAGTTCTATTGCAATGAATCTCTCTCTCTCTCTCTCTCAAGTTATGTTGCAGTGAATCTCTCTCTCCCTCTCTCTCTCTCTCTCTCTCACACACACACACACACACACACACAAAGTATTCTAGGCGTGTGCAATGTCTAGCTTCTTTCTCTCTCTCCCTCTCTCTCTCTCAAGTTATGTTGCAGTGAATCTCTCTCTCCCTCTCCCTCTCCCTCTCTCCCTCTCTCTCTCTCTCCGTCTCTCTCTCTCTCTCTCTCTCTCTCTCTCTCTCTCTCTCTCTCTCTCTCTCTCTCTCTCTCTCTCTCTCTCACACACACACACACACACACACACACACACACACACATACACACACACACAAAGTATTCTAGGTGTGTGCAATGTCTGGCTTCTTTCTAGGTATGACAAATGTGAAGCACTTCATAAAGCACAAAAGTGGGAGAGAGCTTCCTATATAGGATGCCGTCTCTTTGAATGCATTGATTGCTACATTCTCAGAGGATCTCCATAATTGTAGTATTTTTGTTGCCACTGTGTCTTTTGAGTCACACCTCCCGTTCCGCGGCCCCCCTCGCCCTCTCTCTCTCTCTCTCTCTCAAGTTATGTTGCAGTGAATCTCTCTCTCTCCCTCCCTCTCTCTCTCCCTCCCTCTCTCTCTCCCTCTCTCTCTCTATCAAGTTGCAGTGAATCTCTCTCTCTCTCTCTCTCTCTCTCTCTCTCTCTCTCTCACACACACACACACACACACACAAAGTATTCTAGGTGTGTGCAATGTCTGACTTCTTTCTAGATATGAAAAATGTGAAACACTTCACAAAGCACAAAAAGTGGGAGAGAGCTTCCTATATAGACTGTCGTTTCTTTGAATGCATTGATTGCCAGATATGCCCAATTTGGGTAGGGTCAAGAAGCTCTGGTCTATTTTTGGCAATCAATGCATGTGTCTCTCCCAATGAAATCACATGCACACCATTGCCGATGTGGTATTTGCTTTTGATTGTGTAAACGGAATGTACACAACAGTTCAAGCCTCAATGCAACTCTACCAACTCAAATGGGGACCTGTCACCATGGTAACTCTTCATAATGAAGCACCTCGGGGCTGATTTGGATGCACCTTTGAAGCCGTCTTGATGTGGGTTGCCAATGGGTTAACTTGGCACATCTGCATCGACTGCGAGAATCCGGCTGACGTGCAGAGACTGGCATGTTGTAACCACAGTGAAAAATTGCCGACTGAAACTAAGGCCTTAACCTATCACCATGGTAACTCTTCATAATGAAGCACCTCGGGTTTGATTTGGATGCACCTTTGAATCCGTCTTGATGTGGGTTACCAAAATGGCCAATAACGGGTCGACCAATAATGGGTTAACTTGGCACATTTGCATCGACTTCGAGATTCCGGTTGACGTGCAGACTGGCGCGTTGTAACCGAAGTGGAAATTTGTCGGCTGAAACCCAGGCTTTAATCGACAATTGTCAATGGGCTAATCAGATGGACTCGCTCCCCCAATTATATCCTTAGTAGTAGTTAGATGAGATATAGAGAGACAGATATAGAAGTATATAGACATTTACCATGTGGGTTGGCAATCCTCCTCTCGCTGACTCCCTCAAAGAAAGATAGACATAGTTGGGAAATCCTTTCTTCTTAATTATCTAGATACTAATTTGTATATATCTGTGAGTGCTTATAAGAGTTCTTTTTTGGAAAGATGGTTATTGGTCCAAAGGTGTTGTCTCCTGGACATGCAAGACCTAGTAGGATATGTCAAGCCTCTCGAGCTACGCGACGTGCAGCAGTGCGAGATAGAGTTTGACATTCTCTGGGTGAGATTGATGTGCCTCGCTTGGAAGATTTCCACCATTTGATAAACGTGAATTGATGCAATGAATTTCCTCAGGGAAGGATTGTGATGGATGTAGATAACGAGTCAATTCTCTCGCAAAGTTATGTAACAATTGAAGTGGAATCCAATAATGGAGATGTTCCTAAGGAGCCTGTAATTGTCTCCAGAGAGGGAGATTACTACAAAGTTGAGACACTTTGTCTATCTATCACCTACTTATACACTGAGACCACTTTCTTGATGCATATCTCTATGTTGTCTCTTTCTTATGAAAAGTGTATTCTTCACAACATAGGCAACTTGGATTTTGCATGTTCCTTTTGTGGTGCTTTAGCTTGCAAAACAGAAGCAAAGACCATTTACACATTTGTGGAGAAGAGTTGTTGCAACTCAGGAAATGTTTCTTTGCCGCCATTAAGTGAACCTCCTTTAGAATTAAGGGAATTGGTGCACGGGGGTAATACTAGAAGTAGAAAAATCTTGAAACATATCAGAGCATACAATAGTGTGTTGGCATTTGCTTCTTTGGGAGCTCATATAGATGAATCTCTCTGCCAAGGAAAAGGAATCTATACCTTCAAGGTGCATGGATCTATTTATCATAACATTGGTCCATTGATGCCAGAAGAGCGATAAGGTCGAATCCCTCGCTTTGCTCTGTTGTATTTTTTTGACACTGAGAATGAGTTGCAAAACAGGATGAGTCATGTTTCAAAACTCAAACCAGATGTTTTGGAAGCTTGCAATCGATGATGCATCGAGTAAATCCGTATGTTCAAGCTTTTAGGGGGTTTGCTACAATGGTCCAAACTTCCAATATTCCGGAGATTAGGATGGTCATTACTGAGAAGCATACAAATGGTTGGCAATATGTTGCTCCAACAAGTGTGGAAGTTGTTGCAATCATGCTTGGTCAAGGTGAAGAGAGCAACATTGGCCATCGTGATATTGTGTTGAATCTTTTGGGTGGTGGTCTAAAAAGAATCTCAAATTGCCATAGGTCATACATGCCTCTATTATATGTGTTTCTATCTCCAAATGGTGAAGAAGGTTGGAATCCTTACATACCCCAAGTGAACAGAGCAAAAGTAAGCAGAGAGCGAGTAAATGGAACTACAAAGTATATTTCTACGATGGATTTCTACAAGTATAGATTGCAAATTAGAGATGACACAACACAATGTCTTTTACGTGGTGGTAGGCTACTGCAACAATATATTGTTGATACATATAGTTGTATGGAGGAGTTGAGGATTTTGTGGGTGCGTAATCATCAAAGTCAACTTCACAGTGAGGTGTATCAAGGCTTGACAGATATGGTTGGAGCAAGAGATGGAGCAAGGATGGAGAACTGTTATTGAGTGCTAATGTTGGAAGAAGGGTTGTATTGCCTTCTTCGTATGTTGGTGGCCCTCGCTATATGCACCAACTGTACCAGGATTCCATGGCAATTGTACTCAAGAGAGGAAAACTCGATCTCTTCATTACATTCACATGCAATCCTGGATGGAAGGAGATACAGGATGCATTACTACCTGGACAGACATCCAATGATCGTCCTAATCTTACTGCCCGTGTTTTCTACCATAAGTTCAAGGATTTGATGGGCTTGCTGATTAAGAGAGCTATTTTTGGTAAGATCATTGGACACATTTCTGTGATTGAGTTCCAAAAGAGAGTCCTTCCTCATGCTCACATTCTATTGATACTTTCATCTGAGCATAAGCCAACAAAGACGTTGCATTATGATAAGATTGTGTGTGCGGAGCTTCCTGATAAAGTAATGTTTCCACAGTTGTATGATGTTATCAGGCGATGTAATGTGCATGGCCCATGTGGAAACTTGAATAAGAATGCTCCATGTATGAAAGATGGAAAGTGCAGGTTTAAATATCCTCAAAGCTTCAGTGTGTCGACTACTGTGGCTAGGGATGGATACCCAACGTACACGAGGAGGGATGATGGAAATTGCATTGTTCGTAATAAAGTGAAAATGAGTAATAAATGGATTGTTCCATACAATCCATTTTTGTCAATAAGGTACAATGCACATATCAATGTGGAGGTTTGCTCCAGTATATCCGCTGTGAAGTATCTCTACAAGTATGTGTATAGGGACATGACAGGGCCATTGTTGTTCTACAAGATAGTGAAGGGCTTCTAAATGAAGTTACAAACTATCATAATGCTTGATATGTATCAGCATCTAAGGCTATCTGGTGTATACTTGGGTTTCATATGCATCAAGAGAAACGTGACATACAACGGCTCCAAGTTCACTTGCCTCATCAAAATCAAGTCATCTTCAACGAAAGAGCGACTGTACAGAGTGTGGTGGAGGGAGAGGTTAGCAAAAAGACAACGCTCACTGAGTGGTTTGTTGCAAATCAACAATATCCATAGGCCAACAATTTGTTGTACATAGAGTTCCCAACAAAGTGGGTTTGGAAGCCAGCAAGTAGAACATGGACTCAAAGATAGATTGGTGACATGATTGGAAGAATGTACCACATTGTTCCCAATGCTGGAGATTTTTACTATTTGCGTATGTTACTCAACATGTGCAAAGGATGTAAGTCTTTTGAGGATATTAGAACCTTCAATGGAAAAGTATATGACACATTTAAAGAAACATGTAATGCACGAGGATTACTGCAAGTTGATGATGAATGGTTTCTTTGTTTCGAAGAAGCTTCTTTTCAACAAACAGGGCAACAATTGCGCCTACTGTTTGTAGTCATTTTGGTTTTTTGTGATCCAATACATCTTGGTGCATTGTGGAATCGCTTCTGTAAGGAGCTTTCTGAGGACCATGTATATCATATGAGGGTTCGCTCAAATGATGCGAATATCTGTGAACACATGGCTCAAAACCAAGCTTTATCAAACTTAGAGACAATGCTTCAACACTATGGAAAGAGGCTCTTGGATTATTTTGGAATGCCCCAGGTGGATCACACACTGCAAATTATGAGTGAGCATGGAGTGCTTGCTGAAGAGTTTATGTATAATAGAGAGGAACAAAGAGTACTGTCTGCTTGAATGGAATCATCTTTCAATGTTGGGCAAAGGGAAGCTTACAATCGGATTTTGCAAGTAGCTGGCATGAGCAGAGGGACTGGTTATTTCTTGGATGGGCCAGGTGGAAAACAAAAGACTTATCTGTACAATGCATTGATCTCTCAGATACGTGGAGAGTCCAAAGTTGCTTTGGCATGTGCATCTTCCGGGATTGCAGCACAACTTCTCGACAACGGAAGGAGTGCACACTCTAGATTCAAGATCCCTATTGATATAACTTCTGAGTCCACATGCAACATTAAAGTAAACAGCCAGCTGCTACTGCTGAGCTATTGCAAATGAGTTCACTGATCATATTGGATGAAGCCCCCATGGCTCATAGACACGCTTTTGAGGCTCTTGATAAGACACTAAGAGATGTCATGAAAAATGACATGTTGTTTGGTGGAAAGGTACTCCTCCTTGGTGGTGATTTCAAACAGATGTTACCTGTTGTGCGTAAAGGGGGGAAAGAAGACATTGTTAATGCATCTTTGTGCCACTCATACATTTGGCAACGTACAAAAATCATGCATCTAACACAGAATATGCGAGTGGTCAATTGTTTTAGTAATGTTATTGAAAGAGAGTTTGTGTAGTGGACACTTGATATTGGTAATGGCCATGTTTGTGATGGGGGCATACTTGATAATGTGGCTTTTCTGGCCTGCATGATGCTACCACAAAATAATTTGCAAGCATTGGTTGCTTACATATATAGAGACCTTGAAACACAAACTTGACATGCAACCTTTTTCAAGGATAGAGCAATTTTGGCTCCACAGAACAAGGAGGTGGATGCTAAAAACAATTTGGACTTGCAGCAATTTCCTGGTACTTATAAGGAATATGTCAGTGCAGACTTGGTGTGTGAATCAAATTGTGATAGCATTTTATTAACAAGTGAGTTTGTAAATAGTTTAGATCTTGGGGGAGGTTTTCCACTGCATGTTTTACAATTGAAACAGAATGCTCCAGTTGTGTTGCTTCGCAATTTGGATCCAAGAAGTGGCCTTTGTAATGGGACACGCTTGATTTGTAAGTGATTATACAACAAAGTGATTGAATCAGAAATCATTACAGGGTCACATGTAGGAATGCAGTGTTCATTCCAAGGATTCATTTTCTCATGGGATCTAGAGAAGGTCTCCCTTTTGATTTGAGACGCCGCCAATTTCCCCTACGTTGTGCTTTTGGGATGACAATCAACAAGGCGCAAGGCCAAACATTGGGAGTTCTTGGATTGTATCTCCCAGCACTGTTTTCACCCATGGTCAACTGTATGTGGCAATGTCTCGCGTGAGATCCTCTTTTGCCATCAAGGTTGTGGTTGGTGATAGTCACTTAACAAGCTTAGTAGATATGAAGATCAAAGAACATACACTTATAACATTGTCTACAAAGAGGTGTTGCAATTGAACTGCCCCCTGCCACCCCCTTGCCATGGGGTTTAACGTGGTTGGATATGTTTCATCCCAATAAAAAAGCACGGTGACTCTCGCAACTATTTCTTTGTCATTTATAAGCTTAGTATATCTTCTTATGAAACATGGTGTAGCCTCAAGCAAGGTGTATTCGTTGAAAAAATTGACTAAGATCTATTAGTGCTGAGAGATTTATGATTCATGTGCTTTTTGATGAATTTCTAATCCTTTATGTATATGTATATGTATGAATGAAGATGGATCCTAACGCCTCTGTGACTTACACACTAGGGAGACGACCTCGACACGTCCGAGGTAAAATATTGTATCTTTGTGTTTGTGACATTTCAATACTTTAAAGAATTTAAATCTCACAGTCAAAGATTATGTATTAGATCCACCATTATGGAGGGGTCCAATCACAGCCATGCAGGTGATTCATCTACTGGAGGACCTTGATCTCGCAAGGTAACAATGTTGATGGTGATATAGTAAAGTAATAGCTTTTGTGTATCAAAATATCTATCTATATTAATAGCTTTTTGTTTGGCTATAGATCACAATATTACCCAGAATTCTTGATGGTGGGTATATATCATGCTTCATATGATCCCAGCTTGCTGTGCTACATTCAAGTTGCTATTCAGAGAGGATTCAGAACACGTGTCACCATTGCAGAGTTATGCAGAACCCGTCCAATTAATGCTATGTTTGCTCAAAATCTTAGTCTCGGTGCTTGGTTCCTACGTGTTTTAATGTTAGGATCTCTTCCTCCAATGATTGGTAGATGTGTTTTGCATTGTGGGCCATGGGTGGTTTGATACCGTAGCAGGGCATGTCGTAGGATATGCTTTTGAGCATATAATTCTTAAGTCTCTACGCATGTTATATTTTCTGGCATGGGAAATATCACTTACTCTATATATGTTGTGATGACTTTTGCAAAGATTCAAATGTTGTCCATCTTATAAATTTCAAACACATACAGTACCGCTCTCTCTCTCTCTCTCTCTCTCTCTCTCTCTCTCTCTCCATGTACTGGGCTCTCGAGAGCCCAGTACATGGACAACAAGAGAGAGAGAGAGAGAGAGAGAGAGAGAGAGAGAGAGAGAGAAAGAGAGAGAGAGAGAGAGAGAGAGAGAGAGAGACAGTGAGTAAATGTTCATCTGATTTTATGAAATTTGCGAAGAGCAAAGAGCTTGAGGGTAATAGAGGCCATGCCGTCGCCGAAGGCGGCGCTGTTTTACTAGGCAACATTTAGATTTGTTAACCACTAGGCCGTTTTACGAGGAAACATTTAGATTTGTTAACCACGTAAAACGCGTTTGCTTACGTCGCGTCTACTAGCAACTCGACCTTTTCAAATTACTTCCCCCAACCTTCCACGTGGCAGAACATTGCCTTCTAGATCTTTTATTGTTACCCTCCTCCCTACTCGTGTAGACACCGTTCGCACGCATTTGTTGGTCACCAAGCTATTTGTGAGCCCTCCATGTATATCATGTGCATTCGAGGCCTCTATAGAAATGCTCTATTTTACACACTTTGAGGAAATATAATATTCCTTTCCTAATTTAGCCTTTCCTTTTTACTATGGGGTCAGCAACAACTTATTAAAGTCTCTCTCTGCCATAGATGAACCCTTTCTTTTGATAGCTCAGAGAGTTGCAATTGTAAAAGGCTCCTTTACTTCCCTTCCCTCCATCAAATTAGATTGCATCATAGGGGTGTTTGGATTTGACGAACGACACAACCTATTCAAGGAGGATTTTGTGCAAGGTTCCATCGGGCCTTGCTTGCCATCTTTTAAGAAAGAAGCACATATTTTAAGAAAAAAGCAAGTTCAATGGACTCTTTCAATGTACTGCACTTCATTTTACGTACTAGAGACATCAATGTCTCTTTCAATCCCAAAGAAAATTCATGCACTTTCTAAAAAGTCTACAAAATGCTTTGTAACTTTCAAAACACTCTCTTTCTATTTGTTGATAGACTCATGAATGATGATTTTTTAATGTGATAAGAAAACCATCCATTTAGAGCATGGCAAAGCTCATCTAGGGCACAAAGTTACTACTATTAAAAAATGATTTTATAAAAACATCACAAGTTTTAGACACACTTCGGTCTTGATTAACCTTACGCTACCACCTATCAGCTACTTGCAATCAAAAAATTTACAAGTAGTGTGTTGAATTCTTGCGTCATATATGATCACCAACTTTGAAAATACAAAATCCCTTTTTCAATTTTGTGAGACAAAGCTCTACTACATCGGCAGTGTGAATAGGCAATGAACTATTATATATTAGGGGCTTTGAATTGTTCAGATTCAATTTTGCCCCTTCGTTGGACCCAACCTCATGCAGATAATACATTCTTGCATTTTAAAAAGAGCCATTTTTATGAAAATATTTTTTCAAATTTTAAATACCCTTATGTATGTCACATATTTTCTATGCATTTAAGAAAATATAAAACCCTATATGTTGAACTCACGTGCTACCGTTTGAGCAACATACTGACCCTACAGGGAAGGTTGAAACTAAAATCATTATTGGGGTTGAATCCAGGGAATGTTTCCCCCTCCTCTTACACCTTAGTTACCATGTACTTGTTCCTGCAACCTTCATCAAGCTTCGCTAATAGCACAACACACCTTGCCTAGTGTCCTCTACAACGACGCCTAATTCTCAATGCCAACAGCTCCTAGAGAGAGAGAGAGAGAGAGAGAGAGAGAGAGAGAGAGAGAGAGAGAGAGAGAGAGAGAGAGAGAGAGAGAGAGAGAGAGCGCTAAGGCACGTGCAAGAGGGAGAGGATGGAAAGAGAGACGGATGGCCTCCACCAAGCCGCCCTCCTCTTCTCTCCCATCTGAACGTGTAGGCATCTTTTTAGATTCTTTTAATTTTTTGATTTAAAATGATAGCCCCCCCCCCCCCCCCCAAAAAAAAAAAAAAAAAAAAGCTATCCATGAGACTAAGAATTTAACTATAAAAAATTTATCGTACCATGTAAGTGCAAGATAAGAGGGATGTTTTCAAGGCTAAATAAGCGCATATATATTAGCATTAGGCCATAGCGTGGTCTAGGAGTATGGGGTGGCTATGTTGGTGGCATCGATTGTCATTGTCATGGTCAATATGCTCTGGGTTTGTAGTTCTAGTTGGCTATAGAAATTATTATGTCGTGGTTTGATGGATACTGATCCTACGTAGGTTGTGACACATATGAAGGTTGGTGAGAGGTTTCTATGTTATGCCAGGCAAAATGTAGTGTTTGTTCATAGGACAAGGTTGAGTGTACTTCACAATGTTGTTAGAGAGAGGTGGTTTTTTGTTATAGGATTGGCTACGGTATCTCAACATTTACCTTGGTGGTCTTGGTGGTTAGATCATTGGTGAAAAATTGTACGCTCTTTCCCTTATGATATTCCAATTTTAATAACACTCATTGGTCTCATGATTTGTTCTATTTATTTTCAATAGCACACCATTCTGGTTGTGGGGACATGATTTGGTTCTATTGTTCTTGGGTGAGTATAGCATTGGATGGTAGGTTGATCAGGCCCACAAAGGTCACACTTCCTCATTTGAGGCTATCAGATAATGTACATGCATCTGTTTGAAAGTCTGATTGATCCTTCTCATTGCCTCTTCAATTATTTTTTTCATGATAGTAGGCATCCTTTGTGTGGTACTTTTTTTGTTGAACATCATTTCATTTCTGGTAGAGGTCATTTCAGTGGTCAAGATATTGGTTTCGTTAGTAACTTCAACAGAGGCCATACAATTGTCCACAAAATAAAAGGTCTCCTTATTTACTCCTTGCAGAGAAGAGAATCCCTTAAAATGAATAAATTTTTTAAGTGTTCATTTTTGAGACCCTCTATGAACAATACTGCTTATCTGTCTTGTTGTGGGACTTCTCTTGGGGCTTGCACTACAAATAAGCAACCTTCTCCTTCTCGTTGTCTCCTTGTTTAAAAGAATATATCTGAGAAATGATGTTGTGCTTTATCCATCTTTTTGAAAACTCTTCAAAAAATTCAATCAATAGACTTTCTATTGTAGGAAGGTCATCTATATTCAAAGGTTGGAACCATGTCAAACTAGTTCCTTCCAATGTCAATCCAAAAGCTTCATACTAGGCATGGAAGTCATGCACTTGTTCCACTTTTAAGACTTGTTTGAAGAGAGACACATGGGCATGGGGATCTCTTGACCCACCATTTGTCTGCTTACGCATTTGTCAACTTGTGATGGCCTCAGTTTGTCAACCACTAACCATTCTTGGACCGCTCATTAATAATTCTCTCCCTATTTCTTGTGTTCTAGGATGAAATCTTGGCCAAACCTCACTTTTGAGGTTGGATCATCAATGTGATCATTCTCGAATCTCTCATTAATGATTCTCTCCGTGTTCTTGTGTTCTAGGATGAAATATTTGTGGAGTTCTTCCTATTGCATAGTCTTAATCCCTACTTCCAAATTGTGCCCTCGAGCCTCGTTGGAGATGTATATAATCTTGCATACTCTAGGTGATTTGTGTTTTTATCCTATGTATAGCCTTCTTGGGAGTTTTTGATCCCATTGATCATGTGGGTTGAGTCTAAAACATATGTATGCTCTTTTGCTTTATTAGTCCCTATTTCTCTCATGGTTTGGTTCCCTAACCATTATGAGCTAGACTCTCGTCTACTTGGTGGATTTCTTCCTTGCAAAAGAGATTGGAGCATTCATAAAGGTATATTTTTCTAGCTCTCTTTGTTCTACCATTTTTTACTTTGGCCCACACACTTATATGTTAAAAACATATGTATATCTTGGATATTTGAATAGGGGAAAGCATAAATGTTCTTATAGTCAACAATTCTTTGGGTATGGGCTTAATGCACCTATAGAATCTTTTTTTCTCCCCATTCATGAACCTATTGAAGCCCATATAGGCGTAATTATTTTGAACTCTCATAGAGTTTTTTGTCTTAATAAACCTAGCATTTGACTTATGGAGTAAAGGAGGTCTCTCCTCGGTTCTTCATCAACCTTTGTCTTGGTTCGTTTTCATGCCCCACGTGTGAAAAATTTAGGAGTCAAAAACAACTTGGTAATCCATTTGACACCATCAACGTATCTCTTCCCATTGTAGTCCACATGCACTAAGCCCCTGAATTGGCTAGGTCTATTATTTATTTGACACAATAAAATTCCATTGGATCTTGATAGACCTTAGACCCTTGATTGTTGTCAAACAAAGGTTGCAATTACAAATTCAAAGAGAAATCAAAACCTATTACCTCAATTTTAAAATTTAGATTTCTTTCTTTCTTTGGCTACATCTCATCCAAGAGCCTTGGATCCCGACATGAAATGTAACCAACACTCAAGGATGTTGAAGTTCACAATTTAGTTACAACAATTTTTGAGCAAATCTACAAAATCTTTAATTCCAATCTTTAAAGCCTTGTTGTAAGTGGATGTGGCACTTTCATGAATCCGAATTCAATCTTGAAAACTTGTATGGCCTTCTATTGACTAAGGCTACCTATGGGATCAACCTTGCCTCTGTCTAAGACAATCATTAGATGTGATTCAACTTTAGGAAGATTTCTGGTTGATATTTTGGCATTTGACTACCCTATATGTGTGGGCAATGTTGGAGTGATCTATGTTCAAATTTACTCAGTTGTATAGGGTATATGAATCATGATCCCTGTTCTACTATATTTGGGCTTCAGACTTTGGTAGTAGCTAGGTTATTCTGCTTGCATGAAGTCTATTTTCCCAATTTATGGTTGATATTTTTCCAATTTATCGATACCAAAAGTTTACTTCCTTATGTATCTCCCAATTTTGAAGATATGCTCCAAGATTCTTGGTTTTGCAAAGAATTTTTTATAATATTTTGATTTAAAGGTTGGTATTGGTTTAAGTAAATTTATGTGCTTCAATATTCATACTTATTTATAACTTTTTGACATGAGGTACATGAATCACAATCCTTGTCCCTCCACATCTAAATCTAAAACTTAGGTAGATTTTTACTTTAGTTATGTTTACTGGAATCCTTTTTTGTCCCACTTTTACTTTTCATTGATTGATTAAGTCAAGAGTTTTGTGTTTAGCATAGCGATTTTTGACTTTCCATGAAATGTTGACTCTTTGCCATGATTTTTGGATCTCTCTATGGTCAAACTCGTTGGAACTTCTTTATTATGCTAGCTCTATCCAATGGGAAATTTTTGGTCCAAAACCCTTAGAAGGTACATCAATCGTGATTCATGACTTCAACTTGCAAGGTTTTCATACCAATTTTGTCAGCAACTTGGAGAGGTTATTTTTAGATTATTTTCCCAGTGTGTGCATGGTTTGTGTAAGGGCCTCTTCCTAGCCCTTACGCATAGCTAACACATCTAAGCCACTGACTCAAAAGGGAAAAAAAGATAATGATAATAAAAAATACTCGAGTTAATTCGGGCTAACACCAAGCTCCAAAGTTTACCCACGAGTCACGTCGGCTTACGCCATGGGGATAGGGGCATAACCAATGCATGAGAAATTAGATTTTTCCTCTCAAGAAAATTAGCAAAAGTAAAAAAAGAAAGAGAAGATAAGAATAAGGATAAGGTTAGTAAGTAACTTGTTGAAGAAGTTTTGAAAAGGAAGAAAAGCTATCAAGATATGTGGAAATAACTTATGAAGATAAGTTAAGGCCTTCATCAAATTAATCATAAAAAGAGGGCTTTCCTACTCATTCAGATCTTCTTTTCTCATTTTTGGAAGAGCAACCTTGAGAGTAAGTGGTAGAAGAAGTTTCTGAAAGGCAAAGCTAATCCTCTTCCACATACACCCCCTACACACACCTCTCTCTCCAAGAGAAGACATGGCCAAAACCATAATCAAACTTATCATTACACTCTCTCTCTCTCTCTCTCTCTCTCTCTCTCTCTCTCGTCTCTCCTAACCTTCAAGCTCTTCATAGATGAATCTTCATTATCCTCTCATTCCAAGCAGTGCCATTGGTGGTCTTCTAGAGAAGCAAAGAGGAAGAGAGAAGACTACATTGCCAAGCTTCTGTAACAATTTCTAAAGCAAGAAGAACACTCTAGCATACACACACCAAGGTAAGTTTTTCTCATCATCTTCATGTTATTGCACACCTTAAACAATTGGGTCACTTTTACTTCATGCTTAAGTTCTCATGTTCCCTAGGCAAGATTTCATCTTACTTTAAAGAAAAACTTATTAAATTTTTATTGATTGTCAGATAACAACATAAATAACCACTTATATAACGATGATGTTGTTCCAAGTTTCCTTAGATTACCAGACTAATATGGCATAGAGAGAGTAGAAAGCACTCTGTTTAACCATAGGTGACTAGAGAGTCATACTTATCAAAGTATTATGCATGATGATTGGTGAATTAGATCTAAACTTACCTCTAAATCTCCATGACAATTTCTTATTGATTTCCAAGTTACTCTTTTTCTTTTACCTAAATTACTTACTGCAGGTAAATTCCATAAATCAAATGCAATTAGGTAATGGAATTTTTGGAGGTAACTTTATTCTTGGAAAGAGGCATTACAGTTTCTCCAAAATAAAATTCTCTCATGAAAGTTTCACAAATTTTTCTTGATTATGCATTCAAGTTAAATGAGAAAATAGCATCTAAGAAAACGGATGTGTGTAAGGTTTTGTTTAGTAATGCATTTAAGTTAATGTCTAATTTTCTCAGGAGGTAGTTGAGTTTTGAACGATAATTAAGCATAATCAAATGAAGTTCTTCAAGAAAGAGGATTCTCATTCCAAATAAGGTCATTCCCTCCCTTCTCTCGTGTCAACAATTGGAAAATCCGAATCTTTAAGCCTCTCCTAGATACGTGAGAAGATGTTATTTGTCATTCAAACTCTCTTGCATGAGCATTTCTCACTACACGAGCATATCCACTCTTAGGAATTTTGCAATTTTACTCTTACACTAGGTTGAAAGAATGTACTGGTGGTACCACTATTCCACGTTTTATATTAGGGTAAGTGGGACTGGGATATATTATTGGTTTTGTTGAGCCCACTATGTGGGATATGGTGCACACCTCAGGAGCTTTGGTCTTAATAATGGAGTCTTTTCAGACTTGCCTACGGCTTTACCATTATTGAGCCATAAGAAGTCCCAAAGGAGCTATCCCTCAGCAACTTCGCTATTTTAGACTCACTCCACTACTCTCTATAATTAACCAATTTGAGCTGTGGGTCTAGACACTTAAGTGCTTTTCAAAGGCTAAGAGGAGTAGCAACTTAGGTTTTGAATTGCCAAAGCATACAATAAGTATAAACACATAAGTTTAAATAGCATGGATGACAATAACCAAGAGACTAGAATGAACATTGATAACTTTGATTTTGCACATGAAGGTCCAAATAATGATGCCCCCATGTTTGTTAATTATCTTGTCACTAGGTTGCAACAAGCTATGGGCAACCCCGCTTTGCAAGCCAAAGTTACTCAACAACTTCATGCTTATGGGATTTCCTTTCCTCTCCAAGAGGAAAGAGAGCTTACAAGGCCTCTTGATGAGACCCCCAAAAGAAGACTCTCTCCCATACGAGAGGAGGAATCCAAAGATCAAGAAAGCAATGAATCCCTAAATTCCTCCGAAGATGTGGCTCCACAAAGAAGGCAGACTAAACGATTGCTAACCTCTACCAAGAGGAAACGGTTAACCCATAGTCCTTCTCCTTGTCACTCCAAAAGGGAAGAGAGGAAACCAAAGAAGAAAAGGGCAAGAAAGAGGTCACCCTCTTCTCCTTCTTCTTCACCTTCCTCCTCTACTGATGAAAGCTATGTTTATTCTCCTAGAGAATATAAGAGGGGAGTACATCGTAAATCTTACCCTGCATGGCGAAGGTCACAAAAGCTCAAGCAGTTCAAAGAGGGAGGGAAGAGTATCTCTTTTCTCACCTATGATTGCACCTTTGGTGCTACAGATAAAGTATTGGCCTTCATCCAACAATTTGATGCGGCCTTTGGAGACGATGGATTCACGGAGTCCTCCAAGCTATGCCACGTAGCTATGCACTTCCAAAAATCGGCTCGTCAATGGTGGGCTAGCCTCCATGGCAATGGAGAAGCCCCAAAGACATGTAAACTCTACGAGTTTCCATCATGAAGCAATTCCTTGCAAGCGATGCAAAGGAAAAAGTGCTCACCGAATGGCGGAGTTTGAGGCTTCTCTCTCATGAGTCTAGCCACAAATATGTGGAAAAGTTTTGGGATTTGCATCTCAAGGCTACTGTCTTTCAAAAGATAGACTTTGCTGAGAAAAAGTAACAATTCTGTACGGGATTAATTGAAGAGATAGCCGAGTATGTCAACTCTCAACAACCTAGTTCTATCAACGAAGTAATCCACCATACCATGGTTTCTTCACGCATCAATTTCCAACAAGGGGTTAGACGGAATGTCAAGCCCATGGAAAATAGAGACAAAAGTGATGCAAAGGAAAAAATTAATGCCCAAAATTTTTCCCAACGCCATTCCAACAACACCAACAACAATCGGTCCAAGGAGAAAGGAGTTTAAAAGGTAGAAATAAACTCTCTCCTGAATATCTTGAAACTTTTTGCAAGGATCACAAATGTTTTAAGTGTGGGGTGAAAAGGCATGGTTATCGTTCTTGCCCCAAAAGAAATGCTCGCAATGAGACTCCTAGAGCTTCCACTATCAAAGCTCCAAAAGAGAATTCTCATTGTAAAGGATCACCTCTCTCCTATGCTTGGGGAATGGTAAGGGAGCATAATGCGTTCATCTTGTTTGACCGTGGTTCTACTCACAACTTCATATCAACGGAGTTGGTCACCAAGTTGGGCATTCAAGCTTTTGAGATGGGAGATACCCATGCCGCTTTCAAGGGATAGCAAGCCTCCGTTAATCCCTTGATTGGGAAGTTGAGGCTTCATGTCCAAATCTATGTAGACAAAGAAGACTTATTTATCTCTCCTCTCCAACATGAGGATGCTATCCTAGGGGTACCATGGTTCAACTGCATGGCTGCCAACATGAAGTTCCCTGAAGGGAGAATCTACTTCACCTACCTACAGGGGAAATACTATGTATATAGATCCTAAGGAATCAAAGAGGAGATCACGAGGAAAGTGCAAGAAATTGGAAGACAAAGGGATGGTGAGGCCTAGCTCCTCTCCCTTTTGTTATCTAGTCCTTTTAGTGCAAAAGAAAGATGGTACATACCACGTTTGTGGACTATCACACACTCAACCATATCACTATCAAAAATAGATTTCCCATACCTCGGGTAGAAGATCTGTTTGATAAGCTACAAGGCTACCTACTTCAGTAGGATTGACCTTAAAAGTGGCTACCATCAAATAAGGATAGTGAATGAAGACATCCTAAAGACCGCATTTCGTACAACGTTTGGCCTTTATGAATATCTAGTCTTGCCTTTTGGCTTGGCTAATGCACCAGCTACATTCAATCAATTGATGGAGAAAATTTTTAGACCATACTACAAATTCACTGGAGTGTTCTTTGATGATATCATCATCTACTCCAATTCCTTGGAGGAACACAAGAAACATCTACAAGTGATTTTTCAAGCATTAAGGGAGAATAAGCTTTTTCTCAATTTTTTTTAAAAAAAAAATTTCCTTCAAGAGATTCAATACTTAGGTCATATTATCTCTTGAGATGGTATCCGTATGGATCCATCAAAGTTGGAGGTAATAAAAGCATGTCCTAATCCAAGAAATCTACATGAGCTAAGAAGCTTTATTGGTATGTGTGCATACTATAGACGATTCATAGAAAAATTCTCTCAAATAGCAAGACCATTACATGACTTAACAAAGAAAAATGTTAAGTATTCATGGACTGCTAAGGAGCAAAGTGCTTTTGACAAGCTCAAAGAGAATCTTATCTCCCGACCAATCCTTATGCTTCCGGACCTCTCAAAGCCATTTGAGGTCCAATGTGATGCTTGTGGTGATTGCCTTCGAGCAGTATTTCTTCAAAAAAAGAGGAAGAAAGAGGAACCATTCACCTTGCAAGATGGTTATCTTCTCCATGGAAACAAGCTATGTGCTACCCACTCCCTTTGTGAGAAAGTCATGTATGAATCCCATGCTCCTCCCTATGCAGGGCATAGAGGTATTCAACCTACTCTTCCAGGAGTAGAGACGTACTTTTATTAACCTACCAAGAAAGTGGACATACAAGAGTATGTTTCAAAATGTGTGGTATGCCAAAAGACCAAGTACAATAGAGGGAATCAATATGGATTACTCCAACCATTGCCAATTCCTAATTCACCATGGGAGAGTATATCCATGGATTTTATCTTTGGATTACCCAAGTCTATCCATGGGAATATGGGAATATGGACAACAGTCGACAGGTTTAGCAAGCAATCACACTTTATCCCTCTCAAGAAGACTATTAAGGCACACCAAAGGGAAACTCTCTTCATATCCCTGATTTTCAAAAAACCATGGATTGCCAACATCCATCGTGTCAGATAGAGATCCTAGAATGACCAGTAATTTCTGGAAAGGTCTCTTTGAAAATCTAGGTACAAGATTGAATTTCTCTTCGGCATATCACCCACAAGCGGATGGCAAAGTGAGATAGCTAATCTTACGATTCTTGATCTACTAAAGACCTATGTTACAGAAGTAGATCAATTCTCACAATGGGAAAAGTACTTACCTCTTGTTGAGTATGCGTAATAATACTATCCATACTTCTACAGGAAAAGTGTCTTTTGAAATCATAGAGGGAAGACCTAAAAGTCCCTTGCTACTTAAATTAGATGGGAAGATCTTTGCTACCGATGAGTATAGTCGTGATCTGCAAGCATCTTTTCAAAAGATTAAAGAGGCTATATCCATCTCCCAACTAAGGCAAGAAGCTACTGCTGACAAGCACAGAAGGGCCTTAACGTTCAAAGAAAATGATTGGGTCTTACCTAAATTTTGTAAGGCTAAATTGAGGCAAAGGACGGGCAACAATCCTACGAGCCATCAAAAATATTATGCTAAACTAGCAAAAAGATACTATGGTCCTTTTCAAATTTTGAAGCCAATCAATGAGGTGGCTTATCAACTCAAGTTGCCTAACCATTTGCTCATACACAATGCTTTTCTTGTGAGCCTACTTAAGCCCTACAAAGGAGAGCCTCCAAATGAACCAATTATTGAAGACCCTCCCGAAATCGAAGACCAAGAAGAGGTGCTACAACCTGAAGCTATCCTTTGGCATGAAGACAAGGTACTACGACATGGTAAGATTATCCGACGATATCTTATTAAGTTCAGAAATTATCCTTTTGAAGATGCGAGATGAATGCAAGGAATCCAGCTTAAGGATAGTATGAACCTTGTTAATGCTTACAGTTCTACATTAGAGTAATCAAATGTACATGTTTCTTTTGAATGATCAATGTTTTTGTCTTATAAGACTGATTCTCTCTTTATTGTGCACAAATTTAAGTAGTATGCATACTAAGAATCATGTTTGGGATGACGATGTCTCTCAAACACCATGTAGAATTGTCACTCTACTTGGGAGGATGAAATGGACTAAAGAGTAGATATTCTTGCGGCAGCTATGTCTCCTAAGCACCAAATGGATAAGTCATCCATCTTAGAATCATGTCGTAGGGTAAAAAGGGATCCTCTACCCGCTAAGACAAACTAACTAATGACTATGGATTTATCTCTTTTACCTCATAATTGAGGGCAACTATGATTTCAAGAGAGAGGTAATTTCATTAAATCTAATATCTAACCAACCCAAATTATTTTCTCATATTAAATTGATCATTTAATGTGGGATAATCAATGAGAACAAGGGTTATAATATAGACATGTGCTTACGGATTTATCTCAACACGGGGCCAATGGTAAAGGGGCCCAAATGAAAGATGGTATGTCAAAGAGCAAGGCTAACTATTGGAGCTTAAAAGACCTTAAGGTTAGCTTCATTAAAGACCTCCAATGGTTAGTGTTAAAATTCCTTTAACCTTAGGCAAACTAGGACTAAGCTTGAGGTGGGAACCCGACCTAAACTTACCTTTGACCTTAATCCAAATGATTTTCTCATATTAAATTGATCATTTAATTGGGATAATAAACGGGAAGAAGGGTTAGAATATAGACATGTGCTTACGGATCTATCTCAACACGGAGCCAATGGTAAAGGGGCCCAAATGATAGATGGTCTGTGAAAGAGCAAGGCTAACTAATGGAGCTTAAAAGACCTTAGGGTTAGCTTCATTAAAGATCTCCAATGGTTAGTGTTAAAAGTCCTTTGACCTTAGGAAAAAATCTTGAGGTGGAAACCAGACCTAAACTTACCTTTGACCTTAATCGAACTGATTTTTTCGTATTAAACTGATCATTTAATGTGGAATAATAAACGGGAACAAGGATTAGAATATAGACATGTACTTATGGATCTATCTCAACACGTGGCCCATGGTAAAGGGGCCCAAATGAGAGATGGTCAATCAAATAGCAAGGTCAACTAATGGAGCTTAATATACCTTAGGGGTAGCTTCATTAAATACCTCCAATGGTTAGTATTAAAAGTCTTTTGACCTTAGGCTAGCTAGGGCTGAGCTTCAAGTGGGAACCCGACCTAAAATTACCTTTGGCCTTAGGCCTTAGGCAAGCTAGGCCTGAGCTTGAGGTGGGAAATCCACCTAAGGTTGCCTTTGACCTTAGGAAAGCTAGGGCTGAGCTTCAGGTGGGAACTCCACCTAAGGTGCTTGTCATGCTTGATGACTAAGGTACTTGAGGTACTTGTCATACTTAATGAGGAAGGTGCTTGAGAATCTTCCCATGCATGGGGGGTCAGGTGCTTGAGTCAAAAAGAGACCCTCCAAATTTAATGAGGAAGGTTCTTGAGAAGCTTCAAAAAGTCCCAAAGTTAGGGGAATCTTTGACCTAACCTTCGACTCACCCAAAGGGCACCCCTTTTCTCAAAGGGCACATGGGACACATGTCATACTCTCCCTAAGCTTAACAACATGGTGTGCTTGAATGCTATTGGTTGGGCTAAAGAGGGGCCCAATGAGCTTCTAGTTCCATCCAACCAATATCTAGATATTTCCAAGCTCTCTCTCTCTCTAAGGGGTAAGGAGAACACTTGTCAAAAGACTACCCATGTACAACTTGACTGCATGATGCATGTGATTGGCTAGGGGGAGAGGGGTCGAATTAGCTTGAAGCATGTGGAAAAGCAACAACTCACCCCAAGCAAGCAAGGGGGGTGCTAGGGGGATATACACCACACACACACTCATTTTTTGGAACTATTCTCACTTGGAAAAAGTTGAGGAACTCCACCTCCTTCTCCAAGCTTGTGAGAAGTGAGAGCCTACACCGACACTCTTGGCTATGGAATGCAAATCCAACCAAGAACCATGCTTCAATGCTTAAGCTTGACATCTTTTCTATCTTCATTAATATGCTATTATGTATGCTAGCAAGAAGAGTAATGATAAGTGAGGAACTATTTCTTTCTACTATGGAATGTTTCTTCTTCCTCTTCCCTATCCTCATTCCCCGCTAGGTCTCTCCACCTTCAAAGGTGTTTGAGGCCTTGGGATTGAGGCTTGGGATAGTTAATGCTTTCTACAAAGTTTATGTTATTCTTGTGATGCATGAATCTTTCCATCTTCATTGCATCACCTAGGTCACAAGGAACACAAAGATTTATTGTACCAAGTCTCTCTTGATGGGAAAAACTATAATACAAATGCCTATTTGGAGGGGGGACCAGCTCCATATGAATCTGTTCCTCAACTATTGTCATGTTCTCTAAACTCTCTCTCTCTCTCTCTCTCTCTCTCTCTCTCTCTCTCTCTCTCTCTCTCTTGCAAAAGTATTGTTCATGCCAAGTTAACTAAGTACCATCACTACAAGAGGTACTTCACATTAGGGATCTCGCACTGCGATGCTTAAAAGTGAAAACCTATTGCGTCGCTATGGTCGTCGCTATGGGCGTCGCTAGTTTACTTGTAACTTAGCAAAGGCTCATGGCGACACCCGAGAGGGGTAAAAAATAAATGGAGAGCGCCCGAAAGCTCAGATCTCAGATCTGAGTTTTCGGTGCTCAAGCAAGCAAAGGTAGCCCCTGCTCTCCCTCCCTCTCTCTTTCTTCTCCACACACACACAAACACACATACACAAGAAGAGGAAGGAGAGCCAGGTATGCTCCTTCCCTCTCCTCTCTCTCATGTTCCCTTCCCCTCTATATCTCTCTCTCCCTCTCTCTCTCTCTCTCTCACACACACACACACATTGTGTTTTTGAGAGAGAGAGAGAGAGAGAGAGAGAGAGAGAGAGAGAGCACATGCATAAACAAAAAACACACACACACATGCATAAAGAAAGAATGCATACACACACACATTGAAAGAGGAAGGAGGAAGAGAGAGAGAGAGAGAGAGAGAGAGAGAGAGAGAGAGAGAGAGAGAGAGAAAAGAGAGAAGAAGAAGAAGAACAAGAAGAGAGTTTTAACATCATAGGAAACTATCCCAAGAGACCGTAAAGATCTAGCCGACGAGGAGTTCAACTCAAGACCTGTTATTCAAGAGGGAAATGACATAACCAATCTACCATACTTGGGTGATAGAAAGGTTATACCATTTTCCTCTTTTTATATGCACACACACACACCCACAGACACACATCCAAGAAGAAGAGAGTTTTAAAGTTGTATGAAGCTATCCCAAGAGACCTTAAAGATCTAGCCAACGAGGAGTTGAACTCAAGACCTGTTATTCAAGAGGGAAATGGAATAACCAATCTACCGCACTTGGGTGATAAAAAGGTTATACCATTTTCTTCTTTTTATTGACACACACACACACACCCGACAAGAAGAAATTTTTAACATTGTAGGAAACTATCCCAAGAGACCTTAAAGATCTAGAAGAGGAGGAGTTGAACTGAAGACATGTTGAACAAAGAGAAAGAGAGAGAGAATAAAAAACAAAAGAGAGAGAGAGGGAGGGAGAAGACGAAAGAGAGAGGTAAGGGGAGAAAATAAAGAGAGAAAGAGATTATGTTAAAATTTAAATTAGATTAAGTTAGATTACATTTAGATGTATGTTTATGTTGAGTTTGAGATTATGTTAGATTTAGATTTACGTTAGATTAGATTTAGATTTATTTAAGTTACATTTAGATTTACGTTAGATTAGATTAAATTTAGTTTTATTTTGAGTTTAAGATTAAATTAGATCTAGATTTATGTTCGATGGACCATGACTACCAGCAATTCCACATGCATGCTCGACTGCTATTGCACAGAGAGAGAGAGAGAGAGAGAGAGAGAGAGAGAGAGAGAGAGAGAGAGAGAGAATGAGAGCGAGAGAGCGCGCGCAAGAGAAAATGACGAATTTGAATTTTAAAATCCTGTTATGAAGTGAGGCCCATTCACATCTATGCAGCTAGTAGCCCCATTGGTATGTCTTTTACCCTTCAATGGAGCGAATCACCACATGTTCAATTAGGTTAGATTTTGGATTGAGTTTTTATATTAGAGCCCCTTCGAGACTACGGTAAAAAAATTAGAGTTAGATGAACGATGATCCCTCTCTTCCTCTCCACAGATGGGACCTTAAGCTGGAAAGCTTTCAACGGCATTATACTCAGATTGGATACCAACATGTAATGTGTTAAGTAATCCCTCGAACAAAGATCTACTGTGAAAAGATGTTAAGATGCTATGAAATGCTACAGCTAAAGAAGAGGCAAAGGGGTTTTGTCTACTACATGCACTATCATGTAGATGTGGGTGTGTAAATTTCTTGTACCCACAAATATACGCATTGAACAATAAAGCCGAGATTATAACCCGGTGGTTCTCATCTCCGTGCACCTCTAGACCAAGGTGTGCAGGGATTGGACATGACTAGAGAATGTGAGGTAGTTTACAGTGTGAACAGAGAGAGAGAGAGAGAGAGAGAGAGAGAGAGATAAAAGACGAAGAATTCCAATAGAAGATTGAATTTGTTGTCCAGGCTATAAGGTTTTTACCCTCATTATGAGTAGTGATGAGGATGTTGAGCCGTCCAAACGAAACACCTGTCTCTCAACGAGGATCTTATGTCCTTGTAATCAATGCAAGCATGTTTTACGATGGACAAGACGTGTTTCTTTGCAACAGGTTCGTGAATTTGGCGAGTTCTATCCATCTATTATAGATCGAGTTGTTGCCAATTATAACTAGTCGGACTTTGACAAGTTATTCAAGAGGGAAATGGCATAACCAATCTATCACACTTGGGTGATAAAAGGGTTATACCATTTTCCTCCTTTTATTGGCATGCACACACACCCACACACACACACCCGAGAAGAAGAGAGTTTAATTTAACATCGTAGGAAACTAATTCAAGAGACCTTAAAGATCTAGCCGACGAGGAGTTGAACTCAAGACCTGTTATTCAAGAGGGAAATGACATAACCAATCTACCACACTTGGGTGATAGAAAGGTTATACCATTTTCCTCTTTTTATTGGCACACACACACACACACCCACACACACACACACACACACAAGAAGAAGAGAGTTTTAACGTCGTAGGAGACTATCCCAAGAGACGTTAAAGATTAGGTTAGATGTAGACTTACGTTAGATTAGATTTAGGTTTATTTTTAGTTAGATTTACGTTAGATTAGATTTAGGTTTATTTACGTTAGATTTAGATTTACGTTAAATTAGATTAGATTTAGGTTTATTTTGAGTTTAAGATTAAATTAGATATAGATTTATGTTCGATGGACTAGCTTTTTTTAGATTTAGGTTAGATTTTAGTGCATGTCAATGAAGGTGCGCTCATGATGGTAAGCATTGTACGAAAACACTTGGTCATATGAAAAACACTGAAAAAGACTCCGTTTTCCTACATGAGAAAATTTCCTTTGCTCACAGCCTCGACAGTCCATGCCGACCAGTAATTCCACCTGCATGGTCCACTACTGCTACCATACAATAAGCCATCATGATTAGCCAATGGAAGAGCAAATTGAGCCTACAAAGAAATTAGTGATGTAAGATGACGATTCCAAGGGTCTCTCTCTCTCTCACACACACACACACACAAAACACAGCCCGTCAAATCTAGAGTAAGAATTAAGTGCTTTGAGTAGGCATCAGCTACATTGCAAGAATGGCGTACCTGCATGCTATAGACAAAGATCTACAGTGAAAAGATGTTAAGATGCTGTGAAATGATACAGCTAGAGAAGAGGCAAACGGGTTTTGTCCACTACATGCACTATCATGTAGAGGTGGGTGTCTAGATTTCTTGTACCCACAAATATAAGCATTGGCGAATAAAGACGAGATTATAACCCGGTGGTTTTGATCTCCGTGCACCTCTAGACCGAGGCGTGCGGGGATTGGACATGACTAGAGAATGTGAGGTAGTTTAGAGTGTGAACAGAGAGAGAGAGAGAGAGAGAGAGAGAGAGAGAGAGAGAGAGAGAGAGAGAGAGAGAGAGAGAGAGAGAGAGAGAGAGAGAGAGAGAGAAGATGAAGAATGCCAATAGAAGATTTAATTTGTTGTCTAGGTTATAAGGTTTCTACCCTCATTATGAGTAGTGACGAGGATGTGGGGCCGTCCAACCGAAACACCTATCTCTCAATGAGGATCTTATGTCCTTGTAATCAATGCAAGCATGCTGTGCGATGGACAAGACGCATTTCTTTGCAGCACGTTCGAGAATTTGGCGAGTTCTATTCATCTATTATAGATCGAGTTGTTGCCAATTATAACTCGTTGGACTCTGACACTGGCCAACATGCAGCAATCTTGCAACCCAATAGACGTTTTCGCAGGCACTTTGGTCAAGCAGCATATGTGAGGCCACAAGATGTAGCCTATGACAGCTGGGGGCATGATCATGCAAACCACATTCCCAACGAGGCAATGTTTGAGTCCGATATCGATGAAATGATCGAGACGATCATGAATTCAGAAAGGCTTATCTATGATGATATGAAAAGTGAAGCCGATATGCCATTGTATGATGGAGCACGTGTGTCTAGATTGAAGGCGCTCCTGGTTCTTCTCAACATGCAGATAAAGTTTGGATGGAGTGACACTAGCGTCACAATGCTTTTTAGGTGATCTATTACAATGTGTTTATTTTAATAAAAAACTCTAGATGTATAATGATCTGATAGATTTTTACACAATTGTATCGTATTTTTTTCGTAGTGTAGATTGCTCATGCTAGATTTCAGAGAAGAAATATTTTGCAAAACTTGGGGATGGATTACAATTCGATCCATGCTTTTCCTAACGATTGCATTCTTTTCAGAGGGGAATACATAGACATGGAGAAGTGTCCAAAATGTGATTTCGAGAGATATCCAGTAGATCTCCATGGAACAAAAAGTCCACAAAAGGTTTTGTGACATTTTTCTCTGCTTCCTTGCATCAAGAATTTCTTCGAATGTAAGTCCATGGCCGCCCTAGCATCATGGCATGAGGAGAATAAATCTTTGGATGGTGTGCTATGGATTCCTGTAGATTGTGCAGCCTGGAAACATATAGGTGAAACATTGTCGGATTTTGCGAGGGAAGCTCAAAATTTGCACCTAGGCCTGGCTATGGATGGTGTAAATCCATTTGGTCAAAGATCAACATCTTACAGTGTATGGACCGTTGTCATCGTCAACTACAACATTCCCTCATGGTTGACTACGAAGAAGGGGCACCTATGGCTAAGCTTGATTGTGTCGGGGTTGTATAAAGTGAATAATATGGATGTGTATCATCGTCCACTATTGGAAGAGCTACAACAATTTTGGATTGGCATAGAAGGGGTGGGTATGAGCCGACACACAATTTGACGAAATGCTTTGATCAGAGGCATTCTAATGTGGACCATGCATGACTATTCCGGACTAACAGACTCTCTCTATGGTACGAGTTACCATACTGGCCCCGACTCATGATCACTCACTTGCTCGATCCAATGCACATATTCAAGAATGTGGGTAATTTGGTATGGGACCATCTGACCGGCAAGAAAGATACTTTGGGAACCAGTTTTGACCTTAGAAATGTGGATTGTATGGAGAAATATTGGCCGCAAACAGCATCTGATGGATCGATAAAACTCCCTAAAGCGCCATGGATTTTCACAGGAGCCCAAGAACACGAAGTAAAAGAGACCATTTGATCTTTGCGGACCCCCACTGGCATAATGCACTCGCTCGGAACGTGTTTTACTAACGAAGGAAAGATTACCGGTTTGAAGTCACACAACTCGCATAAAAGGTGTGAGGTATGTTCATAGTGGAATATATCATAGTGGGAATTGTGTAACGAATTCGTGTGTAGACTTTAATATCATTGCTGCACGTGTTTTGCGGTTTATTTTACCGGTGGCCATTGAGGGATGTTTGTCTCTTGACGTCGTTAACACAATCTACAAACTTGCGAAGTTGGTGCAATGGATATCACAAAAGGAGATCAACACAGACTCCATACCATTTGCCAAACTAAACACTGCAAAGGTTGTGTGCATGTTTGAGAAACACTTTCCTACTAGCATGCTAACCATTCAGGTGCATCTTCTTGTTCACAAAGTTGATGAGGTGAAAAAAGCTGGCACAGTACATTCTAGATGGATGTTCTTTTTAGAACGTTTCATGAAAACGCTCAAGGGATATGTGCGTCACAAGGCATGTCTAGAGGGTATCATGGCAGAAGGTTGGCTGGTATTAGATTCCCTAGTGTACATTGGAGAGTGGCTAGACGGATTTGATAAATCCTAGGACACGCTATGGCGAACCATAGATGATGAGCGCATATTTGGGATTGTCATGCGCAATCAAGGTGTTGAGAAGAAGATGATGGAAGGTCTAGAGGCTAAAATCAACCGATTTTGCATGTTTCACAATCTAGTGATGCAAAAGTGGATTTCACAATATGAGGCTGCAAAGCAAGAGCAACAAAGGGCACAAATTGAGTGGAGACGACCACCGATGAACTATCCGACGGGTCTGGAGAGCCTAGCAACATTCATGAGCTTAAGATGGTTGCACAACCAATTGAAAAGCGCACAACAATGCGGTGATAAAGTGACCGAGGAGGAGTGGGAGTACTCTTGGGGTTGTGCCACGAAGGTAGGTTTTCAATGTACGACTAGTGACTTTCTAGATGTTTGAACGGCCACTCATAATCTTTGTTGGTTGTAGTATAAGTCATACACAACAACATGGCGTAAAGGTCGACATTTTAGGGTGGCATGGATCAACAAAAAGTGTTTTACTCAAGATTTTGGAATCATGGCAAAATTTGAACATTCTAGTCGACGATGGTCCTGTAATGCAGAGCCTATGGTGGAGGAACTCACTTACTTCGGCACGCTACAAGAGATTTTGAGGATATTTTGTCGACTTGTTCAACGTGCAATGGTTCAAGATAATCATGGAGGGTTGCAATGCTGCTGTGCGTAGAGGAGAGTTTGGTTTTCTTGAGGTTGATTCAACTAAGAAATGGAATGACCTAAGAGACACTTTCGTACTACCTGAGAATTGTGAACAAGTACGTATGTAAATAGTTAACATCCAATTTTAGAAGTTATGTGCTTGGAAGCTCTCATGTAAGTTATGTGGCTCTTCCAGGTGATATTCATCCTATAAATTCTGCATCAAACTGGTGGTACATCATAGAGGTAGCCCCTCGTAGTGCACAGAGGTATCAAAGCTACCATGTGACAATCACAGCAACATCAATGGAGGAGATCGGAGAAGATGCTCAGTCAGAAGCCATTGAGGTGGTGCCAGATGAGCATCAAGCTGCTACTCTCTATGGGGTGCATGCAGAGGATCTACAAAATGAAACGGAGGACATATGTCTAAACGGAGAGCTCTATATAGATATAGGAATTTATCTTGAGCTATGCGAGGATGAGAGAGAGACCTCTTAAAGCCATAAATATTGTATTTGAACAATTTTTCTCCATTTTATAATATATATTGTATTCATGTGGCTTTTTGTCCATTCTCGTGAAGGCAAGTTACCTTATCAACTACTCTGGACCTCTCTCTCTCTCTCTCTCTCTCTCTCTCTCTCTCTCTCACACACACACACACACACACACACACACACACACACACACACACACACACTCACATAGTTCCACCACTTGGTTTTTCCACTACAAGATTTGATTGTGTGCGCACTCTATCTCTCTCTCTCTCTCTCTCTCTCTCTCTCTCTCTCTTTCTCTCTCTCTTGCGATTGAAAATTCAAAGTTATCGACTTGCCTCTTCCATCACTCAAGTTGAATAGAAGAAGAACGCGTTCTGTTGCTGCTAGCCTTTGAACATTCCAAAGCTACAAGCACCTTCAAGCTCTATGTCAAAAAAGAAACAGATGGTTGGGATTCTTGTGGGCTTAGCTTTCCTTGCAAGCTCAATCATCCACCTCTGCCATTATATTCCCAGTCTCCTTTGCACCAGGAGCGCAATGCTTTTACAAATTCACAATAACTTCAACGAGATCTCTATACACAGGAATCCCTCTCCCTTTATGAGTACTCTCTCTCTCTCTCTCTCTTCCTCTCCCCTTGTCCATGTTTTCTTCTCCATTCATTCAATATTAAGATTAAACGTTCGTGAGTTGCTTTCTTCTTTGTCACCCCAGCAGAGACAGTGGTACATGGAGAGTCATCGCTCTAGAGCACCATCACGCGCTCCTACTCCTTTGCGTCTCCCTTTGTTTTGGAGCATTCAGCACGCTCTAAAGCTTTGATATCGACCAAAGGATCTTCACCCTCTTCTAGGAACCGGCGCTCTAGTGGCGGCGGCTGCGATTGTTGTGGGGATGCCGCCTCCAATGCCTTGACACCGCCTTGTGTTTGACGAGGCTCTTTACCCTCCCCTTCTTTACGCGCCCCCACACTAGCCACGTCATTGCCATCTACACAGCTGATGGCCATTCCTAGCAGCTACACAACACTAGCTACTCCTCCAGGAGTCACTCCAATCGACACTCCTCGCTTCGGGGCCCAGACTCCAGTGGAGACACCTGACGTCCGTACCCCCATCGACACGCCACTAGAGACCCCTGCTTGGACACCCAAGTTCACGCGTCACCGGCGAGAGGGCTTGCCTTACTCCGTCGACTTCAGCGGTGGCATCATCTTGAATGATGAAGGCAAGAAGGTGATCTCGTGCATGGGCGGTCTTTTCTCTCAGGTGTTTAGACACTACATACTAAACACCTGGAGTGAAGTACCAAGTGATTTAAAATATAGAGTCATCAGCATGCCGCATGACGAGTTTTCCGTTTCAGCACGGGATGACCGCTTCAATGAAGACCTGATGAAGGTTCAAATGCACGAATACTGCAAGCACAAGCGTTACGAAGTGCAAAAAGCAGTAGAGCATGGGTGGAAGAGACCAAATTGGCTAGCCAAAGAAGATTGGAATAATGCAAAGAGAGTAGCACGTGAGAATCCTGACAAGTGGAAGCAACAAAAGGAGGCAGCTAGAGCGTGAGTAGAGGCACGGAGCTCACACCACTTGATGAGAGAGGGGTGGACATCGAGGCCGATTTTGTAAGTGTTTTCGCATTGCTCTTTAGGTTTGATAGTTTAGGGTCTAGGGGTTTCTAAATTCCAGCATAATGGATTCTTTGTACGTTTTGACAATGGTCGATGAACAGGACGTGACCCCACACCGTACGAGCGCGAGTACACAGGCAGGAAGGGCTTAAACGCCCTGATGGATATTTTTAGTTCTCGCGGTGGCATGGTTAGTATTAGGGTTTACTCTTTTCTATATGTTGTATTGTTCTATAAATTATATGTTTATACTTATAGAAAGCTATATTTTTTTTTTTCCAGAATCCGACAAATATGCCGCTTGGGACACAATGAGAAGTCTGATTAGATGACGTCAGTCTAGCCATAGCTAGATAGCATTAGTTTCCTTTTGTCATAGCATATGTATCATGAGATGACGTTTATACGTCTTTTTGTAACTATTGGAAAACCGTGTATGTTTTTTCAATAATGACAATGGTGTTGTAACTAATACATTTGGAAAGTTTAAAAATCAAGTGATTTTGCCTATGATGTGTACAAATTTCATTGATTTTGCCTATGATGTGTACAAATTTCATTGATTTACTTTCATCAATTTACTTTTGTCAGTTTTGTATCTTTATTCTGCAAACAATACTATGGAGCTCAACTTGTCCAACTGTTGTAATGAGCCCACCTTGTAAAGCCTATCAAATTCCCATTTTTATGTCAAAGACGTCTTATCATTTTGATCCACTTGTCTGGTTTATGTAAAGATTAATCAGTCATTCAGGACCCAGATTTGTTCCCACTTTGTAATTATGGTGAAGAGAACCCCATGTACATTTTTGAGCTAAGGTGACTAAAGTATAAAAGTCACCTTAGAACCATTTTTTAAATAACATTTGAATATTAATCAGTGTCGGACGAGTGTGAGAGAGACAGAGAGAGTGTGTGTCGTATCCTCTTCGCTACGCGCTTCTCCCTCACCGGATTCACGATGTGACCACACCATCGCGGTAGCCTCTCCGAGAGCTACGCACCCACGCCACGCATTCACATTTTCGAGTTGTTCGCAATCAATCCTTTCTCGAGCTTGTTTTGCTTGTAAGTAGCACAAACAGTGTCTGTTTGCAACAATCAAGTGCTTTATGGAATGAGAAAGAGATTAGCTACACATAGATACTCATAAACTTAGGTTTCGCACACTTTTGGATTATGACCAATGAGTCTATCGCGACTGTATTCGAGATAACTAGGGTCCAAATCTGGTGAGATTAGACTGTTAGGTAAGTATATCCTATTGAGAGGATGATGCCTAGCAAGTTTGATGCGATTCTGAGTTCATTTGAGGTGTAAACGGTGTTGTGAGCGTTTAGGGATAGAGTGGGTTGCATTTCACAAGGGTTAATGATTGATGCATCATAGAAGTGTGTATGTGTAGATTGGTCTCAGCCTGACAAGCTAACGAGATTGCCTCCGTGCACCTACGGGTTAGTCGTGTCATCGGATGATAAGTATGTTGTCTATGTCGTGCTTGTGAGCATGAACAAGGGAGTAGTGTTGCCCTAAAACATTGGCGTCGCTGCCGGGGATACAAGACCTTAAGTAGGGAGATCTACGTCACTCGTGTGATGGTTAGCTTACTTTAGTTTCGACTAGAGAGAGCTTAACCTTTTAGAACAAGATCCAGGATAGAGTATCCTGAGGTCTAGCGGATAGCAAGGAAGCCTGTGTCTTGCCGAGGGTCTGTGACTAGTTAGATTTAGTTAAGTAGGATAATGTGGAGATATGGTTTTTTGGTTTTGAGTGCTTGTGTAGAAATAGAGTAGAAAAACGATGTAAAAACGCAAAACAAACAAAAAGAAGAAACAATAAGGCTGTTTGCTTGCCTTGAAAGAAAAACCCACACCATATACTCTTTAAGGGGGTGAAAATAGTAGACATTGGAATTTATGATCCAACACTTGAGAAACATAAAAATTGCGACCAAAACCAACAAAAAGAAACAGGTGATTGTCATAAGAAAACACTAAGTGAACCTAAAGAGGCCAAGAAGAGATATAACCATTAGCCTAGGGTAAACTCACTGTGTCATGTGGTACGATTGATATTCACAAGCTTAAGATGAAGTGTCATCAAATTTGCATCACTTTAAGTGCATTTGAGTTGTGAATTGCCATAAAGTGAAATTTGTGAAGTGCTTGAGTCCAAGGCCAAAATAATTCCAAACTTCATAAAACTTGAGGGATAGACTTATATGGTCTCAGAGAACACAACTGTCCAAAAACAGACAAGAAATCAAATCCCAATTGCTCTCTACCGAGTCTATCGCGATAGACTAGTGAAGGTGGTGATTGACTAACAACTGGAAAAACCCTTTATACCACAGGTTTAACACATCAATACAAGGTACTCACAAAAATTGAGTGAAACTGAACACCATCTTGACCAAAAAACTTCAAAACTGGTTTTTTAAAGTCTGAATTTAGAGACAAGGACAAGAAGGCTTTGACCAAATGTCCAAACAGTGCAAAAATTGGTCAATGCACTACACAGGGAGAGGGTGAACCAGCTGTGGAGATAACTTAAGAAAAATGCCAACAGGGGAGAACATGCCCAGTCTATCGCGATATACTAGGGAAACTGCTATTGAGGACCTTATCTTCCAAATTTCCCCTAGGGAGAGCTTTAGCAGATCCTATACAGCATACACACCAATCTTGAAGGCATTTAGATCACTGAAAGTCAATCTAAGGCCCATATAGAGAATCAGGCTCTGACCAAAATACTAAAATTGGACCAAAACCCAAACCAAGTGTCCAAACTTCATAAAACTTGAGGGATATACTATAGAGGGTAAAAGGAACTCAAAGGTGAAGTCACAATTTTAAATTGACTTATGCCGAGCTATTTGTCAATCTATCGCGATAGACTAGGAAAGTGGTGATTCATACATATTTTGCAAGTTGTGACTATACTGTTAGGACATACTCTCCTCATAGATCCTAGCCATCATTTCATATTTGAAATTGGACCACCAGAAGACTGACTGAGTGGTTGTTGTACATACTTGAAAGATTTTTGTGGTTCAAGGAAAACCCTTGTGAACAGACTAACCATACTTGTGTAGATCCCAGAAGGAGATCATCACAGAGCCACACAGGAAGAAGGAGTCTAGGTAAGCTTTAAGTTTGCAACCCAGCTTTCATTATTATGTATTTAAGGTTGGGAACCTTTGTTAAGTCAGGAGCTAAAAGTGTCAAAAGTCAAGTAAGCACCACGTCCACCGAAGAGAGTGTAACTCAGACGAGACCTGACCCTTTAGCACCGATCATTGAAGAGGGTAGTGATACTGACATTTTGTCGGAGAAGTCCTTCTTCGTGATGGGGAGTCAACAGCCAGGAGGTTCCTATGGTGAAGGATGATTGCCAGGGGGAAGCACCTCCCTACATCCTTTAAACGAAACCAAGTTCACTATAATCTTTTTGGAAGGAACAAACTCGAGGGGAGCCTTAGTTTATTCTGACTATCGAGGATGCAAGTGTATTTGTAGTGAAGAAAGACCGGCTTAGATTCTGGAGATAATTCGAGTCTATGATGATGGAGACAAATTCCGAGACGAAAAGGGGAACCATTATCTGATAGTTAGTAACCTAGAGGATTACAACAGATATGGAGATAACGTGGCAAAAGGGAAAATGGTTTCAGAAACCCAAGAACCGCCTCCTAACATTGATCGACCTGGAGCGCTTTTTATGTATGATAAGAAAACAACCACGGTCTCAACCTATAATGAGAATGTGGGGATTTATAAGCATGAAAGTGAGGGAATATTCTCTTACTTTGGATGCAAGGAACCCTACCCAAACGAATTAAGCAAAGAAAAGGTTCTTTACTTATTTTCTTATGAAATTGCTATGGGGAAGGATATTGTTTTTGTTGACAGGTACGGGTGAGAATACAAACGTATTCTCCCAGAGTAGGTTGAAAAGGCAACAGTTTCGGGAGTATCAACGTATGCCCCCGACGAAGTACGAAGAGCCACCTACACCCCTAGCAAGTCGACAAATTCCTTTTCAGAAGAGTATGACGCTACCTCACATTCTACTCGACAACCGACGTTCAACTACCAGGACCAACCAGCTACTCAACCATCATTACAGGCATGGCTTCCACAGAGTGCTACATTAGAACAAGACCGAACCCGAGAGGGTTATCAAACCGCACGAGGGCTAAGGGATTTACAAGAACCATCGCTCTATGCACAGTATCAAGGAGAGAGTAATCCAAAGACTCAGGGGTCAACAAAGCCTAGAAGACCACCCCTAGAAGGAGTTCGGAGAGATGAACCATCTCTTGCAAGAACTGTTCGAAATTATGGCTTAGGAGCACAATTGGTAGAGGAACCTGGCCACTACAAAAGACCAGAGGAGGTATATCGACTAGGACATGGAGATCCAATGATGAGATTTGTAGACCATCGTAGAATTGGACCTTCTCAAGTGCAAAAATGGGTAAACAAGAAATACACGGGAAGCAGGGATCCGAGAGATCATGTAGCAGCCTTTGTGCGTGTAATTAGAGCTGAAGAGGTGCTAGACTTCCCTACCCAATTTGTAGGATTTGGTTTAACCTTAGAGGATGATGCTGCTACTTGGTTTGACTCTGTGGAGCGAAGAGACTTTGAGTATATGGAGGAAGTGTTTGATGAGTTTATCGAGGAATTCTCAAAAAGGGAAATAGCTCATAATACAGTCTCATAAATCCATAAATTCAAACAGAAAGATGGAGAGTCTGTGCGAAAAGAATCCCTCCGATTAAAAAGATATGTTAAGTGCTGCCCCATGGAAGAACTGCCAACTCAGTCCAAACTTATGCTTATATTTATCCAAGGACTAAGGAATGCAGATCTCCAGAAGGACTTACATATGTAAAGGAGCATGACGTTGAATGAGTTAACCAAGGAGGCTCTATATCTTGTGGACAATTGTGCGGTCTACAAAGAGGATGAGTTCAAGGATCTTACGATGATTCCTCCTTGCAACAAAGCGGAGGCTAGTCTGCTAAGACAACACCTAAAGGAGAAGTAGATGTGAGCCAAGAGCAACTTATAGAGGAAGTGCTTGAAAAGATTAACTCGTATTCCAAACCACAAGCTAAACAGCCAAAATGGTGGGCGATTGAACAAAAATGGACAAACCATGGGACGGAGGAATGTTATTATAACAAGGGATATGTGAGAGAACGACCATATGCTCCCCAAGCTCAGGCGACATTCCCTCAAGTCCCACCGATGCCTAGATATCAAACATGCAACCTACCAGGACCTGCAGGTGTAGAAAGACCACAACCAGTGTTGGGACAACAACCACCCCTACCAGGATTACGACCAGTCGGCATAAGATACACACCAACAGTAACTGAATCAGAAGAGAAGGATTTGGTGCCTATGCATGCATACTACGAAGAGCCCAATGGATATGTGGAAAACTCTGTCTATTATCCACCGGAAGAACCCTCCACACCAGAACCATGGAGGATGATAGGAAATACAGGACCAGGCAGCGGGGGAAGGAAGATATAGCTTAGATGAAAGAACACTGTTGTTCATAGCCAACGGAGGCATGAGCGGGTAGAGGTTTGCACACCAACAAAGAGGAGCTCAAGCAGCACCTCAACAACATAAGGGACCATGCTACAAGTGTGGTGGAGACCATTGGCTGAGGGACTGTCCTCATGATGAAATCATTAGGGTCAACACATATTGCACCGAGTATGGAATTACTCACTTGATCCCTGATTGTCCTAAGAACCTAAGCAAAGGAGAAAAACTACTTTGAATATGCTGGGAGAACTGCCTTCCAGTGGAGGGTCAGAAAACGAAACTCTGATTCCTGTTAAGGTCTTGACGAGAGCCGAAACAAGGAAAAATCACAATCAGCCCAAGAGTAACGATGAAAATCAAGAGGAAATCAAGACTGACAAGTCTAGCGTCAGTCCTGATAATCCATGGAAAGAACGAAGAGCAAAAATGAAAGCTAGACGTGAGCAAAAACAGAAAGATATAGAAGCTGAGCTAACAATAGCTCGAGAGCAACTTAAACCGAAAAGAGAGTCGGATTCTCTAAAATCAACAAAGGGACCAAGAAGCGCAAGCTCAGGAGGGTCTGTATTGGTAGATAAGGTCAATGAACCCTTAGATGAAATCTTGCAAGCATATGAAGCAAGATTGAAGAACAACCATACTCTAGAGCAAAGGTGGATGACATATCCATATCCAGAAATAGAAAAACAGAGACTAAAGATGTGCAAGCAGCTGATTGAAACTGCACAAGCTTTACTAGAGCCTCCACCTATGGAAATGGGAGATAGAATAATCAAACCACCAAACAATGAAACACCTCTCAAAAGTGAACAAAGGGTACCTCACAAGATAGAAAACGTTAAATCCTTGCCTGATGTAGAGAATGCAAGAATTGTGCCTAATAGCACTGATGAATCGCTGAAAGATTTTCCACCATATACACCTATTGTGGAAGAAAATTGGCCTGAAGAGCTATGGGAAATGGTGAGAAAAGCTCAAGAAAAATATGAGACAAAAACAGTCGAGTCAGCGCCTTTCTCGGAGTTGAACTTGAATAAGCCTCCATGGGATTTAGACGTAAATCATTTCAAGGGGATAATGGTTCAGTTGCATCCGAAGATAGCAGACCAACATCACTCAGAACTTTTCCACCATACATGGGAGACTACGAGGCAAGCTCATAAATTTGAAGAGTACCTTCTCAAAGAATAGGAGGGTCAAATCAATTGGACACTAAAATCTTGACAGACTTGTTGACCACTCCGGTCAATTGTACAATCACATTGGCAAGATTGTAAAAAATTAGGCCAAGCATGTGGACGGAAGTGGGCAAATGTCTTAAAAAATTTGGTATAAGGACGCCTCTTAAGTTCTTCGAAACTGATCTTAATGACACAGAACCGAAGAGAGTCAACACTAGACCAGTGCCACTCAACAAGGTCGGAGAGTATTGTGAGGGTGAAGACGGCAACACTACTCTACCAGTTGAGTATAACGACATAGAGACTAAGGCCATATTTGATAGCGGAGCGGGCATTGCCATTGCGAGCAAAATGCTATGGGAAAAATGGGGAAAACCAGCAATACGAACAACTAGAATGAAATTGCAACTAGCGGATGGGCACATAGAAAGGCCTATAGGATTGCTTGAGGCAATGTGGTATCTTCATGTGGCATAGAGTACGAACATACATTTGCCATAGTGGATTTCCGCAAGAAGAACAACTATGAAATTATCCTTGGTAGGCCATTCATGAGGCAACTCAAGATGGTCCAGGACTGGGGGTATGATTATTTGTATCTAAGACATGTTGAAACCACTACACGTGTAAAAATGAAAAATCATAGCTACCATGATGTCACAAAACCACCTGTGGAAGAATTTGACTCAGCCACCATTAGTGGATCAGAAGTCTCGGTGCGGCTCTGTAAGAAAAAGGAGATTTGGATGTGCGGAGCATCTCAATGTAGTGAATTTGACCACAATGAAAGGGCACTAGAGAGGATCTTGGAAGACGATGCCTATATACGAGAACCTTTTCCTGAAGAGAAGCTCGAACCCTTAGAACGGTCTCAAATTTTGGCTACATTGGATGTATGCATCAATGAAGTCACTCCCACCAATTTTTGTGACGAGAATGGCTACGATATCATACCATACTACATGTTGAGAAAAATTGTGGAGGAAGTCGAGAACGAAGGAGATAGTGAAAATACAAGGATCAATAAAACGAAAAGGAAACTTGAGATTAAGATAGTGGGCTATGTGGACATCCCCACTAAAGAAATCGAGCACGATGGAGAAGAAATTTATGATTCTTCTGAGGGCATTACTTACTTGCGAACAAATTCAGGTTTTTTGTGGATCATCAGGCACTCTTGTACTTAGTAAACAAACCTTGTAACACGGGACGAATTGTAAGATGGTTCATTGTGTTACTAGAGTTTGATTTTACGGTAGTAGTTAAGAAAGGAAAAACTCATCAAAGAGCAGACACCTTTCTACATGGCGAAAAAGCTACTAGGGTAGATGATGATCTCCAAGACGCATACCTGTTTAATATAGAGATGGTACCGAAATGGTCAGAGCAAATTATTCCAATGCTAACATATGGAATGAATCTTGACGACAAACACACGGTGGAAGACGTTAGACAAGCAGGAAATTACACAATGCTTGCAGGAAGAATGTACCATCATGGAAACGATGGGATTCTAAGGTTGTGTATAGGCCTAGAGGAGTACGATGCGTATCTAGAGGAGGCCCATACACAAACAGGGGGATTCCATCGAGGAAATCAAATGACCTATGAACAATTAAAAAGACTTGGAGTGTATTGGCCAGGAATGGCAGGCGATGTAGCTAATTACATCAAGAAATGCAACTTTTGCACATCCAATACCACTGTGGATTATGCCACAATATACCAAGTGACAGTAGCACCCACATGGAGTCATGCTATTGTGGAATATTTGACTAATAAGGAGTTTCCAGAAGATTGGTATAAAGCTAGACAAAAGGCTTTACAAATCGAAGTGAATAGGTATACCCTCATTAGTGACCAATTGTATAAAAGAGGAACTGATGACCAGCTGAGGTTAGTTCCTCATGAAAATGACTACTTTCCATTATTGGAACAAGCTCATGCAGGCATAGTAGGAGGTCATTTTTCAGCGGAGAGAACCGTAAAAATCATTATGGTTGTAGGCATATGGGGGTCGACCATGATTCAAGATGCAGCAGAATTCATGCAAAGGTGTGATGAATCTCAACGCACTAAGGTACCAGTTAAAAGAGACGAAATATCTTTAAGAACAATGATGCTTCAGCATTTGCTTAATGGGGATTGGACTTTGTTGGTCCTATTACTCCACCAGCGTATCGTTCACAAGCACAATATATCATAGTGGCCATGGATTACATGACCAAATGGGTGGAAGCAAAAGCCACAACGAAAGCAGACGCTAGAACCACGGCACAATTCTTATATGAATATGTGTTTACACGTTATGGCCTTCAAATCAAGCTGGTGAGTGATAGAGGGACACACTTTGTAAATGAAGTTATCCAACATCTCTTAAATGAGTTTATGGTAATTCATCTTAAATCTGCACCCTACCATCCACAAGCCAATGGTTAAGCAGAAGCGACCAACAAAATATTGTGCACAGTTTTCTTACAAAACCGGTTAGTGAAACAAGAACAGATTGGGATCAAATGCTATATTCGGCATTTGTGGGCTTATCGAGTTGCATATAAAACAACACTCAATGCTACACCATTTAATATGGTATATGGGTTAAATGCAACACTGCCTATTGAATTCTTGATTCCCATACTAAGGGTAGCTACACAATTAGACTGGATGGGGCATGAGCTTTCAAAACGGTTATCCGACCTTGAATAATTAGATGAGTTACGACTCAATGGTGTAGCAGCTACATATGCAACAAAAAGACAACAGAAAGAGTTTTTTGACAAACATGTCAAAAACAAGGACTTCAAAATGGGCGACTATGTCTTAGTATACACCCTTAAACAACATGCCAAGAAGCTAAAGAAAAGGGAAATGGGGCCTTATTTGATCCAAGAAATATCATCCAGTGGAGCAGTAAAACTGTCGACACTAGATGGAAAAGAAATGCCGAACTAGATTAGTGGGTGTCGTTTGAAAAAATATCATCTACCTTTAACACCGAAAATGTTGTTTCAATTGCATTATGGCAAAGCCTATAGATAGGAACAACAACGAATCCAGGACAAGGCACAACAAGAAGCCAAGGAACGCATTGCTAAGAGAAAGCAATTTCTAAGGACAATAAACATGGTCACACCAATGATGACTGACGAATATCCTCTTTCGACATTCTGAACAATTGAAGCGGATATACAAAGCGAAGAATTAGCAAGGAAAATAACAGACTTTATGGCTCAGGACGAAAGCACCATTGACAACTTGGAAAATACGTGGTGTAGTCCTTGCATAAAAGCGTATGCAGACAAGAACAAGTTGAAATCTATGCATTGCTTGACACTAGAGCAAAAATGAGTATCATCAGCTTTGAGCTCTTTCAAAAACTTGGACCAATGAGGAAATTCCCAGAGACACACAGGTTGAAAGTAGCATCGGGTGATGAGGTGACCACATTGTGGTCTATTATATTACCAATCACAGTGAAGGCACACACGTACACTTCCAAGTTCCATGTACTGCCACCAAGTAGATCAGCAACGCCGTGTATCTTAGCAGTGTCATGGATGAAAGCTAATAGGGTATTCATTGATTTGGATACGAATGAAGCACTGTTCAGAAATGAAAACTTTTTAGAACCCTTCTTATCATATGACCAATACATGTCAAGGTGGAGACAGGAGTCAATACATCCGCAAAGCATTGACCAAAAACAAACAAAGTTTACATGTCAAGACATGTATTATCAAAAATCAACAATCATGCAGGGAACCAGGCAAGTTTGGGTACGACGTACGCACAATTCATCAAGGGCGGAAATGTAAAGTTTGGCTCAAGCAAGACAGCTTAATTCCTGTAAAAAAGTGGACAAAAGAATAGACAAACCACCCAAAGCCAGCAAAGCTTCAAAGAACAGTTATCAACTAGTCGGACTATATTGGTATGGCGGCCAAAATTACCAATTCAGAACGTGCCAACAACACCAGTATGGATGCCAAAGAAGACCAATGAAGAGTTGTCTACAACTTTCAATGACAAGCTAAATCATACAACCAGCACGCGGAGACCAGCAGAATCCACAACAACAACTACGAGGATCTGTACGACCAAAGTCATCCAATGGAAACGAAAGAACGTTCCACCAGAACATGCAACAAAATATACAACAATACCGACTTCAAAGGAGCCACATACACCAATTCAAAAACCATCGAAAACAATCAAACAAAGAGTGGTAGGATTACAACTTCTTCTTGCAAAGAAAATCTGCTAGCCAACTTAGGCTACCACAAGAAACCTCAACGACAAATGCCAATAAGCGAATCGCTTATACCTTCCTCTTACACCGCATAATTTTTTTTCTAAATGCATTGACTGTGCATGCATATAGGGCTACATTACAAGGCCTGCATTAGCACGAGTTCACGCCCATGCACAACACATACCCTTGACGATACCTTGTCGTCCGGGAGGACTCCAACTAGGAGGGGGGGAGGCATTCCAAATGCGGACTCACGTCATATATTAGAGGGCAATGTTTGTGATTAAATTTTCAACCATTTTTGTGTTTTATTGTGTGATTTTGGGAAAAAGAATATGCCCTCATAATTAATCAGAATTGGGGACCAAATGATCATATATGAGCCCCTAGGGATGTGTATATATTATAAAGAGAGTCAAAACTAGCCAAAAACCGTTGAAAAACAGCAAAAAATAGGCCAAGGTTGACGATTAAGAGTGAGAATGTACATAGATGAGAGAAAAGTGAGCTACAAAGTGTTTTTCTTTTCATTGGTATTTTTATAGGTTAGAATTGCTATTTTCGGGTTATTTTGGGATTTATTTGCTTTATTTTAGCCATTTTCTAGTAAAAAATATAGAAAAAAAATCTATAATCCAGATGGAAACACAACAGAAGAGATGCTTGATCAGAGCAAGGTAAAGAAGACATAGAAAAAATAGGGACTGCGAAGGTGACATGGCAAAATGACCACCGTCATGACGGGACCTCCAAAAGAAGAAATCTGCAAAAATTGTAGAACTGTGGAGCAAATGAGGTCCAAATCAGGAAATTTGCGAGCCTAAACCGCATCTCGCAAAAAGTTATGGCCACAGGTAAAAGATGGGAAAATTTTGTGTCGGAGTCTCGATTACATATAGAGGGGCTAGGCTAGAAATATCTCATTTGAGTCATTTTCCATTGTGAGAGAGAGAGAGAGCTCCCTACAGCAGTTGAGACTTCCAGGAGCTCATCCATCGCGCATGGTCACCACATCAACATTAGATATGAGATTTATGCTCGTCAACACTGACTCTAAGTGTTTTTTACTTCAGTTAGTCGCAAAACCTCGCCAGGACCACCATCACAACCGGTGCACACATACTGTGGACTAGTTGTTAGGAAGACCTAGAGGCCACCAAATGGAACCAAAATTGAAAGGCACAATGCCTATAGCTTAGGGATCAAGCCTATGCCCTCGAAAAGCGTGAAGGAAGCCGCCCAGTAAACCCTAGTTTCATAGGATCTGCAGAAGGGATCTTGAACCAAAGTGAACGAAAATGAGCCAAAACTCATAGGTAGCAAGCCAATAACCTCGACAAACCAACTGAATGGTTAGACCATGAAAAAGTTCTTCAAAATGGAGCCTAAAGTCCCTATCTAACAAAAACTGCGCAAAGCGTCACGATACTCTAACGGGCCGACCAAGTGACCAAATGACACCAAATTTGACAGGGTACATCCAAAAGAGGTCAACTACGAGTTGGAATGTGTCCACTCAAGAAAAAGCTCGTCCACTAGGGAAAATGCCAGCAAGAGGCTAGGAAGATGTCCAAATGGTCATTCTTGGTGATGTAAACACCAAAAGAATAACTGACTGCTTTGACGGAAGGTCAAGAGGAAATGAAAGACAGCCTGAGTCATACAATGACCAAAAGGAATGGCGACCATCACCTAAGTGGTCTACTCCGACTCCAGAACCAGCTAAGTGCTACAAACAGGGAGTACACTTTTCTAAATTGATTAAAACTTAATGTGTGTGTCTAGGAGAGCCTACTAACACCATTGTGGTCAACTAACATCGAAAAACTTGTAAAAATGACTAAATGCTCAGTCTATCGCGATAGACTTGCTATTACACTTAGACAAGTAAAATTTTGATTTTGACTTCATGAGGGGTGCTAACAAGGGATAATGATCACAAATATCAAATTAAAGTGAAAAATTGCTCTCTCTTGACCAAGTAACTGTGTCTATAGCGATAGACTTTCTATTTTTATCTTAGGGGGGAAGGCTTTTCAAAATTTTCACAAGATAGACTTGGGGAAGCATATGGAGGAAGTGCACCAAATTTGGTGTCAAGATGGACTCATATGGCAAGCCGAGATAGACTTGACAGCAACTCAGAGTCAAAAAAGGGCACCTCAAGGGCATACATTTAAAATTCACATGTGAGAGGTCAAGAAACCTTACATCAACTATGAGAAGGCAGATAGATGATCACAGAGCCAAAATATGACAAAATGACACTAAGTCCCAGTCTATCACGATAGACTAAGCAGAGTGATACAGGGCCATCTGATCAAAAATTGGAATCAACAATTGGCTTTAGCATGATGCAAGAGGACTACCCACTAAGTTTGAGCCCAAAACAACACAAAATGAAGGAGATAGGCCAACATCTCCTTGGAGGGAATCTAAAAAAATGGAAGTTGATCCAAAAAGGGGTCACTTGACATTCATTTGAGGTGGAAATGGGATCAGATCATTTGCAAGACATGAGAAACCAACTGGTGGAGTCACAAGTGGAAAATATATCCCTTGCCAAAAGATAGACAGTCTATCGCGATAGACTGGGTAGAAATTGGAAATGAGCCGATTTTCAGTTTGTGACTATAGGGTGACCTTACATGTCCTATGCACATACACTACACAAAATTTCAAGGCATTTGGACTTGTTCTCCTTCATCAACAACATTAATTTGAAGCCGTCAGAGTCGGACAATGAAAGAGCTTGTCTATCTGCTAACATTTTACCTTAACTCATCTTCGGATTAAGAAGGCTCATCTAGATGCATGATTAAGTGGTAATCAATTTCGAAGAGAAGTACTATGTTTGTACATTAACCGTTAATTGTGAATACAGGATCCATGGATGCTTCTCCGGGAAAAAGAAAAGGCAAGAACCTGGGAACGGAAGGTGCAATACCCTATGCACTTCTACCCAATTCATTAAAGCCAGCCGCCACCTGGATACCTGTAGACATGCAACAAGTAGCAGCCTTTCAAATCTATCAAGGTTCATATGTGGATGACAAAGGAAATTTAGTGGATATAGTGATGATCCCCAAGGAGGCAAAAAATTACCTGAAAAGATCACCGCAAAGGTCATGGCTGAAAAAAGTTGGCTTGTGGAACTTTGTTTCACTACCACCAGTGGGGATAGATTTCAAGAGGGTACAACACCTGATTGAGACTATCCATGAATATGGAACTTGCAGGGTGGCAGGCATGGATAATGAAGTAATGGAGATTCAGATCACCAAGGAAATCATCAAAGAGGCATTGAAATTGTCTGATCAGGGAGCCAACATGAGAGAAAGAAGGAAGAACCTCACAGTCTACGTGCAAAGATCCAAACTACCTTCTTTTGAACTCATAGCAAACCCGGAAGTAAGAGAACTGACACAGGTATACATTCAGTGTTTGTTGAGCTATAGCAAGAGACCGCCTAGATACACTACACCACACGGGGTCATCTCAACAACACTGACCTGGGCTATGGGAATGACACATGAGTTCTATATAGATCATGCATCATATTTGTTTGAAGAAGTGACAAAGCTACGGCAGGACAAGCCTAATTACATTGCAGGAGGAGAAGTCCTCACCAGAATAATATACCAAGCGATAGGCGCGGCATATCAACTGCCACCTGCTCCTCATCAAAACGATTGGCTCGTGTTAAGAGAGAATATCGAAGACCGATCACAAAGGCGAGTATCGGCCTCTACTAACACCATTGGAGGACGCAGGCTAGAAAGAGTAACCAGAAGTACACAAGAAAAGATGGAAGAAGAAAGAAAAATTGAAGAAGAATATTTGCGACTAAAGAAGCGGAAAGCGGAAATGGAGAACAACACCAGATTGCAGAAGGTAGCAAAAATGGAAAGAATGCTAGAAGGCTTTGTTCTCGAGAGAGCTCTACGAGGCGATGTAGGCGCCACTTGGAGACCTTCTAGTAGCACTTACACATTGAGAACAAAGAATAAACACAACACGGCTTTTGAGTTGGACTTGTTCGAGAGGTACATCCAAGAAAGGAATGCTATGGATGAACCATAACTGCTACTAGAAGAGGAGGATCTCCAAACCTTGAGAGATCAGTTAAGGCCAACTTCATGAGATCAGGAAACACCACCTCCATCTCCAAGGCCAGAGACAAGTGAGAGGCAATCAAACCCACCTGCTGACTCTCCTTCGCATTCAGAAAGCTCACATCGTGATGAGAGGGTTCATACACCACCCAATGAAGAAGAAGAAGAAAGGACAAATGGTCACCCAAACACTGGAACAGTATCACACATTGATAAAGGCAAGAAAAAAGAGGTGGATCTGACAAAAGAAAAAGCTTCCTCCTCTCAAGAAATTGAGCTGGAAGCTACTATAGACCTGGATTTACAGTCCATGGAGACCCTACTAAACCGAACAAGATTGCACAGTCAGTGGTTAGCCGATCAGAACAGGTCCAACAGAACAAAGTTAGAAAAAACCCATCAAGAATTTCTGAAGTTGTAGGAGCAAAGAGATGACACCCTAAAACTGATCAGCATCAGAGATGCTGAGATCTTAGGGCTCAAAAGCAGAGTAAATCTCCTCAAGGAAAATTTACAGGAGTCAGAAAACTTCAATGCCATTTGTAAAGATACAATCAATGTATTTCTTGAAGATGTCAGTGATAGAGATGAACAAATCCAAAGGTTGGAAAAAGAAAAGCAAGATGCCCTGGAAACAGTCAAAAGTTTGCAAGTCGTAATCGATGACTTACAAATTGAAGTGAAGGACTTGAGAGCAGTAACAGATATACAAGCAAGGGAGATAGAGCGAGCAAAGAAATAAAAAACGTTGCTACTAGCAACACCGGTGGTCCAACCGCAAGAAGAAGTGGCGGCACTGAAGAGAGAGCTAGAATTGGAAAGAAAACAGCGCTTAATGATAGCCGAAAGTGCGCTTCAGAGGATCAATTACAAAGGAAAATTTCGGACTTACAAAGTGAACAGCAACAAGGACCAGCTCATGACAATGAAATAGAGAGCATTGTTTCCAAGTCCCTCAGGGAGGAAGAAAGTTTTCACATCAGGGTAAAAGAGTTAGAGGAGTCTGAAGCCCAAAAGGAGATGTAATTTCAAACTCTCCAAATCAATAATTGACCATTGGCTGCACAAATTTCAAGTCTCGAAACTGCAAGGCAAAGCCAAGGGTAGGTATGGGTGCACCTGGAGCAAGCAGCCATGGATTTGGCTGGACTGGGGCAGAAATATATGGGAGTGAAGATGACTATGAGGAAGAATCAGATGACCATGAGGCCCTAGATACATAGATTGATCAAACTGGATCCAAAAACCAAGAAGAAGACAAAGATTCAGTCACAAAATTTGAAGAGCAGAAGCTGGCCGAACAAATGGAAAAGCAATCAGAGATGATGTGGTACAAGGCCATGCAACTAGAGAAGGAGATGCTACAAGGGCTCTCTAGATCAGGAAAGACAGCAGCAGAGCTACGGGAAGAATGGAATGCCCCGATGTTACCCTATGCTCTGCTGAAATATGAAACTCTCACGCATCAAAGACAGCTCGCAAAGGAAGAATAAGTGACAGTATTTGAAGGAGAATTACAGGATCGGGAACAGCAAAATAGGATAGTAGACAACCAGCCAAAGTGGAGGCGTCAATGGCTTTTGGATCACCCTAACAACTTGATCCACTTAGTCAATGCACCGCCTGAGCTGAGGAATGATAGGACTTTTTACCCAACACCCTGAACTTACACTTACAGCCAACATAAAGCATTACAAAGCAGAAATCCTACATGGCTGAACTATCCAGTATTGCCAAGACCTGCCAAGGGAGAGAGAATATCCGGTTCTTACATGGTGAAAACCCTTCAGGGCGCCATCACAGAATTCGGAGGCTCTCCCGACCTATCCTGCAAGATGCTATGTAAAATAACTCGGACTTTTTTAGCCTGTCTCACACTGTTCTCAAAAAGTTGGACTTCAGAGTACATGAATACAAAAAGAAGCATATCAGAGCTGTCATATGATCTAAGTGGGCCACCTACAGAGCCAGTGTTGTATGCCTACTTCAGACGGCTAATGTTTCTGCCAGGCTACCATCTCCAAACATTCAAAGAAGCATTTTACACAGGCTTCTTCATGTACAAATCCAAAATTTTTGGCCCATTAATGGCAAGCGAGTCTATGCTATATGATGCGTTTCTACATCAAATCAACCAATGAGGAAGACATCGACACTGAAGACAAAGACGATCATGTCGTGGTAGACATGAACTAGGAGGGAGGGAGTGTTGGAGCTCAACTTGTCCAACTGTTGTAATGAGCCCACCTTGTAAAGCCTATCAAATTCCCATTTTTTATGTCAAAGATGTCTTATCATTTTGATCCATTTGTCTGGGTTATGTAAAGATTAATCAGTCATTCAGGAACCAGATTTGTTCCCACTTTGTAATTATGATGAAGAGAACCCCGTGTACATTTTTGAGCTAAGGGGACTAAAGTATAAAAGTCACCTTAGAACCATTTTTTAAATAACATTTGAATATTAATCGGTGTCGTACGAGTCTGAGAGAGAGAGAGAGAGAGAGAGAGAGAGAGAGAGAGAGAGAGAGAGAGAGAGAGAGAGAGAGAGAGAGAGAGAGAGAGAGAGAGAGAGAGAGAGAGAGAGAGAGAGTTATCCTCTTCGCTACGAGCTTCTCCCTCACCGGATTCATGATGTGACCACACCATCGCTGTAGCCTCTCCGAGAGCTACATGCCCACTCCACGCATTCACATTTTTGAGCTGTTCTCGAGCTTGTTTTTCTTGTAAGTAGCACAAACAGTGTTTGTTTTCGACAATCAAGTGCTTTATGGAATGCGAAAGAGATTAGCTACACACAGATACTCATAAACTTAGGTTTCACACACTTTTGGATTATGACCACTGAGTCTATCGCGACTGTATTCGAGATAACTAGGGTTGAAATCTGGTGAGATTAGACTTATAGGTAAGTATATCCTATTGAGAGTATGGTGCCTAGTAAGTTTGGTGCGATTCCTAGTTCATTTGAGGTGTAAACGGTGTTGTGATCGTTTAGGGATAGAGTGGGTTGCATTCTACAAGGGTTAATGATTGATGCATCATAGAAGTGTGTATGTGTAGATTGGTCTCAGCCTGACAAGCTAACGAGATTGCCTCCGTGCACCTACGGGTTAGTCGTGTCATCGGATGATAAGTATGTTGTCTCTGTCGTGCTTGTGAGCATGAACAGGAGAGTAGTATTGCCCTAAAACAATGATGGAGTTAATGGTTATATTGTCTTGTGTGTGACTACTTTCGGTCTATATTTAAGCTTGCACTTTCTTTCAAAGGTGAATCTGGGCTTATCTTGGATTCATTTAGGTTTACTCAATTATTGAAATATTCAATATGGTTGATGGGTGGCAGGGCATTAAATGCCCTACCATCAAAAAAGATTCTCTCAAGCGTCGCTATATAAGGCTCTACAACGTCGCTATAAGTGGCCTGGAAACGTTGCTATGATCGTCGCTATAGGCGTCGCTATATAGCGACGACTATAGAGACGCATATAGTGACGGTTATAGCGACGTTTTCGTATCGACACTGTTAGCAACGGTCTTAGTGACACCGGAGAGTATAAAAACACAACGTATTTCCATCGCTTACAGTGTCCCACGTGCACACAACCTCTTGTAGTGCATGTTTATGTTGCTACCATCAATTAAGTTCACCCGCTATGCTCACAAAGTAATCTCACAAAAGTGCTTGATCTAATTTCCTAATTCCGCTACTCTCAAAATTCATAGGCCATTTTTATTACAACATTTGAAGATCAAACCCCTCCACCTAATGAGCTAGCAATGGAGGAAAACCCCTATGCAATCCAATGAAACTGGAGGTAAAGGGGGTGCTTGGAAGCCTCGAGTATTTTGCATCCAACTTGAAGGTGTCAACAAAGTCATTAAATGCGTCAAACATGTGCAAGTGCTAGAAGTGGACATTGGACACTCAGAAGGCCACCTAGAGAATAAAAGTGTCTATTTCCTAGCTCACTCATCTCAGACCCAGTCTCCACTTCTAACCATACAACATGATTGTATGCATTATGTAGACAAAGACTACCAGCTTGGGGGTGCACCTTTAAGAAACTATTCATATAACATTCATTTAAAGGGTATAAAAAAAAACCCTTTACTTACATGATTAAGGTAATAAAACGATTGAGGTAATAAAATGATTACATGATTAAGGTAATAAAACGGTCATTTTTTCTTCAAAAACTTACGGGTTTTACTCTAAAATTAAATTAAAAGACCTTTCTTTCAATATAATCCTCCTAAAATTGTAAGTTTTGGCAATTAAAAAACACATTCATTTGAACTCACGTGGTAACTTAAGTGTTTCACAGGTGAACTACTAGTCAGTTAAACCACTTCTCTTGAGTTTAGGCTATGGAGGCATGGCAAGATGCTATGGTGTAGCACCAAACGAGAGAGAGAGAGAGAGAGAGAGAGAGAGAGAGAGCTTTAATTCAACAGTAAAAAAACCACTCTACACTATTTCTTGATCATGCTTACAATGTATATGTAAAGCCAAAAAAGGTCATGCAAACTTTACTCTAATTGATGGTCTATAGCTGCATGTCTTGAGACTTGTTCTCACGGGCTTAGACACTATTGAATCCGGGCTTGCATAAACAACCCCCCCCCTTCCCCCCCCCCCCCCCCCCCTCAAGCCCAAACCACTGACCATGGACTCGAGACATACCATGGTAGAGTTCAATCACATGAAACCATGAGTAGAAGTCCCCCCCTTGACAATAACTTAGGTGTGTGTGTGTACTTCCCTCAAACAACTATAAGTGTGAGACATACCTGAACCTGACCAAACAAGAAAGGGTGGTATTACCATTATATTTTTATGGAAGTGCCTATAACCCATACAATTATTGATAAATAACTGACATAAAGGAAACATAAAGATAGACTAAAGAAAAACAAACTACAGGACATCACTGTCTATGAAAAGCATTGGTGCTACATCATCTTCATCACCTTCAACCATATTCATCTGTCGCTTGTTCTTCTTAAAGAAATTTTCCGATGGATGATTAGTCTTTCCACAATTGGTGCACGGATTTTTGCTGAAACAATCCTTGGTTTGATGATTGCTGCGTCCACATACAGCACAAGGTCTAGTGCTGGTAGTAGACCTGGTGGAATTGGCAGTTGAAGTGCAACCACGGGCTACATATGCAGTTGCTACAAAAGAGTTGATTCGTGGCACTCGTTTCTCTTCTTCCTCCAATGAGTTAACAATACCATCCAAAGAAGGCAGAGGATCCTTCTCCTTTAAAATAGTGACAATTTGACAAAATTCTTCCGGTAGGTCCCTCTTCAAAAAAATGGCTATTAGATCTTCATCTGGCACTTATTTATTTGTGCTTTCTAATGTACACCAAGTTTGATATACAAGCCTAAGGCATTGCCAACTACTAGGTTTCTTTCCGGCATCCCCTATCTAAGTATGTCATTCAGCCCTTGCTTTGCATCCATTGAAAGCATCCCATAGGTTCCTCGGGGTAACCTTGTTGGACATATTGTGCAATTAGTGTGTGTCAAGGGATTACATCCAGAGATAAACCTCCTCGAGCACTTTTTGTGCATTCTACACCACATTTGGCCTACAAACCGTCCAAGGCATTGCACAACACTAGGTTTCTTTACTTTGTTAGCTATACACTTAGATTCAAAATATTCTCGCCTTCTCCATCCATGTGTCCGACCTTTCAAATGGAACCATGGTATTATTATCGATAGAAAGAAGTACAATATAGTTATACAAATGGTGGGATGTTAGGGGGTAAGGTTTCAATGATTGCCTAAGGGCATTTCTAACGAGGTATCAAATATGGTAGTGTTTGAAGATTAAGGTATTGAATAAAGTGTAAAAGGGGGTGTGTTTCTTTAGAGGCCACACACATCATACATGAATCTTGCACCTGCATGCAATAGCATAACAGAAAACACAATATATTCATGGCAACCTGCACGTCCCAAATCAAAGCATGAGATCAAAGATTAAAGAGCTAGTAGCTACTAGTATCATTTTGATTTTGACCATAATACCTGTTGGTTTCTTAGAGCTGCAATTTTGAACTTCGACCTTTCAAATTCAAAGTCTTCTTAATTTTCTATATTGCTCAATTGCACTTCATACGCTGTAATGTTAAACTTAATTTGACAAAACATCCACAAATAGAGTGAAACCAATCTTTATGGATCATGTCCTAATCACTCTTTTTTGTTCAAATGTACAGAAACAGTAACATCCTCACCTACTTGAAATCTAGATGGTCTTGTATAGCCTATGTTGATGCCAAGGTTCCTTTGCTTAGCTGTGTCTGTGCACTGTCATTTAGAGTTGAACATTTGAGTGTGGGAATCCTCTCCTTGATCTTCCTATATGGTTTGTGGCTTTTGGGAGGCTTACAACATTTGGGTCATGCCTTTCTTAGTTTGATTTTTCAGAGCCTCCTTCTTTCTTCCCTCTATTTGTGCAATCCAATCTAGTTTCTACGTTGTCGCACATCAGATGAATTAGAGTCATCATGTCCTTCAAGCTTGAATTGTAGCTTTATTGAAGGATGTGTCTTGTTGGCATACTATTGTGATCCTCCAAAGATTTCTCATCCAGCCTACATTACCCAATGTCACAAGTGATCCAAGGATACCTACAATCCTTAAGAACCCACCAGATTTTAGGGGGTTTACCATTCAATACCCCCCTATATAATGTGCATTTGTGGGGTATTAAAAAAACACCTGTTTTAACATGTTTGAATGAATAAAATGACCTCTTATTTTAGGATTTTTATCCAAAATTGAATATAATAACCACTTATATCAATGTATCTTTGTTAACTTGCCTACATTTTTTGCATTTTAAAACCCCTCCTTTTGAACTCACGTTATATATTAACATGATTACATAGTGCAACCCCCGAGCACCAGATGTACCATTGAGTATCCATAAGCAAGTATAAAGACTAAACCATAGTTTACCATAGTACTCATCAACTTAAAAAAGGGGGATTCTAGAAAACCTCTCACAATAGCAAGGAAAAGTAAGATATTTCTCTAATAGCAGGGAATTGATTGTTGGAAAGTCCAATAGTAGGGAATCAATAAGAAGAAGCTTCCTAGAAATCATTTCCAGAGCCCACACATCAAGAAGTGAGATTGATAGCTACCGCCATCAACACACGATATTCAATTAGAATTGACCATCATAATGTATTCAATTAGAATTGGCCATCATAATGTTAAAAGGAAAGTTTCAGCAATCTCTCACACTTATTTTGATATCCCTTGCTAGAAGGGTAAAGGTACATGTTAACTATGGTGCATTAAAAAAAGTGTAACTAGACTCTAAAGATCGTACAAATATGAAACTTAACTAAACCTGTTGAAACTAAACAGGGGAATGTGACTCCACCTGGACCATCTAAAGCAATTCAAAACCTAGAAAAACCTCATCAAGTTGTGTTACCATTTACATGTGGTAGTGATGTGTGTGAACACACTAGCACCGTCGGGGCATTTTTTCCCTCTTTAGGAGGTTTTTCCCCCCGTGCATTGTATATATGCCCATCACTCTAGGGCTATCTATCTTTCCATTGCAGACTAAGTAACACACTCTCTATTGTGTGCCTTGAGCTTCCTTCATCTTCTCCAAGCTGTGTGTGTCTCTCTACAACCCTAATTCCAACAATTGGTATCATAGCAGGTTGCGTCCTCTCGGGCTTAGTCACCAGTTGCTCTAGTACACGCCTGCTCACTTTCTCTGATTTCAGTGAGCTTTGGCAAGCGTTTGCAGATCTGCTCAAATTTTTGATTCGGGCTCATTTCGGCATCCGTTTCCACTACAGGCAGTGCTGCACATGCTATTTTTTCATTTTGTGCAGAATTTTTGTCAGTGCTGTGTTCTGTATAACAGGTGCCTTATGGTCTTCTACGGTTTGTGCTATATAGCACGTGTTGTCCCCGCTCCATTTCTCCTATTTTTGGGCAATTTTCACATCAAGTGCAACATTTACCATGGCTGACAACAACAACACAGATGTGTTCAAGATGTTTGCTGCTCAGGACAGGTTGGATGGGGACAACTACCCTATGTGGGCTTATATGATGCAACGTGTTCTTATGTCAAAGGGCGTCCGCAACATTGTGCAAGGCATTGATATACGTCTTGTTTTCGAGGATGTAGGCGATGTTGAGGATGTTGCAGGTCTTGCTGCAAGGATTGCTACAGTTAGAATTGTTTTGCCTATGGCAGAACAAGCTCGTTGGGATGTTAAGGATGCGCAGGCTCATGCATTGATTGAGTTGTCTGTGAAGCGCACCATTGTTCCTCACATCCGTTCAGTGAAATCTACAAAACAGGCTTGGGATATTCTAGCCGGTCTTTATGAAAGTCGCAATGAGGCTAAAATTGCTTTACTGCATAAAGAGCTGGAGTTGAAGATTATGCATGAGGAAGATGATATGGAGACTTTCCTTGCTAGTGTCAAGGATATCAATGAGCAACTTATCTCTGCACGTGAAGTCATTTCAAACAGTTCCCTTGTGCAGACTGTTCTTGATGCGTTACCAGATTTCTACCAGACTTTTGCTAGTACTTGGAGACTTATGACCCAAGGAAATCCAAAAGTTGTCAAGTTTGATGCATTATGCACATTGCTGTTGCAAGAGTCACTTTCCAGAAAAAACAGGACTAGACAGCGTGCAATTGAGCAGGCTTTTATTGCTTCTCAAAGAAAAGGTGGTAACAGCAATGCAGCCACTTCTTATGGTTCTGCTGCGAGTGGCAAACTTCTGTTCCTAATGCTTCTGTTGGCAGCACTTTGTCTAGCAATTCTGGTTATAAGGGCAAAAAGAAGATGTGTTGCCATTATTGTAAAGCTAATGATCACTTGATCATGTCGTGTCCTAAGTTGAAGGCCAAAGAGGCTAAGAAGAAAAAGGGTGGTTCCACTGTAAATGCTGGTTCCACTACAAATGCAGCCATTGTTGAGTCTTCTTTGAAAGGAGACTGTGTTGCTGATGATGATGCAGAATGGGATTTTAGTGCAGAGTGCACTTACAATCCTGCTTTCCATGATGCATTCTTGTCAATTGCTACAGATTCACATGTGTGGTATTTTGAAAGTGGTGCTACAAAGCACATGACCTCACATCGTGAATTTTTTACCTCTCTTGAGTCTGTCCCTCATGGGAATTCAATCACTTGTGCCAACAATGCTTCTTATCTAATTCAGGAGTTGGAAAGATTGTGCTTACTACTACTAATGGCAGTTCCTTCACACTTTTTGATGCACTTTAGGTACCTGGGATCAAGAAGAATCTCTTGTCTGTATCCGCACTTACTAGACTTGGACTTGTAGTCAAATTTGTGGATGACAGATGTATAGTTCATGATCTCAGTTTTGGTGATGAAATTGTTGTATCTGGCCTTTTATGTCATGGGCTGTATAAGTTCACTTTGTATAAAAAGTGTGGATAAAATTTTTCAAATGTTGTTGCAGATTCAAGAGCTATTTCAGATGCAAAACTCTCGCATGCACGTTTTGGTCATCTGAATTTTGCCAGTTTGCTGCGTTTGTAGAAATCTAATATGGTTGCTTCTTTGCCGCCTCTTGAAGCACCTGTCAAACATGTTTTTGAAGGCTGTATTTTGGGTAAGATGCAGCATTCTAAGTTTCCAAAGGATTGTTCTGTTCGGGCTACATGTAGGTTGCAGCTTGTGCATAGTGATGTTTGTGGGCCCATGCAAACTCCGTCCTTGGGCAATTACCTGTGACCTTCATTGATGATTACTCCAAGCATGCATGGGTATTTCCGCTTAAAGGGAAGTCCGAAGTTTTTATGTGCTTCAAACAATTTCTGGCTAAGGCTAAAAATGTCTCAAAATGAACTATGGGCACCCTCCGTTCCGATCGAAGGGGAGAGTATATGTCTCATGAATTCAATGCATTTCTGGCTAGTCGTGGGATAAAACACCAATGTACAGTGCCTTATACACCTCAGCAAAATGGTGTTGTTGAGAGGAAAAACAGGTCACTGACGGAAATGGCATGATGTATGGTCAAAAGTCAAGCTTTGCCACATTCTTTTTGGCTTGAGGCCATCATGTGTGCCACTTATGTACTTAACATGTGTCCTACGAAAGCTTTGCAATCTATTACTCCATATGAAGCATGGCATGATAGAAAGACTTCTATTGAGCACATGCGTGTTTTTGGCTGTTTGGCATATGCTTTGGTGCCACAAATACAACACAGAAAATTGGATGATAAGGCTGTCAAATGTATTTTTGTTGGTTATAGTGCTGAAAGCAAAGGTTACAGGTTGTATCATCTGCAAACAAAACGTATTCTGGTTTCACGAGATATAGTGTTTGTGGAAGATTCTGTTCAGCCCTTGTTGTCATGTACTAGGGACAGTAATGTAAGCTCACAGGTCATTTATGACACTTTGTTGCCTCTTTTTAGTGGTGGAAATATGAATGTAATCTCCAATGAGGCAAATGTACAGCCTATGGGGGTTTCTGAAAATGTTATAGATCAGCCTATTACTGATGCAGATGTACATGATGTACTTGATGAGGAAAGGGCTGAAAATGAGCAGGCTAGAGGTATGCCAAAATGGCTGGTGCACACTTGCGTGACAGTAAATTGGATGCACCTTTGTCTAGTCGTACTCATTCAGGCTCTCGCCATGCATCTTATGCATCATATTGTTATGCTTTGGCTGTGTCTAGCTTACATGATGTTGAGGAACCTCTGTCTTTTGATGAAGCACAAAATTCAAAAAATTGGATGGCCGCCATACAATCAGAATATGATGCACTTATAGAAAATGACACATGGACTTTATGTGATTTGCCTCCTAGCAAAAAGGCCATTGGTACGAAGTGGGTTTACAAGTTGAAATGCAAGCCGATGGTGAGATCAATCGCCATAGGGCTCGACTTGTTGCAAAGGGTTATGCACAGCAAAAAGGCATAGATTATGAAGATAATTTTTCTCCCACTTGTCGTATGACTATTGTGCATTTTCTATGTGCATTGGAAGCTCATTTTTGCTGGGATGTACATCAATCAGACATTGTTACTGCTTTCTTGAATGGTGACATATTTGAGGAAGTTTATGTAACGCAGCCTCACGGTTTTGTTATAAAAGGACAAGAGGACAAAGTGTGCAGATGTAAGAAATCTTTGTATGGGTTGAAGCAATCTCCTCGTGCTTCGTATGACAAAGCTGACACTCATTTTGTTAAACGAGGCTTTCGTAACAGTCCAACAGAAAGCACATTGTATGTAAAGCGTGAGGATGATGTACTTCTCATTGTGGTTCTTTATGTCGATGATTTGCTGATCACTGGACCAAATGAGAGACATATTGCTGAATTTAAGGCTGATTTGAATGCTACTTTCAAGATGAAAGATTTGGGGCTATTGCATCATTACTTGGGTATACAGTTTAAGCAGTGGGATGGTGGTATTTCCTTGTGTCAGAAAAGTTACATAGAGACATTGCTATGTAAGTTTGGACTTGAGGATTGCAAACCTATTTCCACTCCCATGGAAATAGGTTTGAAGTTGATTCTACATGATGTTGGCGATCCTGCTGATGTCACTCTTTACCAGACTGCTGTTGGCTGCCTTATTTATGTATGCAACACGAGGCCAGATATTCAGTTTGTAGTCTCACAGGTCAGCAGATCTATGCATAGCCCAGGGTCTAAGCATAGGCAGGCTGTCAAGAGGATTTTTTGCTACCTTAGTGGAACTTTACATCTTGGCTTGTTTTATCCCAAGGGGGGATCATTGCCGCCAAACTTACATGCTTTTTCGGGCTCAGATTGGGCTGGTTGTTTTGACACACGAGTGTCCACAAGTGGTTTTTGTTTCATGCTTGGCAGTTCATGTATATCATGGTTGAGCAAGAAGCAATCTACTGTGGCCACTTCGAGTTGTGAGACTGAGTACAAGGCAGTCTTCACAGCTACGGTTGAGTGTGTATGGCTCATACACCTTATGGCTGATTTGGGTGTTGGACAGAACACTGCCAACACTATCTACACTGACAGTCAGAGCGCATTGGCAGTTGCGAGGAACCCAGTTTTTCATGCTCGCACAAAGCACATTGAGGTGCATTATCACTATGTCAGAGAGAGGCTCTCAACAGGAGAGATCATCTTGGCTTATGTGCCAACACAGGACAACCTTGCAGATCTTTTCACAAAGGCATTGTCTCGTGAGAAGGTTGAAGCTTTGGGCTTACTCCCCTTTGTGGACTGATCATATCCTCAAGGCATGGAACTTCCTTTTACTCATGTGCCAACTCTCGTTCATCGCATCACTCCAGGGGGGATTTGTTACCATTTACATGTGGTAGTGATGTGTGTGAACACACTAGGACCGCTGGGGTATTTTTTCCCTCTTTAGGAGGTTTTTTCCCCCGTGCATTGTATATACACCCATCACTCTAGGGCTATCTATCTTTCCATTGCACACTAAGTAACACACTCTCTATTGTGTGCCTTGAGCTTCCTTTGTCTTCTCCAAGCTGTGTGTGTCTCTCTACAACCCTAATTCCAACAAGTTGACGTTAGCTAATTGGCATTCCTATTTGAAGCATGAACATTAAATTATAATAAATTTGAAATTCTAAGCTCGTAGAAGGAAAGTATTTTAGTTTTGATTATGAAAATTCTAGTCGGCAAACTAGAGACTACTTCGGGTGCTTATTTGCAAGAGTTGGAAAAATTGGCAAGCAATCAGTCAATAATTACTCCTAAGAAAGATCCTTCAACAAGTAGGACAGGGTCACAAGTTTTCTATCAGCTACCAGATTGGTTAGTACCCAAGCTAATAGAGCTACTACTTCCCATCATATTGAGCTCAAAATTTGTAATTTCATCTTCATATATGAATGAGAATCTAGCTGAGTACTTTTTTTAATCCATTTTGAAATGTATAATGGATAATTGGTGGCATGATCTTCTAGATTGTAAGTGTATATTACTCAGACAATGAGGAGGCTCCAAATCTTATATTGTTTCTAGATAATTTATCCAATTTGATTTTTTTTTTTCATTTTCACGATGTTAAAAAAGGGGGACTGGAGCCCCCCCAATATCCACGTGCACGCGGATGATGAGGGGGCTCTAGCTTTCTTTTTTTTCAAAAATATTTGACCTTTTTTTCATCATTTCCTATTTTCATGAATAAAAATGGTCATTTTTTGTTAATTTTTCCCATTTTCTATCTGCTCGCCGCCCATCTCCCTTGCACATATTCCCTTCAACGTGGTTAGAGAGAGAGAGAGAGAGAGAGAGAGAGAGAGAGAGAGAGAGACAGAGAGAGAGACATTGAATTATCATCCACGGAGGTTAGATATGACCCATGGGATAAAAAACAAAACAATATAGTGGATTCTTCTAGGTGAATGCAATAGATACATATCAATTTAGGACTGAGAGTCCATCGAGAAGGTAAACAAAAAGAAAAGAAAACCTAAGGGGGATCAAGTGCGGAGAGGGCTGGTTTGGGATTTTGAAATTCTTGGATGATGGCTTTCCCACCTTGATAGACTTCCCATTTCCTTGCATGTGAGCTTCGTGCATCTTATTGAATTCGCTTGCTTTGATCTTGAGCTGAGCCATGGTCGATTCTTTGGCAATCCAAAGCTTTGTTTCCTTCAAGAGTTTGGATTGGCATAGCAACTTCGTCCTTCCTTATTTAACTTGAAAGTGAGGATACATTGCTTGGGTGGCACATGCTTTTGTGTGTCGTTGATCTAGGACACAATTTTGGGTCTTGATGTTAATTGGTTGAAGAATTTCTTTAAGCTTGATGATTGCTTCTTCTAAACTATCCTCGTCAGCGCACCATGGTGGGTCAAGCCCCCCAATCCTGACTTTGAGCCCAAAAGACTCTTGAAGTTGGCATTCTTGTATGGCTTCTTGTATCTCAATGTTAATCTTCTTATGTGCTACCTCGTGGGATCCTTTCTCAATGGCCATGAGAGTCTCGATGAGAGAAACCTTGCCTTTTTCTACTTAGCGTGTATAGCCTGGATCTCCAATTCCTTCCTATCTTCAAGTTTGCGCAAGAACTTCTTTAGTTTTTCATGCTCCTTGATGAGCTCTTGAACCTTGGCCTCCAAATCTGTAATCCTTCCTTCTTGTCGAATGCCGAGGTCTTTCCTTGGTGCAACTGCTACTCTAAGAAAACTCTTGGGGGTGTTGGAAGCCAGAGTACCAAAGGAGGACATTGCCCTGTTTAGACACCTCCACTGTCGAGGTGTGAACAGGTTGTTAAGCTTTAAGGTGAAATTACTTTGGAGTTTAAAGTGTAGAGGATAGACTATAGACGATGAGCAACGAGTAAATGAGGCAAAGGCAGGTCTCTAGATGATGCCAAGCTCGTTGGTCTGCTCTGTATTTGTTGTACCCGCCTGTTCGTAGCCTTGGTAAATACAGAGTAGCACATGGAAATGCAAAGTGACACGGTCTCTTTGTGACTGAGGGAAAGGCTGAGGCGTACGCCCCCCACACGGCTGCCCTCGCTCAGGACAGACTGTGGGAGAGAGTGATGGAGGTTGCGGTGCTGAAACCCGCTAGAGTTGAGAGAGTTGAGAGAGAGAGAGAGAGAGAGAGAGAGAGAGAGAGAGAGAGAGTATCAAAGCCATGGGGATAGGGGCATAACCAATGCATGAGTAATTAGCTTTTTCCTCTCAAGAAAATTAGCAAAAGTAAAAAAAGAAAGAGAAGATAAGGATAAGGATAAGGTGATTAAGTAACTTGTTGAAGAAGTTTTGAAAAGGAAGAAAAGCTATCAAGATATGTATAAATAACTTACAAGATAAGTTAAGGCCTTCATCAAAGTAATCATAAAAAGAGGGCTTGCCTACTCGTTCATATCTTCTTTCTCATTTTTGGAAGAGCAACCTTGAGAGTAAGTGGTAGAAGAAGCTTTTGGAGGCCAAAGCTAATCCTCTTTCATACACCCCCCCCTACACACCCCTAGAGAAGCCATGGCCAAAACCATAATCAAACTTATCATTACACTCTCTCTCTCTCCTCTCTCCTAACCTTCAAGCTTTCCATAGTTGAATCTTCATTATCCTCTTATTCCAAGTAGTGCCATTGGTGGTCTTCTAGAGAAGCAAAGAGGAAGAGAGAAGACTACATTGCCAAGCTTCTCTAATATAATTTCTAAACGTGAAGAAGACTCTACCATACACACACCAAGGTAAGCTTTTCTCATCATCTTCATCTTATTGCACACCTTAAACAATTGGGTCACTTTTACTTCATGCTTAAGCTCCCATGTTCCCTAGGCAAGATTTCATCTTACTTTAAATAAAATCTTATTAAATTTTTCTTGATTGTCAGATAACAACATAACTAACCACTTATATAACGACAAGGTTATTTCAAGTTTCTTTAGATTACTACACTAATATGGAATAGAGAGAGTAGAAAGCACCTTGTTTAAGCATAGGTAAGTAGAGAGTCATACTTCTCTGAGTATTATACATGATGATTGGTGAATCATATCTAAAGTTACCCCTAAGTCTCCGCAACAATTTCTTAATGATTTCCAAGTTACTCTTTTTCTTTGACCTAAATTACTTACTGCAGGTAAATTCCATCAATCAAATGCAATTAGGTATTGGCATTTTTGAAGGTAACTTTAATCTTGGAAAGAGGCATTATAGTTTGTCCAAAAAAAAAATCTCTCATGGAAGGTTCACAAATTTTTCTTGATTATGCATTCAAGTTAAATGAGAAAATAGTATCTTAAAAAAAGTATATGTGTAAGGTTTTGTTTAGTAATGGAATTAAGTTAATGTCTAATTTTCTCAAGAGGATGTTGAGTTTTGAAGGATAATTAAGCATAATCAAAGGAAGTTCTTCAAGAAAGAGGATTCCCATTCCAAGTAAGGTCATTCCCTCCCTTCTCTCTTGTCCATTGGAAAATCCGAATGTTTAAGCCTCTCCTAGCTACGTGAGTAATCCTCTCCACGATAGAAGAAGTAAGCCTAAATCACATCGTAAGAAGATTTTATTTGTCATTCAAAATATCTTGCATGAGAATTTCTCACTACTTGAGCATAGCCACTCTTAGGAATTTTGCAATTTTACGCTTACACTAGGGTGAAAGCATGTATTGGTGGTACCACTATTCCACTTTTAGGGGGTACCTCTAGAGACTTCTTCGGAAGATAAAATAGGATTTATTAAAAAGGAAATAATAATTTTAAAAGGTTAATGGTCCACTTGTTTGAATACTAGATTGTAAACCACTCATGTATGGGAGGGTGGGTCACTTATTACACGTAACGATGGGACGTGGCGTCCTTCTTACATGTCTTGTTTTTTGCATCCCCATTCCCACTCAAGACTTACTTGGGTGCGCTTTATGATGAGAAGATATGCTTTAAACTTCCTTCATGCTAGGACTCCTTTCTTCCTCAAGGAGCTCTGCTGAACTTGAAAGGTAAACCCTAATCTCTATTTGAGCTTCTCTCCATGTGTGTCATTCTTGCATTTCGTGGTTTTGCACGTCCTATTTTTGCATTTCCACCCTATATGTACTCGAGATACTCTGTAGATATTAGCCCTTCTCTTCCATTTTTTGCACATGCTGCACTATAAAATCACCTTGCCCGTGGTTTACGAAGCCACAAGACCTTGCAGAACACAGTGTAAGAACCTACATTTGAAGATCAGACCACTCCACCTAATGAGCTAGCAAAGAGAAGCAAACCCTTGTGCAATCCAACAAAACTGCAGGTAAAGGGGGTGCTTGGAAGCCTCAAGTATTTTGCATCCAACTCGAAGGTGTCAACAAAGTCATCAAAAGCGTCAAACATGGGCAAGTGCTAGAACTAAAAATTTGACACTCAGAAGGCCTCTTAGAGAATAGAAGTGTCTATTTTCTAGCTCACTCATCTCAAACCCAATCTCCACTTCTAACCATACAACATGATTGTATGCATTATGTAGACAAAGACTACCAGCTCGAGTGTGCACATTTAAGAAACTATTCATATAACATTCATTTAAAGGGTATTAAAAAAAACCCTTCACTTACATGATTAAGGTAATAAAATGATTACATGACTAAGGTAATAAAACGGTCGCGTTTTCTTCAAAAACTTATGGGTTTTACTCTGAAATCAAATTAAAAACCCTTTCTTTCAATATAATCCTGTTAAATTTTTTAGTTTTGGCACCCATTTATTTGAACTCACATGGTAACTTACATGTCTAAGAGGCGAACTACTAGTCATTTAGACCACTACATCATGGAATAGAGCCCAAATTCGTCAAATAAAATTTTAGTTCAAATAAAATTTGAACTAAAATAATTTGGATTCAAATGAGGTTTTGGAATTGGAATCCAAAAATCAAACCCCTAATTGTGTGTACCAACCCTAAACAACTTCAAAAGGGGAAAAAAGTCAATGTTTTGTAAAACCTAAATCAGGTGCGACTATTTTGAATTTTCACCAGGGAAGTACATTTGTGATTTTTGGAGTTACGTAATCTTATTACATGACATTTAGACTCTACTTACCAAAGTTGGATGTATTTGGAGTACTAATTATGAGAGTCTTGTAAAATAGTCTGCAATGTGCAAAACTCTACATAATTGGAAATATACTCCAAATCAAGAACCAAACCCGTTGAAACTTAACAAGGGAATGTGACTCCACCAGGACCACCTAAAGGAATTCAAAACCTAGAAAAACCTCATCTAGTTGACCTTAGCAAATAGGCATTCCTATTTGAGGCATGAGCATTAAATTATAATAAAAATTTGGAAATTTAAGCTCGTAGAAGGACATTATTTTAGTTTTGATTATGAAAATTCTGAACCACAAACTACTTCTAGTGCTAATTTGCAAGAGTTGGAAAAATTGGCAAGCAATCAACCAATGATTACTCCTAAGAAAGATCCTTCAACAGATAGGACAGGGTCCCAGGTTTTTATCAGCTACCAGAATCATTAGTACCCAAGCTAATAGAGCTACTACTTCTCATCATATTGAGCTAATAATTTGTAGTTTCATCTTCATTTATGAATGAGAATCTAGTCGAGTACGTTGTCTGGAGTTTTTTGGAGCAAGGGATTGCGCATATGTACATACACATGCATGGGGCATCGAATAAAGGATTGCCCAATTTCCATAGCCAGGTGGTTACGTGGGGCCCACATGTGTACAGGTAGGACAGGGTGTACATAGTGCATTGATTTTCACTATTACCAGTACCACTGTGTTTTTTCTACAATAAGGAGGAGTTTGTAGCGCGTAAAACTTATCGAGGAAGCTATCCGCGGGCCGACGACATGAGGTAAGCAAGTGCGTCAGATGGCATCTAGTGGCGTCAAGAGGGCGAACGGGGTCAATATTTGCACGCGGATGAGGATGGACTCAACGTGGGTGTTTTCTTGTGAGAGTTATGTAGAAAGGTTATCATTAGGACCACTTTTTGGGGCCACTTCACATGGTTGGGAGACGCATTATTGAAAAGAAATGAGTGCCAGGTGTGCGGATGATGCAAAAAGGTGACAACTATGCACTGCGAGGTCAGTTTTTGGCCTGTTCGGGGTCCGTTTGAGGTCATCTAAAAGGCCAAGGGTGCCCAACTAATAAAGCTAAGTGTGGAAGCTGAAAAAACAGAGAGAAGACCAGAAAAAATGTGGAGAAGAAAGGAGGAACAACCGCAGGTGTGTTTTTGCTCATTTTGGAGCTTGTTTTGGCCGTAAACTGCTCATCCGAGGTCGGATTTGAGCACTTTGACATTGTAGACTAGGGTTTTGGGCCGTTCTAGACACAATGGCGCTATCCATTTTGCCAAATTCCTCACTCTTTTTCTTTTTTTTTTCGGTGTAAGTTTCTCCTATGAGCGAAGTTTCTGCTCCAGTTTGTGATTATATTTGGCTTATTTTACCCATACTGTGTGAGCTATTTGCTGCATTGGTGTTGGCCCAAGATCAATTGTATCTAAACATCAGAAATTCTCCTCTTTTGAGCTAATTTTTTTGGGTGTGTGTGTGTCTGTGTGGAGTGGGCAAGTGGATAGTCTCTCTCCTCTCACTCCAGAGGTGTGTTCCCTGTCTCGGCCAGGCTGGTTGTGTAAGCCGAGTGGTGCCCCATAGTGTGTGTGTGTATCATTCCAAGAGTGTGTGTTGGGTCGTTATAGAGGCGCCGTGCATTTTTTCATCCCGCTCACATTCTTTTGGCGCCCCCACGGAGGATCTTCTTTGAGTACCTTCTGCTTCGAGCTTCGAGCTTCGAGCTTCGAGCTTCGAGCTTCGAGCTTCGGGATTACAGGTTGCAGGTTGCAGATTATAGGTTATAGGTTACAGGTTACAGGTTACAGGGACAGGGACAGGTACAGGTACAGGTGATTCACACAGGTACAGGTAGCTAGAGTACAGTGATATACTAGCAGTGATGTCACTTGCAGTTGTTGTGGGTATGCATCACTTGGCGCCTGTTTGAGGGCATTGTCTGTTGCATTGTACGTTACTTGTGGAAACTGCCATTGTACGCATTTGTGAAGCCATACTTGGTTGTCTTTGGCAGTCCCAGCCATTTCTGAGACTTGGTCTGGAAGATAGTAATTTCTGAGACTTGACTATACGCGATTTGCATTAGCCTTCGTGTGAGGGTCGATAGCGTGAGGTTTTTATTGATATTGGGGATTCTCAAATGTAGAGATTCTTTCGGTGATACAGGTAGCTGGAGCACTCTTCTTGTGACCTCGCCATAGGCTATGTACTAGTGAGTCCTACTTGATGCTCGGGTTCTATTGTTGACAGTTTATGCATACATATACAGTCTATATTTTGGGTTCTTACTGATCTATTTCTGGGGAAACTCAGCCAAAATTTTTCCAAGTTATGATGGCTGGTTTTTTGGTCTTTTGAGCCATTTATGCTGTTATGCTGCTGAAATTTTGGCAAAATCAGAGGTTAAGTCAGGTGTGCCTTCTTGGGAGCTTCATGGTTGGCTTTAATGGATGATCAAAATGGCCCTCAATTCACTCCATTTCATTTAACTCAAAGAATCCAGATAAATGTTCATGTGTCCAGGAAGGATTTTTTCCAACAGCGCATAGTCTTTATGTTTGGGCCAAGAAGATTACGAGAGATCTTGGAATGTCCTTTGCCTGTTGTAATTCCGATGATCAACTATGAAAACTCATTTGATGTGCATGTGCTTGTCCTTATCTAAAGTTGAGCTCCATTGAAGTTTCTAGGGATTGGGTAGTCAAAAGTTTTGGGTTCTTGCACGTGTGTTCAAAGGGGTTCTCAAAGCATTGAAACTTGGGTAGCCATGGATTTCTCTTATCCGGAGTTTCATGAAAGAAGTTTCTTAGCAACCAGATTCATGACCCTACGCAAATGTTACGCCTTCTCCAAATTTTTTTGAAGAGTGATGCACGAGTTTGGTCCAAGGCATTTGAAGAGGAGTTGCGTGCAGCGGATCCACCTGTAAGATTGATTTGGGACAATCTAAGTCATGGATTGGAAGTGGAGTTTGTGAAGATATAAGATCCTGACAAAGTGTGGCAAGAAGTACAAGGTTTGGTGCAGAAGGAAGGTGAGCTAGTAGATGCGTACATACGTAAGTTTTCATTGGCATGGGAGCGAATGTGAAAGGTCTTAGCACCACAAGTACCCCCGCCTGACATGATGAAGAAGGACAGGTTCTTAGCTGGTCTTTGGGAGAATATACGTTGGAGAGTGGAGCTAAATAAGCCTAGGACATATGAAGATGCACTAGAGGTAGCAAGGAACAAAGAGTGGAAGTTGAGGAAAATGAGCCAGTTAGGGGTGGAGTCTTTGCCTATGAGGTCTGAATTTCAGCCTATAGAGTCTTTACAAGGTCGCATGTCAAGGGTTCATCACGAACCAGTGGTTCCTGTTACTACTCAAGTTATGCCAGCAGTGGTCACTACAGCAGTGCAAGATGATGGGCTAAGGAAAGACATGAGGCAAATGGTAGATTTGATGAAGAATCTCAGCCTAAACATGCTAGGTCAAGTGGGAAATAATCGAGGTCGAGGGAGGTTTGCAAATTAGCCAGGAGGTGAAGAAAGGCCTAGGAATGGTGTTGGACAAAGCAATGGTAGGTTTTGGAGGCAGACGCCCACATGTTATAATTGTGGAGAGTTGGGTCACATTAGCCCGCAATGTGATAAGCCACCAAGGATGGGGGGAGACATGTATCCATTGCCAAGACAGGTGCTAACTAGGTCAAATGATTATGGCATTGAAATTAAGGGAGACGAAGGAACCAGTGGACTGACCTAGGAGGAAAAGGGAAAGACAAAAGTGCTAAGTGTAGTCACCTTGGAGAAGGCATCAAAGCTAGAGGATACATTAGTGATGCCTATTGGGAAGAGGACCACAGAGGATAAAGAAGTACCCCAGGTCCTAGTAAGAAGAAAGGAAAGATCCATAAAGGCGAGGATGTCAAGGCCAAGAGGAAAAGGAGAGCTCGTCGAAAGTTTCATGTTTCAGATTTTCCACTAGGGGATGGGCAATTAAGCTATGACTTGAAGGAGGATCTGACGAGCAGGAAGGCAGATGTTACTTTTGGGCAGCTTATAGAGATGGTGCCTAAGCTAAAGCGACAGTGGAAGAGGATAGTTAACCCAATGGAGAAAGAGCCAGAGAGAGGTTCAGTAAAGGTGTTGGCAATGGATGAGCTACCAGACATTTTTCCAATAGTAGATGTGTGGCATAAAAGGAAACATTTGGGACAAGGTTATGTGGATGGCGGAGCCCAAATATGTGTCATAACACACTCATACGTTGAGAAGATGGGTCTCACAGTGGCTGGGGTGTCAGGTTTTCGGATCAGATTGGCAAACCATCAAAAAGTAAAATTCTTGGGTGTTGTAAAGAGCTTAGAAGTGGAGGCATATGATGCAAAGGCAGTGGTTGATTTTCATGTGATTCCAGCAGGGTTAGGAGCATATCCTATTATACTGGGCAAACCCTGGTTACGTGCAGTGGGAGCTGTTCAAGATTGGCGACATGGTACGATTAGGCTCTATGGAAAGACAGGTACCAAGAAGCTTTATAATATGAAGCTTTATAATATAATAAGATGAGTCTAGTGATGAAGAATCTTCCACGGTGACAGATGAGGACAGTGATAGCACTACGAGCAGTGATGAGGATGCTGATGTTGCATTTCTTTTGATGGACAAAGAAATACAGGAGTTTGGTTTAGTTGCATTTGCGAATGAGGTTGAAGATGAAAGTGAAGGGCCTTATGAAATGATTGAAGGGCTGATGCAAACGAAGGTTGAGTTGTCAAAGAAGCAGGAATTGATGACACAAATCATCAGTAGAGACCTCTCAACTATGGAGAAGGATATGTATTTGCACATGCTGACTAGTTTTCCTGATTTGTTCATTACTTCATATGAAGAGATCAGAGGGTTCAAGGGCAAAGAGATGCATATAGAGCTGAAAGAAGGTGCTAAGCCAGTGCGGCAAAGGCTAAGAAGGATGGGTCAAGAGCAAATGGAAGCCTTGCGAGAAGAGGTGGACAAGTTATTGAAGGCAGGGTTCATAGTCCCTGTGGAGACCACAGAATGGGTGAGTCCAGTAGTAGTTAGTCCAAAGAAGGATGGGAAGTGGAGGATTTGTGTAGATTTTAAACCCTTAAATGCAGCCACTAAGAAGAAGCCATATCCTGTTCCATTCATTGATCAGATCTTGGATTCAGTGGCAGGTTATGAGAGGTACAGTGTGTGTGATGGTTTTTCAGCCTATTTTCAATTGATTGCTCTGAGAGACCGCACAAAGACAACTTTTATTACGCCATGGGGCTGCTATTGCTACACAGTATTGCCATTTGGGTTGTCAAATGGACCTTCCTTCTATCAAGAGAGAGCAAATTGGGTGTTGGAACCATTCATTGGTAGTGGTGTTAAAGGTTTTATGGATGACTTCTGTGTTTATAGCAGTAGGGCTGAACACCATGAGAAGCTGCAGATGGTATTGGATCGATATGATGAATGTGGAGGACAACTAAATCCAAAGAAATGTCATCTAGCACAGCCAAGGGTGAAGTTATTGGGCCACATGGTGTCAGAAAATGGCATTGAGGCTGATCCAGACAAGGTTAAGTCTATTATTCTTCTTCCATCACCTACGAGTACGAAGCAATTGGCAACCTTTACACACAAAGTGAAGTACATGGCAAGGTTTATTTCATTGTCTTCTCAAATTCTTTATCCATTACAACAAGTGGCAAAGCATGATCCATTGCAATGGGATGACGAGTGTGAAGAAGTGTTTCAAGAGGTGAAAGAGGTGTTAGAGGGTTTGTCAGCCATGCAGGCTCCTCATTGGGAGAAAGTGTTTTATGTAAATCCCTCAGTAGGGGATGATGCCATTGGAGCCATGCTATTGCAAAAGGGGAAGGGCAGCCATTATATGAGGCCAATGTATTGTGCAAGCCGAGTGAAGTTGGTAGCGGAGAGAAAGTTATCGGAAGTAGAGCTAGTGATGGCCAGTGTAATATTTGCTTGTCGACGATTTCGTCATTACTTGCTACCATGGCCTTTTGTTTTCTTGACGAATTATGCCTTTTTGCCACAGTTAATTAATGGTAATAACATGTCAAATGTGGTGAAGAAATGGGTAATTGAGCTGCAAGAGTTTGAGTTCTCTTTTCTAGTGGAAGATAGTACAAGGGCTACCCTAGCTGATTTGTTGACCTACAAGGCGAATCCCCTTATTGTTAAGGAAGAGGTGGTGAGAAAGGTAGTTGAAGAAGTGCCACAGATCAGCAATGCACATGTGTTGTTCTTTGATGGTTCATACAGAAAGAGCCATGATGCAGCTTCAGGGGGTATAGCACTTTATGATCTAGAGGGGAAGCTAGTATGCAAGAGAGGGTTCAAATTGGATGCTCATAGTAACAATGAGGCTGAATATGCTACTCTGGAAGCCGGATTACACATTTTTTTGAAGCATGGGGTTCGAAGGTTGAGCATAAAAGGTGATGCCTTGTTAGTGGTGAAGCAAGTGCTGGGTGTGTGGAAGAGCAAGAACACCTCATTGAAGGAAATGTGCTTCAGAATTAAAGGCCTGTTAAAAAAGTTCGAAGCATGGATCATCAGAAACATCGAACGTGCTCTAAATGGAGAGGCACATGAAGCAGCTCAAGGCATGATTGGGGAGCTATTTGTGTTGAGGACCACTTTACCTCTTTATCATGGCCGGGAAAGCTTGGCTCAAGAAGAGGATTTTTTGCTAACAAGAATCATTCCAAAGGAGATTCAGAAGTCTAAGAAGTATGGCTTTGTGCGTAGAGCATGCAGGTACAAATTGATTGGTGATGTCATATACATGAAAGGGGCTGATCTCGTGTTGAGACGTGTACCTTGGCGGGAGGAGCTTTATAGAGTGTTGGAAGAGAATCATGAAGGCGCATGTGGTGGCCATTTTGCTCTAAAGATCACCTTGCATAAGATATTGCAAGAGGGGTATGTATGGCCTAGTTTGCACAAGGATGTTTACCATTGGTGTAGGTCTTTCAATAGGTGTCAAGCATTTGGGAAGAGAGTGTTGAAGCCAGAGCTACGAAAAACCATTATGGAGTTTGATGTGTTTGAAAAGTGGGGGATTGATGCAATAGGCCCGTTACCTATCACAAGCAGGGGCAAAAGCTATATCTTGACGGCAGTGGACTATCTCTCTAGATGGGCAGAGGCTATAGAAGTAAAACAGATCACTGCAAAGGATGTGGCAAAATTTGTGTATGATGAAATATGTTGCAAGTTTGGGGTGCCATTAGAGCTACTTTCAGATAAGGGGCCAGGATTTAGAGCTAAACTGCTTGACTTCTTATGCACAAAGATGAAGATTAGGCACCAGCATACCACTCCTTATTACCCGCAGTGTAATGGTTTGAATGAAAGATTCAATGGTGAGTTGGTACAAATTCTTTCTAAAGTGACAGAGCACCAAGGAAAGAATTGGGATTTGGAATTTCCTAGTGCATTATGGGCTTACCGTACTTCGGTGAAGACAGGTACAGGGTTTACTCCATTTCATTTGGTGTATGGAAAAGAAGCACTATTGCCTGTGGAAGTAGAGTTGCCTGCAGTCAAGATGTTAGAGAAGTTGCTTGGGCCGCCTAGTGATGCATTCAAAGAGAGGCTCTTGCCGTTACAAGAGGTCCAGTTGGATAGGATAAGCGCATTGGAGCATTATGGGCAGATGCAGGATAAGGCTTTGGCAAAGATAAATGAAAAGTTCAAAAGTAAGGGTATCAAGAAACATGACTTGGTTTTGCGCTACAACAGTAAGCTGGATAACACCTTCCAAAAGAAGTTTCAAATAAAGTGGGAAGGCCCTTTCAAGGTAGTGGAGTGTTTTCCGAATGGCACATATCAGCTGGCTAACCTGGATTGCGTCTTAAATTGTATCATGCTAGATTGATGATGGTGGAGCAAGATGAACTGTCTGTGGAGCAAGGAATGTTGGTGAAGGATGAGGAGACCTGTGATGTGGCGAGTCTCATATCGCTCTTTGCTGCTGTTGATCATGAATGATCTAGCAGGTTAGGGGATGGGAAAATTATGTCAGGAGTTTTATGGAGCAAGGGATTGCGCATATGTACATACACATGCATGGTGCATCGAATAAAGGATTGCCCAATTTCCATAGCCAGGTGGTTACGTGGGACCCACATGTGTACAAGTAGGACAGGGTGTACATAGTGCATCGATTTTCACTATTACCAATACCATTGTGTTTTTTCTACAATAAGGAGGAGTTTGTAGCGCGTAAAACTTATCGAGGAAGCTATCCGCCGGCCGACGACATGAGGTAAGCAAGTGCGTCAGATGGCATCTAGTGGCGTCAAGAGGGCGAACGGGGTCAATATTTGCACGCGGATGAGGACGGACTCAACGTGGGTGTTTTTTTGTGAGAGTTATGCAGAAAGGTTATCATTAGGACCACTTTTTGGGGCCACTTCACATGGTTGGGAGACGCATTAATGAAAAGAAATGAGTGTCAGGTGTGTGGATGATGCAAAAAGGTGACAACTATCACTGCGAGGTCAGTTTTTGGCCTGTTCGGGGTCCGTTTGAGGTCATCTAAAAGGCCAAGGGTGCCCAACTAATAAAGCTAAGTGTGGAAGCTGAAAAAACAGAGAGAAGACCAGCAAAAACGTGGAGAAGAGAGGAGGAACAGCCGCAGGTGTGTTTTTGCTCATTTTGGAGCTTGTTTTGGCCGTAAACTGCTCATCTGAGGTCGGATTTGAGCACTTTGACATTGTAGACTGGGGTTTTGGGCCGTTCCCGACGTGATGGCGCTATCCATTTTGCCAAATTACTCACTCTTTTTTTGCTATTTTTCTGTGTAAGTTTCTCCTATGAGCGAAGTTTCTGCTCCAGTTTGTGATTATATCTGGCTTATTTTACCCATACTGTGTGAGCTATTTTCCCCATTGGTGTTGGCCCAAGCTCAATTGTATCTAAACATCAGAAATTCTCCTCTTTTGAGCTGAGTTTTTTGGGTGTGTGTGTGTGTCTGTGTGGAGTGGGCAAGTGGATAGTCTCTCTCCTCTCACTCCAGAGGTGTGTTCCCTGTCTTGGCCAGGCTGGTTGTGTAAGCCGAGTGGTGCCCCATAGTGTTTGTGTGTATCATTCCAAGAGTGTGTGTTAGGTCGTTATAGAGGCGCTGTGTGTGTTTTCATCCCGCTCACAACGTTTTTAATATCTACCTTGGTTTCTTTGATTTGAGGCTACACTAATTGTCCAGCTATAGCCAGAAGCCCTCGGCGCTTTCCCGATCGACCCAGAAGACCAACGCACTCCGACAATGTGTTGTGAGATGTAGCCCATGTGTCAGGTTTTATGCAGATCTTGTTCTTTGGGAGTCAGCTACAAGACAATGGATGCCAAGTAGTGTTGCATGAGCACAGTTTCAGATTGCATCAAGGACAGGTAGTCATAGTGAGAGGTGCTAGTGTTTACACAATTCATGCAATGTGTGTGCGTCACGTACAAGTCGGTACAATATTTATGAGGAAGCATCCATGGAGAGAGACGAAACATTTCTCCTTTGCTGGTAGGCTACATTATGCTCCAGTTTGTGAGCATGTTGAGCCAATTCTGCAAACAATTGTGCAGCAAGGCATGTCGTCTATGGATACGATGACAAATATAGATGTCTTGAGCGTTGAGGATTCAATCGTGATTCAGTCATTCAAGGATATTGTTAGGCCAAACTCAGATGGGTGTGAGCTGGATCTAGGCATTTCTCTTGCCACTCAGAGTTCGGATAGACAGATGCTCTTTGTGCACATGTGACATGCGATGGACACTAGTATGGATTTAAGGGATCAAAGTTCCGATGTCAATGTTATTACCATGAGTAAAGTTTTGAGCCAAATTTGACTAAGATGGTCAGATTGGTAAAGATTGCTAGGATTGCATCATCATTCAGAGTTTCATGTACGAGATACTAATCTCGAGACTTGAGATTGCATTTGTGGTGGGTGCATTTCAATGGAAGCAATCATCCATGTAGTGGCTGATATTGGCCTTGTCATAATAATCAATATCTATTTCTCCTAAATGATTTTCTCATGTTGAACTGATCATTTAATATGTGGAAGTGCTAGGGGAGAAAAAGCTAGAATATTGGTTAAGCTAGTAGACTGGCCACAATAGGGATCCAAAGGAGGGAAAATAGGAATCCAAAGGGGGGCCATCTGCAACAGAGCAATGTGCAACAATGGGCTTAAAAGACCCTAAGGTTCAGCCCATTAAGACTTCCAAAATGCTAAGGTTCCAAAATTCAAAGGTTGTGTCCAAAGGCCAAACACTAGGGAAATTGGATGCTTAGTGTGTGCTACAAAAATTCTTTGTCAATCCCTACATAGGAGGGGGCAATCCTTGCAATTAGGGGATGAGAGAAACACACACACAGACACACACAAGCTCCCTTTACACAAATGGAATGAGGGACACATGTCAGCTCCCTAGCCGAGATGCCCACAAGGTGTACCCAATTCCTATTGGATGGCCTTGGAGGTGGACCAATGGGAACTAGGCCAGATTAAATCTAGTTTAACTAATTTAAAAACACTTAATAAAAAAAACAATAAGGATTAAGCTCTCTGGAAGACTGTTGGACTGTCTCCCAAGGGGACCAATGAGCATTCAACAGCCCAATGGCTGGCCTGATTCTTATTGGCCAGGCGGCGAAGGGGTCCAATGAAAGTTTAGTTGAATTAAGTAATTACCTAAAGACCTTACAAAATCGAAAAGGGGGACACATGTCAGAAGGCTATCACTTATTCTGATTAATTACCATTGGCTAAGCCACGTGGGGAGGTCCAATAGGATGCTAGCAAGAGCAAAAAGCAAGATGGGTCAACCAAGAGAGAGAGGGGGCTGATTTTTTCAAGGAATTATCACACAATCGAATGTGTGAAGTAAAGAAGACTCTCTCTCCTTCTGAAGCTTTGATGAAAAGCTTCTCACCTACTCCAAGCTTGTGAAAAGGAAGGCCTACACCAACAACTCTTGCCTTTGTGATGCAAATCCAACCAATAGCCAATCTTCAATGCATGCTCATCTCCTCTACCATGCTAATTACTATGATAAGCTATGCTAATATGAGTGATTATGTGAGGAGATGTACATCTTTCTCGGAAGAATACTCCCTCTTCCTCTCAATCTACTCTCATACCCCACTAGCTCTCACCATCTTTGAAGGTGTGTGAGGTCTTGGGTATGAGACCGTGAGGGAATTGATGTTAAGTTTGATAAGTGTTTTGCGTAGTGCATGAAGTTTCCATCTTCATTGCACTAGCTAGTATTGAAGGAACACAAGAAATTGTGTTGTAAACTGTTTCTCTTGATGGGAGAAACCATAATACAAAGCCTTTTGGAGGGGGGACTGGCTCCCTACAAATTCGGTCCTCAACTGTTGTCAATTGCTTAATTTCTCTCTCTTTTGAAGTATTTTCATGCTATCTAACTAGGTGTTATGCTTTTAGTTTCTTTCTCCACCCAAGCACTCTTGTTAATCTCATTAGGAATCTATTCTAATGAAATGATCACTATGTTCATGGTATTTTCCGCTATACACAAGTTACTAGGCCATTAAATGTTACATTGGTATCAGAGCACAAGGTTTCTCTTTTCTTGCTCAAGAAGAGAGGTCCTCCAGCTAGCTATAAATGGTTGGTACTATTAATTGCATGTGAGTAAGTAGAATAGGGATTTTCCAGCCTTGCAGTGTGCCCGCTTTTGTGCAGTTAATGGGGCATCACCGTCGAGAGCTATGGTCTTAATACTAGAGTCCTATGGGGCTTGCCTACAGCTTAACCACTATTGAGCTATTAGAAGCTTGATAGGAGCCAGTGCGGTTTTGGTGTTGAATGACCCTCTCTTCTATTCCTTGCAATTAATGGTATTCGAGCCACGGGTATAGTAGCTTGAGTGATTTTTCTAAAGGGGTAAAGAGGAGTAGCAACTAGGGCTTGTAGTGCCAAAGTACACCTAAAAGTTGTTAGAATGGATGACAATAGTAAAGAGAGTGATAGTAATGTTGATAACTTTGATTTTGCTAATGAGAAAGCTACTAATGATACCCCGATGATTGTTAACTATCTTGTTTCTAGGCTTCAACAAGCCATGTGCAATCCATCCCTCCAAAGTGAAGTGCAACGGCAGCTTCGTGCTCATGGAATTCTCCAAGCTCTCCACCATGATGAGAGAACACCTAGGAAGCCTCCTTGCGAGACTTCCAAAAGAGGTCTCTCTCCGATTCAGGAAGAAGAAGAGGATCCCTATGAAGGGCTGAGAAATTTGCTCCTTGATGACGCATCTCCTTCTCAAAGGAGAATTCCAGAGCCTCCACCAAAGGAACGAGAAAGAAGTGAGTCTCCCGCCACCTCGGCGGAGATGGCTCCACGAAGACGGCAAACTAAACGATCTCCATTACCTCCAAAACAGAGAAGACCATCGCATACTTCTCAACACTATACTTCAAAGAGAGATGACAAAAAGCAAGAGAAGAAAAAGGCAAGAAAGAGGACACCCGCTTCTCCATCTTCTTCATCCTCTTCCTCTTATGAAAGTGATGGTGAAGAAAAAGAAGACCAAGGCAAGAAAAAGGCGAGAAAGAGGTCACCCTCTTCTCCATCTTCCTCAAATTCTTCATCTTCTAAAGAAAGTGATGGTGCAACCTTTCAAACATCAAAAAGAAGAGGCCATAGGAAATCCTATGCCACGTGGAAGAGGTCGTCCAATTTCAAGAAATTCAAAGAGGGAGGGAAGAGCATCTCTTTCATTACCTTTGATGGTACTTTTGGTGATACGGACAAAGTCTTGGCCTTTATCCAACAATTTGATGCGGCGTTTGGAGATAAGGGCTTCACGGAGTCCTCTAAGCTACACCATGCAGTTATGCACTTTCAAAAGTCCGCCAGAAACTGGTGGTCTAGCCTACGGGCGAATGGTGAAGCTCCACAAACATGGAAAGCTTTAAGAGCTTCCATTATGAAGCAGTTTTTGGCCACCGATGCCAAAGACAAAGTAATCACCGAATGGCAAAGCTTGAAGCTCTCTCCCTATGAATCCATCCACAAATATGTAGACAAGTTTTGGGACCTACAACTCAAAGCCACTGCCTTCAAAAATTTGGATTTTGGAGAGCAAAACCAACAATTTTGTGCGGGCTTAATTGAAGAAATGGCGGTGTATGTCAACTCCCAAAGGCCACGCACCATATCGGCGGTAATACATCATACTATGGTGGCCTCTCAAATCAATTTTCAAACAAGGGCTAAGAGGAATTCTAAACCCCCTGAAAACAAGGGTTCCAATGAGCCTAAGGGGAAGGACAATGTCCAAAAGTCTCCTAAGGGCAATTCCAACAAAGCTAAGGAGAAGGGAGTTTACAAAGGCAAAAATAAACTCTCTCCCGAAGAGCTTGAGCGTTATCGCAATGATAACCATTGTTTCAAGTGCGGCAAACAAGGGCATGCGTACCGCGCTTGTCCCCAAAAGAACAACCGCCATGATCCTCCTAGAGCTTTCTTGGTCAAAATCCAAGACGAGGAAACTCACCACAAAGGATCTCCTCTATGCCATGTGTTAGGAAATAAGACGTAGCTAAATAGATATTTGAGTAGATTACTTAATGGAGAGAGACAGATTTACATACACGAGATTATAGAGTAGAGAGAGAGAGAGAGAGTACACATGATATACGTGGTTCACCCAATGTGGGCTACGTCCACGGGAAAGCATCCACTAAATGGCTTTAGTACTTCAAAACAAGAAGTAGTTTACAAAGGGATTATACCCTTTTGGAGCTCCCGCCTTGCTTCACTCTCACCACCTCGCACCCACCTTGTTGCATCAACTTCACACTATGAAATGTGTGTAGAAATGGCCTCCTTTTATAGGCCAAAAGGGCTGCCCTCTCTCATGAGAGGCAGCCATGTGTAGCCGTCCTTGTGTGAACAAGTCCAAATCGGACCCTCCAATCCGCCCATGTGGGGCCGCCCTTGTGTAGACAAATTCGCTATTGAATTCGGCCACCGGCCACTGGCCATTGACTTCCGACCACCGGCCACCGGCCACCGGCCAACCGGACGGTTGTTTTCCGACCACTTTCCGGCCGTCGCCGTCCAGCAATAATATTCCGGCGAGGGGAAAAATAAGTTGCCCCTGATTCTTGGCCGTGAAAATTTTGGTTTCCGGTGACTGATTTTTCTTCACGCACGATGGATTCTCCTCATAATGGGGGCCTTACAAATGTGCGCTTTTACCACAGAATATTACAAGGGTAAATCAGGCTCCATACTTAACAATCTCCCACTTGGAGAGTGATCTCCAAACCAAACCTGTGACTGCTTTTCATTCTGGCTTCTTATCCTTAAATGCCGATTGAAGATGAGCAAAAGCTCAACTTCTCCTTGTTGACCACCTTTGTAAACACGTCTGCAGGATTTTCACTTGTATGCACCTTTCCTAGCTTTAGTTGTCCCTCTTCCAAAAGAGTGCGTATGAAGTGATATCTCACCTCAATGTGCTTTTTCCTTGAATGAAAGGCTAAGTTCTTCGCAAGATGGATAGCGCTTTGGCTATCACTGTACAAGACACAATTTTCTTGTTTAAATACAATCTCTTCTAAGAATTTGTGAAGCCACAGAATTTCTTTGCTTGCCTCCGTCATTGCTACATACTCTGCTTCCGTGGTAGAAAGTGAACCACTTTATGCAGCTTTGAAGCCCAGCTTATTGCTGTGCCTCCAACCGTGAACACATAGCCAGTAGTGCTCCTTCGAGTATCTTTGTCACCTGCCATATCTGCATCAGCATACCCTTCTAGAAAAATATCAGCTCCTCCAAAATACAAATCATTTGTTGTTGTCCCTTTTAGATACCTAAGTATCCACTTCACAGCTTACCAATGCTCTGTACCTCGGTTTTCCATGAACCTACTCACAACTCCCACTGCATGTGCAATGTCTGGCCTTGTCCATACCATAGCATACATTAGAGAACCTACCGCTGTAGCATATGGAACTTTAGACATATAGGCTATCTCCTCTTGTGTCTTTGGACACATATCCTTCATTAGTTTAAAGTGACCAGCCAAAGGTGTAGAAACTAGTTTTGCATTTTGCATTGCAAACCTTTCTAGTACCTTCTTGATGTAATCTTCTTGAGATAGCTGTATTGTCTTCTTCGTCCTGTCCCTTGATATTTTCATACCAAGTATCCTCTTTACAGCACCTAAATATTTCATTGAAAAAGATTTAGACAGCTCCTCTTTTAGGTCTTTGATGTCCTACATGTTAGCACTTGCAATCAGCATGTCATCAACATACAACATTAGGATGATGAACTTCCCATCTCCCAAATTATTCGTTTAGACACAGTGATCCGAGTTTCATCTTGTGAATCCATGATCCAACATCCATTGATCAAACTTCAAGTACCATTGTCTTAATTCTTGCTTTAAACCATACAAGCTCTTCTTTAATCTGCAAACCATTTTCTCCTTACCTTTTACTTCATACCCCTTTGGTTGAAGCATGTAGATTTCCTCCTCTAAGTCACCGTGAGGGAATGCCGTATTTACATCCATTTGCTCGAGATTTAAATCATGAGCAGCCACACGGCTTAAGACTGGCCTAATTGAGTTCATTTTTACAACAGGAGAAAATATTTCATTGACGTCAATACCTTTCTTTTGAGAAAAACCTTTTACCACAAGCCTAGACTTGTACCTTTTCTTCCCACCTTTTTCTTCCTTCAGCTTGTACACCCATTTGTTTTGAAGTGCCCGCTTACCTTTAGGCAACTCAACCAATTCCCATGTTTGGTTGCGGTGTAGTGAGTCCATCTCCACTTGCATGCTCTTCGTCCATTCTTCTTTGGATTCATGTTGCATAGCTTCTTCGTATGATTCCAGCTCTCCAGAATCTGAGATCAAGAGATGGTTGAAGGAGGGAACAAACCTTTTTGGAGGTCTACTTGCTCTTGTAGATCTTCAGGGAATAGGTTGAGGCTCCTCATTTGTTTGACATTGTTGCACATTGTCACCGTTTGTAGTCCTTGAGTCTTCACCGTCCTCAAGATCCATGTACTCATCACCTGTTTCTTTTGTTTGTTTTCTTTCCAAGTAATCTTTGTACATATTTTGGTCGTTAAAAATTACATCCCTACTCCTTAAGATTTTACCATCTTCAGGATTCCATAGGCGATACCCAAAGTCACCTTCTCCATAGCCAATGAAGAAACACTTTTTGGAATTTGCATCGAGCTTTGATCTTAGGCTTCTATCTATGTGCATGAAAGCCTCACACCCAAACACTTTGAGAAATGCATAATTCACCGGTTTACCTGTCCATGCCTCTTTTGGAACTCCCCCATCCAATTCCGTTGAGGGTGACCGGTTGATTAAATACACAGACGTACTTACAGCTTCTGCCCAAAGCTCAAGCGATAGGCCTGCATGTAGCCGCATGCTTCGTGCTCTCTCCATGATTATCCTATTCATCCTTTCTGAAATACCATTTTGTTGAGGTGTCCTTGGGGTTTTCCTTTGCCTCCGAATGCCATTGCTAGCACAAAAGCTTTCAAAAGCTTGGCTGAAATATTCGCCTCCATTGTCGAATTTTAGGCATTTAACCTTGGTACCTGTTTCATTCTCCACAAAGGCTTTCCATCTTTGAAATATGGAAAATACATCGGATTCATTCTTCATGACATAAACCCATGTTTTTCTAGTCGCATCGTCTATGAATGTTACATAGTACAATGAGCCACCAAGTGATGGTGTACTTGCAGGACCCCAAACATCAGAATGAACCAACTCAAGTTTTTATTTTTTCTTTCATTTCCTGATTTTTGAAATTTTACCCTCTTTTGTTTACCATAAACACAATCTTCACAGAACTCTAAGTCCACTTATTTCAAACCTGGTAGAAGATTTTTGTTTGAAGGATTTGCATTCCTTTGACACTCATATGCCCAAGCCGGTAGTGCCATACCGCACTATCCACTTCTGTAGGTGTTTCACAAGCTGAAGGTTGCGTGCTAATAGTACACAAGTAGAGTGTACCGACCTTTTCTCCCTTGGAAACCACCAAAGATCCCTTTGAGATCTTCCATCGTTTGTTTCCTAATGCAATGTTTTGACCTTCATCGTCTAATTGTCCTGTAGAGATCAAATTTTTGCGAAGAGAAGGAACATGCCTAACATCTTTAAGATTCCATTCATTGCCGTTAGCAGTTTTGACAGAAACTGTACCTTTGCCAACAATCTCACAAGCTTCATCATCTCCCAAGTATACATACCCAAAATTACCTTTGGTGTAGTATTTGAAATGTTTCTTGTGTGGTGTCACATGGAATGAAGCCCCATAATCTACCATCCAAGAATTAGACACATTGTCTAATGAGAGAATTAGAGCATCTTGCTCTACTTTACCTGCCACATTGGCCTCCGATGTTGGCTTGTTGTCTTGAGACTCTGTCCCGAAGAAGGGAGTTTACAAAGGCAAAAATAAACTCTCTCCCGAAGAGCTTGATCGTTATCGCAAGGATAACCTCTGTTTCAAGTGCGGCGAACAAGGGCATGCGTATCGCGCTTGTCCCCAAAAGAGTAACCGCCATGATCCTGCTAGAGCTTCCTTGGTCAAAATCGAAGAGGAGGAAACTCGCCACAAAGGATCTCCTCTATGCCATGTGTTAGGAATTAAGACGTAGCTAAATAGATATTTGAGTAGATTACTTAATGGAGAGAGACAAATTTACATTCACGAGATTATAGAGTAGAGAGAGAGAGAGAGTACACACGATATGCGTGGTTCACCCAATGTGGGCTACGTCCACGGGAAAGTAGCCACTCAATGGCTTTAGTGCTTCAAAACAAGAAGTAGTTTACAAAGGGATTATACCCTTTTGGAGCTCCCGTCTTGCTTCACTCTCACCACCTCACACCCACCTTGTTGCATCAACTTCACACTATGAAATGTGTGTAGAAATGGCCTCCTTTTATAGGCCAAAAGGGTTGCCCTCTCTCATGAGAGGTAGCCATGTGTGGTCGTCCTTGTGTGAATAAGTCCAAATCAGACCCTCCAATCCGCCCATGTGTGGCCTCCCTTGTGTAGAAAAATTCTCTTTTGAATTCGGCCACCGGACACCAGCCATTGACTTCCGACCACCGGCCACAGGCCATTGACTACCGGCCACCGGCCAACCGACGATTGTTTTTCGACCACTTTCCGGCTACCGTCCGGCACAATATTCCGACGAAAATGAATATTCCGGCGAGGGGAAAAAAAAATTGCCCTTGATTCTTGGCCATGAAAATTTTGGTTTCCGGTGAGTGATTTTTCTTCATGCACGATGGCTTCTCCTTATAATGGGGGCCTTACAAATGTGCGTTTTTACCACAGAAAATTACAAGGGTAAATCAGGCTCCATACTTAACACCATTCTTGGGGAAAGGTAAGAGAACATGATGCTTTTATTCTCTTTGATCCCGGTTCTACTCATAACTTTATATCTATAGAGTTGGCCACCAAGCTAGGCATACAAACCTATGAGATGGGAGATGTCCTACCCGGAGACGATGCTTTCAAGGGGCAAGAAGATTTAGTCACTCCCTTAATCGGGAAATTGAGGCTCCATGTCCAAACCTATGTGGACAAAAAGGACTTCTTTATCTCTCCTCTTAAGCATGAGGATGTAATCCTAGGGGCACCATGGTTTGATTGCATGGCTGCTAGTGTTAAATTCCCTGAAAGGAGAATCTCCTTTAAGTTCATGGAAAAAGATATGTATATAGATGCTAAGGAAATGGGTAACACTATAACCATCCTACATACACAAGCTTTCAACAAGTCAATAAAGAGCTCTATTTCCGTGTACATGATTTTTGTTAAAGATTCTCAAAATGAACCTAATGTTTTAGCAAAAGAAAATATACACAACCAAAAGGAATTAGAGTTATCCAATTTTCTCAAGGGGTTTCAAGATGTCTTTATTGACGACCTAAACGAGGTAATGATGACCATGCAATTGAACTTCTTCCAGGAAGTTCACCGCCTAACAAACCTCCTTATAGAGTTTCTCAAGTGCATGAGTTAGTTGAGAAGGGCATGGTTAGGCATAGCTCATCTCCATTTTGTTCTCCTGTGCTACTAGTGCAAAAGAAAGATGGCACATATCGTATGTGTGTCAACTATAGAGCACTAAATAGCATCACTATCAAAAATAGGTTTCCCGTTCCATGGGTAGAAGACCTATTTGATAAGATCCAAGGTTCCACCTACTTGATAAGCTATAAGGGTCCACTTTTTAGGATTGACCTAAAAAATGGCTATCATCAAATAAGGATAGTAGATCAAGAAATTCTAAAGACCGCATTTCGCACTACGTTTGGTCTTTATGAATACATTGTCATGCCTTTTGGCTTGACCAATGCACCAGCCACATTCAATCACTTGATGGAGAAGCTAATTAGGCCTCACCGAACCTTTAATGGAGTGTTCTTTGATGATATCATCATCTACTCTAATTCATTACATGAACACAAGCGACACCTCCAGGTAATATTTCAAGTTCTAAGAGAGAATAAACTTTATGTTAATCGAAAGAAAAGTGAATTTTTCTTACAAGAGATTCAATATTTAGGTCACATTATCTCTCAAGATTAATGGATCCATCAAAGTTAGAGGTAATAAAAGGATGGCCTAAACCAAGGAATCTTCATGAATTAGGAACCTTTATAGGTATGTGTGCATACTATAGACGCTTCATAGAAAAGTTCTCACTAATAGGATGACCATTACATGACCTAACAAAGAAAAATGTTAGGTACACATGGTCTGCCAAGGAGAACAATGCTTTCAAAAAGCTTAAAGAAAATCTTATCTCTCAACCTGTGCTTACACTACCGGATCTCTCAAAGCCATTTGAGGTCCAATGTGATGCTTGTGGTGATTGCTTTGGAGCTGTTTTGCTTCAAGAAGGGCACGCCATAGGCTATGAAAGTCAAAGGCTCGACCTTGTTGAGCAAGTTCTAGGCATATATGAAAAGTAACTCCTTGCAGTTTTACATACCTCAGACTCATGGAAGCACTATTTATTTGGGACTCCTTTTATTATGTGAACGGATCACCCAAGTCTTAAGTACGTTGAGGCGGTCCGGGGCGGGCAACAAGAAGAGCGGCCTCTAAACACCCTTCGAGGCTCCCGTGCTGCTCAATTGGGGCTAGGGCAAGCACAATCAGAGACAACAACAACCCACATCCAGAAACCAAAGAAGAAAAGGAGCACCACCTAGTTGTAGATGCGAACTACGACGCACATGAAATCTCCTTGTACTCAAACGCACAAAGAGAGGGGAATGCAAGATAGCCACACACACCAAACACAAACATTCGCCACGCCACAGAGAGGTAAAGAGCACAAATCAACTTGAGCAACTCAGTCTTAGCCTTGAAGACTAGATGCACACAAAGCTTGAGGAGAAATAGAGAGACAAAACAAAACTTGACCTTGTTGCCAATACACAAATTGTCTTAGGGTCACGGGAGCCCTCTCACCGAGCACCCTCTTACAATTGACCTTTTAGGCAAACAATTCAACAAGCCCTCAAACCACCAAGCATGAAATGGCACAACAAACTTCAAGGACAATATACCTTCAACCACCTGATGAGCCAACTTATCAGGTCAATTTGGAGAGAAGAGTCGTAGTTGCAGCATACAATTGCACCCAAAACTATAAATCTGATTTATGCACAAGAGTAGGCTACAAGTGTGGTGAAGAGTATGGCATACACTCCACTCCTGTAGATGGCATAACTAACTTCAAGCTTGTCCATGCACCTATGTGTAATGATGGATCTATTAGCACTCACGATGCACACACTCTACACAACTAGGCTTGAAGAGTGGTGTGTTATGTGTTGAGAATGGTGTGGTGTAGTGTGATACTGTGATCATTTACAAGGGAGAGAAGGGATCTATTTATAGGTTTTAGAAGCCCCGATAAGAATTACGCCTAATCAGGTTTATTTGAAGGAATAAAAGATTATGCATATTTTTATTTTTTTTATGAGGGTGGGTCTCTCTTGTCCTTTGAGTCACATGGATGTGGGCTCAAGGGAAGAGAAATATTGAGGATGAAAGGAGATAGGATTGAGTGAATAATTTGGGAGTGCCTGCTCATGTAGAGGGTGCATTTTACAATAAGGTTAGTGGTTAGTAGTTAGTAATTATCACTAAAACATATTTACAAAATGATTCACCATATGGTGAGATATATGATGAGGAAAGTTAGAGAAGGGATGAGCTTGTAAAGAGAGGTTACAGCTTTGGAGAAGTTGACATTCACCTCTTTACAGCACCGGTAGAAGAAGCAGTCAGCATGGCGAAGTAACGCGTGTCGATGAAGCTACGTTATCTTCAAACCTTGGAAAATTCATGATAAAAGCCTTCATTTGCAGAGGTTAACCTTGGATTTTTGCTGATTTTTTGAAGTTTTTTACAAAGCTGAAGAGAGTATGGTAATATGGACATATATGTAAAGAGAAAGGGGGACACATAGGGTGTAGAAATGGAGGATGAAGGCTATGGAGGTGTGAGAGATATGGCAATGGTGGTGAGGGTGAATTAGGACATGGGAGTTTCAGGTTTGGGAGTGGGAAGGAGAGGGAGGAGTGTGTGTGTGAAAGAGGAAAATGATAAAGTGGAAGAGGGAGTGTGGCTGTCGAGCATGGGCAAACTGGGGTCCCACCAATAAAATCATAGCTCACAGCTCGTAGCTCAAAAAAATATGAAAAACTTTGAGGTGAAAGTTCAGCTCACGAGCTACAACTTTTTTTTGTATCACGTTTTCAAATTTGGGGAGCATGTGATCTTTAAAAATTCAGCAAAATCGACTGTTTTTTCTCCTCCAAGAGTGAGCTCCCTATGGTGCATGCATGCATGCCACATACCCTTGACCTTATTTGGTAGGTCTATAATTGAAGATATTGTTGAGATCATGATATAAGTGAATAGTACAACTAAGAGAATCAAATATTGAGGGGTCTTAAAAAAAAATGTACATGTCAAATATAAATAGTATAGGTGGAAAAAATAAATATCTCTCATTATAAGTCTACCATAAAAAGATGAATATTTTTGGTGGTCTAATTTATGAGAGTAATAGAGAATAGATGTAGGAAGGAAAAAATCATAATAGTGAAAAAATATACACATAAATAAAACTAGTTTTTTTGGATTTTGATTGGGATGGAGTTACACAAAAAATAAGAGAATCTTACATGAAATTATTTTTATATGGAATAAAGAGTATGCAAAATGCTAAGAAAAAATATGGTAATGGTGAGTCAATGTACATAGCATAAATAACACACCATAGGTAGAAATATTTAAATAAATACCAAAATAATTATAAAAAATCCTTTTATTCAGGCCTTATATACAATGAAATATTTACACACAAATGGGCCATAATGTATTTTATTTTTTTGATTTTATTTAGTTTTTTGACTCAACTAGCCTAGTGACTAGCTAATTGAGGGTTTTTAAGAAAATATGGAGAAAGTCCCCTAACTCACACACGCCTATGTACAGTGAAATGGTAGGGATAACCAAAATGTTTGAGTGATTTCATAGGGTGAGGTAGCTTACAATGGCAATTATGGAAAGCCGAAAAATGACTATCATTAGCCCCCCCCTTAGATAATGGTACATTCATGTACCATTTATCCGATCATGGAACATGTAGATTGTGTAACGTCTATCTTTGTCTGCTCTCATCTTTGAAGAACCTTTGTTGTATGATTAAAAAACCTTGTGTGATATGAAAGGTTCTCAGAGCCAATAGCAGGATGTAATGAAGTGATGGAGTAAACCTCCTCCATTGAGAAAGTTTCCATAAGCACCCCCCAGGATCAAAGATCTTGAAATATCTTTCCCAAAGAGAGATGTATGGTATGGAATCACTTACAGATTTCGGTTGAAGAAACTTGTAGATTCTATTGTTGTCCATCATTGCATCTATCACTATGAATGTGATATAAAAGATTGGTTGCTCTTCCTCCTGTGTAAAGTTGATGTATCTTCTACGATCTTCAAGAGCTTGTATGAGGAAATTCCTGAACTCTAGCTCATAAAATTCATTCAACCCGGGTAGGCTCATCAAGTCAAAAATTCTATGACCTTCATGATTTAGGAAAGCTTTATCCATGCTTCTAGCTACTATTGGAAGATATTGAAAATAGTTTACCACATAAGTAGATAATAGATGAAGGTTTCTATTGCTTCCAACACATTGGAAGAGAACTGATTGATGAAATATCCATATGTAGCAATCAACAAGTTTTTCATCTATGATGAATACCAGAAGCATCACAATGTGTGACCTCCTTACACCAAAGAACCAAATGAAGAAGGTTTGGAAACATCCGTTCATCACCAAGTATTCATGCCTTCTTCCACTTAAGAAGGTATGGTGTCCCCGATAAAAGGTATATGTGAAGAGAGGAGAAGTTGACTTTGAAGAGGTGAAACCCAATGTGAAGATGATTGGGGCTTCAAAAGTTTGGATTTTCTTGCTAAGAGATTGTCCCATGAATGAAGATCCACCCACTAAAACACCATTGGAGAGAATGATACCCTTCTGACAGTTTCCTTTTATGATTTTATGTTTTACTAATCTCCCATGTTCTTCATCCCCTTCTAAGCCCCCCCTTTGACAAGGTTGTAACTCCTCACATTGTACCACCTCAAAAGTTGACCAATTACTGTTTGATTTTGTGAAAACTTTGGCTTCTTGCATGATAGGTTTCTCCATGCTTAACATACATGGGTCATACCAATGGTTTTCAACAGAAAACAAAAGGCCATGGTAGCAAGTAATGATGAAATCGTCGACATGCAAATATTACACTGGCCATCACTAGCTCTACTTCCGAGAACTTTCTCTCCGCTACCAACTTCACTCGACTTGCACAATACACTGGCCTCATATAATGGATGCCCTTCCCCTTTTGCAATAGCATGGCTCCAATGGCATCATCCCCTACTGATGGATTTACATAAAACACTTTCTCCCAATCAGGAGCCTGCATGGCTGACAACACCTCTTTCACCTCTTGAAACACTTCTTCACACTTGTCATCCCATTGCAATGGATCATGCTTTGCCACTTGCTGTAATGGATAAAGAAGCCGCGAAGACAATGGAATAAACCGTGCCATGTACTTCACTTTGTGTATAAAAGTTGCCAATTGCTTCGTACTCGTAGGTGATGGAAGAAGAATAATAGACTTAACCTTATCTGGATCAGCCTCAATGCCATTTTCTGACACCATATGGCCCAATAACTTCACCCTTGGCTGTGCTAGATGACATTTCTTTGGATTTAGTTGTCCTCCACATTCATCATATCGAGACAATACCAGCTGCAGCTTCGCATGGTGTTCAACCCTACTGCTGTAGACACAGAAGTCGTCCATAAAAGCTTTAACACAACTACCAATGAATGGTTCCAATGCCCAATTTTCTCTCTCTTGATAGAAAGATGGTCCATTTGACAACCCAAATGGCAATACCGTGTAGCAATAGAAGCCCCATGGCGTAATAAAAGTTGTCTTTGTGCGGTCTTTAAGAGAAATCATCAATTGAAAATAGCCTGAAAAACCATCACACACACTGTACCTCTCATAACCTGCCATTGAATCCAAGATCTGATCGATGAATGGAAGAGGATATGGGTTCTTCTTAGTGGCTGCGTTTAAGGGTTTAAAATCTACACAAATTCTCCACTTCCCATCCTTCTTTGGACTGACTACTACTGGACTCACCCATTCTGTGGTCTCCACAGGGACTATGAACCCTGCCTTCAACAACTTGTCCACCTCTTCTCGCAAGGCTTCCATTTTCTCTTGACCCATCCTTCTTAGCCTTTGCCGCACTGGCTTAGCACCTTCTTTCAGCTCTATATGCATCTCTTCACCCTTGAACCCTCTGATCTCTTCATATGAAGTAATGAACAAATCAGGAAAACTAGCCAACATATGCAAATATATATCCTTCTCCATAGTTGAGAGGTCTCCACTGATCAATTGTGTCATCAATTCCTGCTTCTTTGACAACTCAACCTTGGTTTGCATCAGCCCTTCAATCACTTCATAAGGCCCTTCACTTTCATCTTCAACCTCATTCGCAAATGCAACTAAACCAAACTCCTGTATTTCTTTGTCCATCAAAAGAAATGCAACATCAGCATCCTCATCACTGCTGGTAGTGCTATCAATGTCCTCATCTGTCACCGTGGAAGAGTCTTCATCACTAGACTCATCCTCATCTTCATAAAGCTCCTCTAATCGTTTCCTTGTGTCCATATTATAAAGCTTCTTGGTATCGTTCTTTCCATAGAGGCTAATCGTACCATGTCGCCAATCTTGAACAGCTCCCACCGCACGTAACCATGGTCTGCCCAGTATAATAGGATATGCTCCCAACCCTGCTGGCATCACATGAAAATCAACCACTTCCTTTGCATCATATGCCTCCACTTCTAAGCTCTTTACAACACCCAAGCATTTTACTTTTTGATGGTTTGCCAATCTCATCCGAAAGCCTGACACCCCAGCCACTATGAGACCCATCTTCTCAACGCATGAGTGTGTTATGATGCATATTTGGGCTCCGCCATCCACATAACCTTGTCCCAAATTTTTCCTTTTATGCCACACATCTACTATTGGACAAATGTCTAGTAGCTCATCCATTTCCAACACCTTTACTGAACCTCCTCTCTGGCTCTTTCTCCATTGGGTTAACCATCCTCTTCCACTATCTCTTTAGCTTAGGCACCATCTCTACAAGCTGCCCAAAAGTAACATCTGCCTTCCTGCTCGTCAGATCCTCCTTCAAGTCATAGCTTAATTGCCCATCCCCTAGTGGAAAATCTGAAACATGAAACTTTCGACGAGCTCTGCTTTTTTTCTTGGCCTTGACATCCTCGCCTTCATGGCTCTTTCCTTTCTTCTTACTAGGACCTGAGGCACTTATTCCTTCCTTATCCTCTGTGTTCCTCTTCCCAATAGGCATCACTAATGTATCCTCTAGCTTTGATGCCTTCTCCAAGGTGACTACACTTAGCACTTTTGTCTTTCTCTTTTCCTCTTGGGTTAATCCACTGGTTCCTTCGTCTCCCTTAATTTCGATGCCATAATCATTTGACCTAGTTAGCACCTGTCTTGGCAATGGATACATGTCTCCCCCCATCCTTGGTGTCTTATCACATTGCGGACTGATGTGACCCAACTCTCCACAATTATAACATGTGGGCGTTCACCTCCAGTACCTACCATTGCTTTGTCCAACACCATTTCTAGGCCTTTCTTCACCTCTTGGATAATTTTCAAACCTCCCTCGACCTCGATTATTTCCCACTTGACCTAGCATGTTTAGGCTGAGATTCTTCATCAAATCTACCACTTGTCTCATGTCTTGCCTTAGCCCATCATCTTGCACCGATGTAGTGACCACTGCTGGCATAACCTGAGTAGTAAGAGGAACCACTAGTTCATGATGAACCCCTGACATGCGACCTTGTAAAGACTCTATAGGCTGAAATTCAGACCTCATTGGCAAAGAGTCCACCCCTAACTGGCTCATTTTCCTCAACTTCCACTCTTTGTTCCTTGCTACCTCTAGTGCATCTTCATATGTCCTAGGCTTCTTTAGCTCCACTCTCCAACGTATATTCTCCCAAAGACCAGCCAAGAACCTGTCCTTCTTCATCATGTCAGGCGGGGGTACCTGTGGTGCTAAGGCCTTGCACATCCGCTCCCATGCCAATGAGAACTTACGTATGTACTCATCTACTAGCTCACCTTCCTTTTGCACTAAAGCCTGTACGTCTTGCCACACTTTGTCAGGATCTTCTATCTTCACAAACTCCACTTCCAACCCATTCCATAGATTGTCCCAACTCAATCTTACAGGTGGATTAGCCACATGCAGCTCCTCTTCAAATGCTTTAGACCAAACTCGTGCATCACTCTTCAAAGAAATTTGGAGAAGACGTAACATCTGCGCAGGGTCATGAATCTGGTTGCTAATGCAGGCAACCTTTTTCTTTTCCAAAAAATCTTCCACATCTTCATCACTTCTTCCATGAAACTCCGGATAAGAGAAAGCCATGGCTACCCAAGTTACAATGCTTTGAGAAACCCTTTGAACACACGTGCAAGAACCCAAAACTTTTCACTACCCAATCCCCAGAAACTTCAATGGAGCTCAGCTTTAGATAAGGACAAACACATGCACATCAAATGAGTTTTCATAGTTAATCATCGGAATGACAATAGGCAAAGGATATTCCAAGATCTCTCTCAATCTTCTTGGCCCAAACATAAAGACTATGCGCTGTTGGAAAAAGATCTTCCTGGACACATGAACATTAATCTGGATTCTTTGAGTTAAATGAAAAGGAGTGAATTTAGGGCCATTTTGATCATCCATTAAAGCCAACCATGAAGCTCCCAAGAAGGCACACCTGACTTAACCTCTGATTTTGCCAAAATTTCAGCAGCATAACAACATAAATGGCTCAAAAGACCAAAAAACCAGCCATCATAACTTGGGAAAATTTTGGCAGAGTTTCCCCATAAATAGAGCAGTAGGAACCCAAAATATAGACTGTATATGTATGCATAAACTGCCAACAATAGAACTCGAGCATCAAGTAGGAATTACTAGTACATAGCCTATACAGAGGTCACGAAAAGGGTGCTCCAGCTACCTGTATCACCGAAAGGATCTCCACATTTGAGAATCCCCCAGCTCAATAAAAACCTCACGCTATCGACCCTCACACGAAGGCTAATGCAAATCGCGTATAATCAAGTCTCAAAAATGACCATCTTCCAGACCAAGTCTCAGAAATGGCTGGGACTGCCAAATAAAACCAAGTATGGCTCCACAAATGCGTACAATGGAAGTTTCCACAAGTAACGTACAATCCAGCAGACAATGCGCTCAAATAGGCGCCAAGTGATGCATACCCACAACAACTGCAAGTGACGTCACTGCTAGTATATCACTGTACTCTAGCTACCTATACCTGTGTGAATCACCTGTACCTATACCTGTCCCTCTAACCTGTAACCTGTAACCTGTAACGTGTAACCTGTAGCCTGTAGCCGTGAATCTCGAAGCTTGAAGCTCGAAGCAGAAGGTACTCGAAGAAGATCCTCCGTGGGGGCGCCAAAAGAATGTGAGCGGGATGAAAACACACACAACGCCTCTATAATGACCCGACACACACTCTTGGGAAGATACACACACACACACTATGGGGTACCACTCGGCTTAGACAACACACCTGGCCGAGACAGGGAACACACCTCTGGAGTGAGAGAAGAGAGACTATCCACTTGCCCACTCCACACGGACACACACACACACACACCCCCAAAAAAATCAGCTCAAAAGAGGATAATTTATGATGCTTAGATACAATTGAGCTTGGGCCAACACTAATGGGGCAAATAGCTCACACAATATGGGTAAAATAAGCCAGATACAATCACAAACTAGAGCAGAAACTTCGCTCATAGGAGAAACTTACACAGAAAAACAACAGGAAAAGAGTGAGGAATTTGGCAAAATGGAAAGCACCATCGCGTCCGGAATGTCCCTAAACCTCAGTCTACAATGTCAAAGTGCTCAAATCCGACCTCGCATGAGCAGTTTACGGCCAAAACAAGCTCCCAAATGAGCAAAAACACACCTGTGGCTGTTCCTCCTCTCTTCTCCACGTTTTTTCTGGTCTTCTCTGAGTTTTTTCAGTTCCCACACTTAGCTTTATTAGTTGGGCACCCTTGGCCTTTTAGATGACCTCAAACGGACCCCGAACAGGCCAAAAACGTACCTCGCAGTGCATAGTTGTCACCCTGCTGCATCCATGCGCACACCTGGCACTCATTTCTTTTCAATAATGCGTCTCGCAACCACGTGAAGTGGCCCCAAAAAGTGGTCCTAATGATGACCTTTCTGCATAACTCTCACAAGAAAACACCACTTTGTGTCCGTATTCATGCACGTGCAAATATTGACCCCGTTCACCCTCCTGATGCCACTAGATGCCATCTGACGCACCTGCTTACCTCATGTCGTCGGCCCGCGGATAGTTTCCTCGAGAAGTTTTACGCGCTATAAACTCCTCATTATTGTAGAAAAAACATACTGGTACTGGTGATAGTGAAAATCGATGCACTATGTACATGTTGTCCTACCTGTACACATGTGGGCCCCACGTAACCACCTGGCTATGGAAATTGGGCAATCCTTTATTCAATGCACCATGCATGTGTATGTACATATGCGCAATCCCTTGCTCCAAAAAACTCCTGACAACATCACGACGTTGATAGCCGTTTTTCGGCTTTCCATACTTGCCATAGTAAGCTACCTCACCCTATCAAATCACTCAAACATTTTGGTTATCCCTACCATTTCACTGTACATAGGCGTGTGTGAGTTAGGGGACTTTCTCCATATTTTCTTAAAAACCCTCCATTAGCTAGTCACTGGGCTAGTTGAGCCAAAAAACTAAATAAAATCAAAAAAATAAAATATATTATAGCCCATTTGTGTGTAAACATTTCATTGTATATAGGGCCTAAATAAAAATATATGTTATAATTATTTTGGTATTTATTTAAATATTTCTACCTATGGTGTGTTATTTATGCTATGTACATTGACTCACCATTACCATATTTTTTCTTACCATTTTGCATACTCTTTATTCCATATAAAAATAATTTCATGCAAGCTTCTCTTATTTTCTGTGTAACTCCATCGCGATAAAAATCCAAAAAAACTAGTTTTATTTATGTGTATATTTTTTCACTATTGTGATTTTTTCCTTCCTACATCTATTCTCTATTACTCTCATAAATTAGACCACCAAAAATATTCATCTTTTTATGGTAGACTTATAATGAGAGATATTTATTTTGACCCCTTTATATTTTTTCCACCTATATTATTTATATTTGACATGTACTTTTTTTTTAAAGACCCCTCAATATTTGATTTTCTTAGTTGTACTATTCACTTATATCATGATCTCAATAATATCTTCAATTATAGACCTACCAAATAAGGTCAAGGGTATGTGGCATGCATGCATGCACCATGGGGAGCTCACTTTTGGAGGTATTCAAAAGAATCATCCGAAGAAGGACCTCACAAGGACCTTGTGCAGTGGAAAAAAAAGTCGGTTTTGCTGAATTTTTAAAGATCACATGCTCCCCAAATTTGAAAAGGTTATACAAACAAAAGTTGTAGCTCGTGAGCTGAACTTTCACCTCAAATTTTTTCATATTTTTTTGAGCTACGAGCTGTGAGCTATGATTTTATTGGTGGACCCCAGTTTGCCCATGCTATGCAGCCACACTCCCTCTTCCACTTTATCATTTTTCTCTTTCACACACACACTCCTCCCTCTCCCTCTCCTGCCAAACCTGCAACTCCCATGTCCTAATTAACCCTCTTCACCATTGCCACATCTCTCACACCTCCATAGCCTTCATCTTCCATTTCTACACCCTATGTGTCCCCCTTTCTCTCTACATATATGTCCATATTACCATACTCTCTTCAGCTTTGTAAAGAACTTCAAAAAATTAGCAAAAATCCAAGGTTCACCTCTGCAAATGAAGGCTTTTATCATGAATTTTCCAAGGTTTGAAGATAACGTAGCTTCATCGACACGCGTTACTTGGCCATGCTGACCGCTTCTTCTACCGGTGCTGTATAGAGGTGAATGTCAACTTCTCCAAAGCTTCAACCTCTCTTTACAAGCTCATCCCTTCTATAACTTTCCTCATCATATATCTCACCATTTGGTGAATGTTTTTTTAGTGATAAGTACTAACTACTAACCACTAACCTTATTGTAAAATGCACCATCTACTAGAGTAGGCACTCCCAAATTATTCACTCAATCCTCTCTCCTTTCATCGTCAATAATTCCCTTCCCTTGAGCCCACATCCATGTGACTCAAAGGACAAGAGAGACCCACCCTCATAAAAAAAATAAAAATATGCATAATCTTTTATTCCTTCAAATAAACTTGATTAGGCCTAATCCTTATCAGGGCTTGTAAAACCTATAAATAGAGCCCTTCTCTCCCTTGTAAATGATCACATGATCACACTACACCACACCATTCTCAATACATAACACACCACTCTTCAAGACTAGTTGTGTAGAGTGTGTGCATCGTGAGTACTCATAGATCCATCATTACACATAGGTGCAGGGAGAAGCTTGAAGTTAGTTATGCCATCTACAGGAGTGGAGTGTATGCCATACTCTTCACCACACTTGTAGCCTACTCTTGTGCATAAATCAGATTTATAGTTTTGGGTGCAATTGTATGCTGCAACTACGACTCTTCTCTCCAAATTGACTTGATAAGTTGGCTCATCAGGTGGTTGAAGGTATATTGTCCTTGAAGTTTGTTGTGCCATTTCATGCTTGGTGGTTTGAGGGCTTGTTGAATTGTTTGCCTAAAAGGTCAATTGTAAGAGGGTGCTCGGTGAGAGGGCTCTCGTGACCCTAAGACAATTTGTGTATTGGCAACAAGGTCAAGTTTTGTGTTGTCTCTCTATTTCTCCTCAAGCTTTGTGTGCATCTAGTTTTTAAGGCTAAGACTGAGTTGCTCAAGTTGATTTGTGCTCTTTACCTCTCTCTGGCGTGGCGAATGTTTGTGTTTGGTGTGTGTGGCTATCTTGCATTCCCCTCTCTTTGTGCGTTTGAGTACAAGGAGATTTCATGTGCGTCGTAGTTCGCATCTACAACTAGGTGGTGCCCCTTTTCTTCTTTGGTTTCTGGATGTGGATTGTTGTTGTCTCTGATTGTGCTTGCCCCAGCCCCAATTGAGCAGCACGGGAGCCTCGAAGGGTGTTTAGAGGCAGCTCTTCTTGTTGCCCACCCGGAACCGCCTCAAATTGGTGCCCCCACTAAGGAATGACTTTGTGCTTATTGTTGTTGTATTGCATGAATGCTTGAATTTTAGCATAATCATGAAGATTATATGAATCATGAAAACTTGTATGACTGAGTTTAATTTCAATGCAACAAAAATTGATCTAGAATATGGTTTGGATTAGCATAACATAACAAAGGAAAAAAAACATTTTCACATAAGAATCTAGAATTCATGTGGAAAGACCTTTCAAAACTTTGTGTAGTTAGTTGATGTCATGAGAGAAAATGATTGTTTGGAGCTAATCTTTGTGTGGTTCTAGCATTGAGAGACTATGACACTCTATACCTTTGATGATATCCCAATCTTCTTCGGAAATATAGAAGAAGATGTTGATGATTTTCTTCCTGATTTTAGAATGGTTTTTCGTATCCTTGGTAAAAGGGATGACATTGAAAAAGGGGATTTTCTATTGCTATGCCTTAGAGGAAATGCTCATCAATGGTTTTGGAGTATGTCTTCTCAGATTGAAGATGGGTATACCCAGATTTCCAAAGCTTTGAATTCCAGATTCTCTAAATTTCCAACAACGGAGAAAGCATGGGCTTCGTTAGGGAGACTTCAACAACATGGTGAAGACTACTATGCTTATGAGGATATTTTTTCACGTCAATGGGGAGGATGTGGGTTTAGTTCTACATTTCCAGATTATGTAAAAATGGAGCAATTTATTTCGGGTTTGTCTCCTTTCCTAAAGACTAAGGTTACTTGTAGTGGACCCTCTACCTTTGAAGAAGCGGTCACTATTGCCCGAAGGAAGTTTCACAAGTACTTCTACATCAAAAATGGTTTCCATCATGCTGGAAGAACCAACCATCATGAAGGTGTTTCTATCAAGGAGTCATCTCCTTTGCCATACTTGTCTCCTTCTACTTCGACAAATGTTGAAGAAGTTACTTACATGCCAACTGATTATTCAAGTGCTAAAGTGTGTGGCCGAGATTCAAATGTGGAATCTCTTTCTTCTACCTTTATCACAAGCATGCAAAAATCAAGACAAGATATCTTAAATGGCATTGATGATTCAATAATGGATACATCCAACCTTTTGGTGGAGGATCAATTTCTAGTCCAAGCAGACGAAGCTTTTGTGCAACATGACTCTATGGAGAATGAAGACCTTGAAGGTAACCTTGATCTTATGGAATGTTCTGAGAGTGTATCTTGTCTAAAATAAGAGAGTGAAGAAGAAGATGAAATCATAGGTGGGGAGATCATAGACCACATTGATCATAAAGAGATGATTGTGTACATGGAATGCCAACTCCAAAACAAACTAGAAGAGTGAGAGTTGAATCCATGTGAGGATAATCTTCAAGAAGTGTTTGAGGACGTTGAAGAGATATGCCTTTTTGCCACAATTAATTAATGGTACTAACATGTCAAATGTGGTGAAGAAATGGGTAATTGACGTGCAGGAGTTTGAGTTCTCTTTTCTAGTGGAAGATAGTACAAGGGCTACCCTAGATGATTTGTTGACCTACAAGGAGAATCTCCTTATTGTTAAGGAAGAGGTGGTGAGAAAGGTAGTTGAAGAAGTGTCACAGATCAACAATGCACATGTGTTGTTCTTTGATGGTTCATACAGAAAGAGCCATGATGCAGCTTCAGGGGGTATAGCACATTATGACCCAGAAGGGAAGCTAGTATGCAAGAGAGGGTTCAAATTGGATGCTCATAGTAACAATGAGCCTGAATATGCTACTCTGGAAGCCGTATTACACATTTGTTTGAAGCATGGGGTTCGAAGGTTGAGCATAAAAAGTGATGCCTTGTTAGTGGTGAAGCAAGTGCTGGGTGTGTGGAAGAGCAAGAACACCTCATTGAAGGAAATGTGCTTCAGAATTAAAGGCCTGTTAAAAAAGTTCGAAGCATGGATCATCAGAAACATCGAACGTGCTCTAAATGGAGAGGCACATGAAGCAGCTCAAGGCATGATTGGGGAGCTATTTGTGTTGAGGACCACTTTACCTCTTTATCATGGCCGGGAAAGCTTGGCTCAAGAAGAGGATTTTTTGCTAACAGGAATCATTCCAAAGGAGATTCAAAAGTCTAAGAAGTATGGCTTTGTGCGTAGAGCATGCAGGTACAAATTGATTGCTGATGTCATATACATGAAAGGGGCTGATCTCGTGTTGAGACGTGTACCTTGGCGGGAGGAGCTTTATAGAGTGTTGGAAGAGAATCATGAAGGCGCATGTGGTGGCCATTTTGCTCTAAAGATCACCTTGCATAAGATATTGCAAGAGGGGTATGTATGGCCTAGTTTGCACAAGGATGTTTACCATTGGTGTAGGTCTTTCAATAGGTGTCAAGCATTTGGGAAGAGAGTGTTGAAGCCAGAGCTACGAAAAACCATTATGGAGTTTGATGTGTTTGAAAAGTGGGGGATTGATGCAATAGGCCCGTTACCTATCACAAGCAGGGGCAAAAGCTATATCTTGACGGCAGTGGACTATCTCTCTAGATGGGCAGAGGCTATAGAAGTAAAACAGATCACTGCAAAGGATGTGGCAAAATTTGTGTATGATGAAATATGTTGCAAGTTTGGGGTGCCATTAGAGCTACTTTCAGATAAGGGGCCAGGATTTAGAGCTAAACTGCTAGACTTCTTATGCACAAAGATGAAGATTAGGCACCAGCATACCACTCCTTATTACCCGCAGTGTAATGGTTTGAATGAAAGATTCAATGGTGAGTTGGTACAAATTCTTTCTAAAGTGACAGAGCACCAAGGAAAGAATTGGGATTTGGAATTTCCTAGTGCATTATGGGCTTACCGTACTTCGGTGAAGACAGGTACAGGGTTTACTCCATTTCATTTGGTGTATGGAAAAGAAGCACTATTGCCTGTGGAAGTAGAGTTGCCTGCAGTCAAGATGTTAGAGAAGTTGCTTGGGCCGCCTAGTGATGCATTCAAAGAGAGGCTCTTGCAGTTACAAGAGGTCCAGTTGGATAGGATGAGCGCATTGGAGCATTATGGGCAGATGCAGGATAAGGCTTTGGCAAAGATAAATGAAAAGTTCAAAAGTAAGGGTATCAAGAAACATGACTTGGTTTTGCGCTACAACAGTAAGCTAGATAACACCTTCCAAAAGAAGTTTCAAATTAAGTGGGAAGGCCCTTTCAAGGTAGTGGAGTGTTTCCCGAATGGTACATATCAGTTGGCTAACCTGGATGGGTTTCTACATAAGTCAAGGGTAAATGGATTGAATCTTAAATTGTATCATGCCAGGTTGATGATGGTCGAGCAAGATGAGTTGTATGTGGATCAAGGAGTGTTGGTGAGGGATGAGGAGACCTGTGATGCGGCGAGTCTCATATCTCTTTTTGCTGCTGCTGATCATGAATGATCTAGCAGGCTAGGGGATGGGCAAATTATGTCAGGAGTTTTTTGGAGCAAGGTATTGCGCATATGTACATACACATTCATGGTGCATCGAATAAAGGATTGCCCAATTTCCATAGCCAGGTGGTTAAGTGGGGCCCACATGTGTACAGGTAGGACAACATGTACATAGTGCATCGATTTTCACTATCACCAGTACCAATATGTTTTTTCTACAATAATGAGGAGTTTATAGCACGTAAAACTTCTCGAGGAAGCTATCCGCGGGCCAATGAAATGAGGTAAGCAGGTGCGTCAGATGGAATCTAGTGGCGTCAGGAGGGAGAACGGGGTCAATATTTGCACGTGGATGAATACGGACACAAAGTGGTGTTTTCTTGTGAGAGTTATGTAGAAAGGTCATAATTAGGACCAATTTTTGGGGCCACTTCACGTGGTTGCAAGACGCATTATTGAAAAGAAATGAGTGCCAGGTGTGTGCATGGATGCAGCAGGGTGACAACTATGCACTGCGAGGTCAGTTTTTGGCCTGTTCGGGGTCCGTTTGAGGTCATCTAAAAGGCCAAGGGTGACCAACTAATAAAGCTAAGTGTGGGAACTGAAAAAACCGAGAGAAGACTAGAAAAAACGTGGAGAAGAGATGAGGAACAGCCGCAGGTGTGTTTTTGCTCATTTTGGAGCTTGTTTTAGCCGTAAACTGCTCATCCGAGGTCGGATTTGAGCACTTTGACATTGTAGACTGGGGTTTTGGGCCGCTTCGTACGTGATGGTGCTGTCCATTTTTCCAAATTCCTCACTCTTTTCCTGTTGTTTTTCTGTGTAAGTTTCTCCTATGAGTGAAGTTTCTGCTCTATGTTGTGATTGTATCTAGCTTATTTTACCCATATTGTGTGAGCTATTTGCCCCATTAGTGTTGGCCCAAGCTCACTTGTATCTAAACATCAGAAATTCTCCTCTTTTGAGCTGAGTTTTTTGGGGGTGTGTGTGTGTGTGTGTGTGTGTGTGTCCGTGTGGAGTGGGCAAGTGGATAGTCTCTCTCCTCTCACTCGAGAGGTGTGTTCCCTGTCTCGGCCAGGTGTGTTGTCTAAGCCGAGTGGTGCCCCATAGTGTGTGTGTGTGTATCTTCCCAAGAGTGTGTCTCGGGTCATTATAGAGGCGCTGTGTGTGTTTTCATCCCGCTCACATTGTAGACCAAGCTCTTTGACAAACAAATGAGGTGGGAAAATTTGCTTTCGCAATTTTTTTTCATATTGCTCACATTGCTGGCAAGCATAATCAAGTAGCCAAGAGTGAATGTGGTTTCCATAGCAACTCACAATGATCTATCTTCTATGATAGATGAGTATGCTATTGATCCCGATTTTAAAGATGTGATTTTAGCCCTTGCACTGGGGAAGAAAGAGGAAGCATCTACTTTACAAGATGGTTATCTCCTCTACGACAATAGACTATGTGTTTCTAGCTCACTTCATGAGAAAGAAATGTATGAATCTCATGCTCCTCCTTATGCAGGAGATAGAGGGATTCAGTCTACCCTAAAGGGGATTGAAACATATTTCTATTGGCCTACCATGAAAGCAAACATACAAGAGTATGTTTCTAAATGTGTGGTATGCCAAAAGACAAAGTTTGATAGAGGGAAGCAACCTGTCTTGATTTAACCTTTTCCAATACCTAATTCACCATGGGAGAGCATATCCATGGATTTTATCTTTGGATTGCCTAAGTCTATCGATGGGAATACGGGAATATGGACGAGAGTAGACAGATTCAGTAAAACAAGCTCATTTTATACCTATCAAAAAGACTATCAAAGCCCATCAAATGGCAGCCCTCTTCATTTCACAAATCTTCAAGTATCATGGCTTGCCAATGTCTATAGTGTCTCTTTGAGAAGTTAGGAACAAGGCTAAACTTCTCTTCGACCTGTCACCCACAAACGGATGGCCAAAGTGAAATAGCTAACCTAGCAATTCTCAATCTACTAAAAGCCTATGTAACAAAAGTAGATCAAAGATCCCAATGGGAGAAGTACGTACCCTTAGTGGAGTATGCCTACAATAACATTGTACATACTTCCACAGGAAAGGCACATTTTGAGGTAATTGAGGGAAGATAAAAAATTCTCTTTCTACTTAAAGTACACGAGAAGATCTTCGCTGCAAATGAGTATAGCCGAGACCTACAAGAATCTTTCCAAAAGATTAAGGATGCTATCTCTATCTCACAGCAAAGGCAAAAGGCTGCTGCTGACAAGCACAGAAGAGCCCAAGCCTTCAAAGAAAATGATTGGGTCTTACTCAAATTTCCCAAGGCTCAATTAAGGCACACGACAGGCAAGAATCCTACGGGACACCAAAAGTACTATGCTTAGTTAGCAAAAAGGTACTATGGTCCTTTCCAGATTCTTAGGCCAATCAATGAGATGGCCTATCAACTCAAGTTTCCCAACCATTGGCTCATACATAATCCTTTCCATGTGAGCCTACTAAAGCCTTCCAAAGGAGAGCGACCTCAAGAACCAACTATTGAAGACCCACCAGAGATCGAGGACCAAGAAGAGGTGTTGCAACCCGAGTCCATTCTCCAACATGAAGACAAGGTACTAAAAGGCGGTAAGACTATCCGATGATATCTTATTAAGTTTAATGATTATCCTTTTGAAGATGCTAGATGGATGCAAGGCATACAATTAAAGGATAACCTAAACCTTTTCAATTCTTACAATGCTTCCCAAGAGTAAGCAAATGTACAAATGTTAAAAATGAACAAAATTTTTGTCTTATAAGACTCTCTTTTTCTTTATTGTGCACAAAAATGAAGTAGTATGCATGCTTAGATCAAGTTTGCGGAGACGACGTCTCCTAAACACCAAGTAGAGCTTGTCACTCTACTATGGAAGATGATAGGACTAATGTGCAGACATGCTTGCGGCAGCCTTAGGCTCTCAAGCGCCAAATGGACTAGTCCATTGTGAAATGATGTCATAGGGTAACATAGGGTTCCTCTACCCGCTAGGAAAAAGGACTAATGAATATTCTTTATCTTCTCTATCCCATAGTCGAGGATCACTATGATTTCAAGAGAAAGGTAGTGTCATAATAATCAATATCGAATTCTCCGAAATGATTTTATCATGTTAAACTGATCATTTAATATGGGGAAGTGCCAGGGGAGAAAAAGCTACAATATTGGTTAAGCTACCAGACTAATCACAGTAGAGATCCAAAGGAGGGAAAATAGGGATCCAAAGGGGGGGCCATCTGCAAAAGAGCAATGTGCAACAATGGGCTTAAAAGACCCTAAGTTTTAGCCCATTAAGACTTCCAAAATGCTAAGGTTCCAAATTTCAAAGGTTGTGTCCAAAGGCCAAACACTAGGGAAATTGGATGCTTAGTGTGTGTCACAAAAAGTCTTTGTCAATCCCTACATAAGAGAGGGCGAGCCTTGCAAGTAGGTGATGAGAGAGAAACACACACACACACACACACACACAAGCTCCCTTTACACAAAGGGAATGAGGGACACATGTCAGCTCCCTAGCCCAGATGCCCAAATCTAGTTTAATTAATTTAAAAACACTTAATAAAAGAACCAATAAGAATTAAGCTCTCTAGAAGACTATTGGACACTCTCCCAAGGGGACCAATGAGCATTCAACAGCCGAATGGCTGGCCTGATTCCTATTTGCCACGAGGCAAAGGGGTCCAATGAGAGTTCCATTGAATTGAATTATTACCTAAAGCTCTCACAAAAGGGGAAAGAGGGACGCATGTCAGAAGGCTATCACTTATGTTGCTTAATTACCATTGGCTAAGCCTCGGGAGGTCCAATAGGATGCAATAGTTTTGCAATCCTTAAGTCCAAACTTACATAGCAATGTCTCTATGTAACTTTTCTGGCACAAGACAATACCACCATCACACTACTTAAACTATATACCCAAGTACTAATGCAACAGCCCCAAATCTTTCATCTTGAAAGTAGCATTCAAATCAGCCTTTAATTCAGCAATATGTCTTTCATTTGGTCCAGTGATCAGCAAATCATCGACATAAAGAACCACAAAGAGAAGTACATCACCCTCACGCTTTACATACAATGTGCTTTCTGTTAGACTGTTACGAAAGCCTCGTTTGACCAAATAAGTGTCAGCTTTCTCATACCAAGCACGAGGAGATTGCTTCAACCCATACAAAGCTTTCTTACATCTGCACACTTTGTCCTCTTGTCCTTTTATGACAAAATCGCGAGGCTGCATTACATAAACTTCCTCAAATATGTCACCATTCAAGAAAGCAGCAACAATGTATGATTGATGTACATACCAACCAAAATGAGTTGTCAATGCACATAGAGAACGCACAAAGTCATACGACAAGTGGGAGAAAAAGTCTCTTCATAATCTATGCCCTTTTGCTGTGCATAACCCTTTGCAACAAGTCGAGCCTTATGGCGATCGATCTCACCATCTGGCTTGCGTTTCAACTTGTAAACCCATTTCGCACCAATGGCCTTTTTTCCAGGAGGCAAATCACATAAAGTCCATGTGTCATTTTCTATAAGTGCATCATATTTGATTGCATGGCAGCCATCCAATTTTTTGAATTCTGTGCTTCATAAAAAACAGAGGCTCCTCAACATCATGTAAGCTAGGCACAGTCAAAGCATAACAACCTGATGCATAAGATGCATGGTGAGAGCCTGAACAAGTACGACTAGAAAAACGTGCATCCAATTTACTATCACGCAAAGTGCGCACCAGCCATTTTGGCGTACCTCTAGCCTGCTCATTTTCAACCCTTTCCTCATCAAGTACATCATGTATATCTGCATCAGTAATAGCCTGATCTGTAACATTTTCAGCAACACCCATAGGCTGTACATTTTCCTCATTAGAACTTACACTCGTATTTCCACCACCGACAAGAGGCAACAAAGTGTCATAAATGTCTTGTGAGCTTACATTACTGTCTCTAGTACATGATAGCAAGGGCTGAACAGAATCTTCCACAAACACTACATCATGTTGTCATGCCGTGGCACGTACATAGTGCGAAATAAAAACATTCACCTCACTCTTGACACTTCTCGATGTATGCAAATAAAAGCAATCATGTACATATTGTGATATATGTTGAAGCGTCTACTGTGGTCATTATCATGTACATACCTATCAAGGGAGTCGTGGCCCTGGATGTGGCGCATTTGCGTGATTTTCCACTTTAATAAGATGCTTAATTTAGTTTTATAATGTATATATTCCCAGTGTTTCATGGTGGCACACTCATCTCGCCTATAAAAACTGCCAAAAATAACAGCTAACAGGCACCTTTGCAGGACTGCATGGAAAGTTACCCAAAATGGTATATTGATGGAAAATTATTCTTATCTATTCTTTTTATAATTATGCAAGTGACTCCACAAATTTAGGGATTTTTTTGACTCTGTTTGGGAGTTTTCGCATCAAAAATGGCATTTTTGGGTCAAAAATGACTTGAAAATGGCCTAGTTTTGGTCCAAAATGGAAAAATGGTGTGTGGGATTCACTTTGGAAGATCTTAAATCTCTGCAAATTCAGCAAATGGTCACCATGAAGGTGAAAGCTCGAGTATCCCTTTCAACTGTTTGATGTTACGAATATGTAATTGGAGGCGAGGCTACATGATACCATGAAAGAGGTTTGGGTTTTGATTGAGATTTGTGCTTGCATTAGCATTGAGGTTTCATGGATAAAACTTTAGTGTTTTCAAATGGTATTTTAAAGTGAAATTGAATGTGATTTGGTGATCCTCTCATTATAATTTCGACTATAAAAACAAGCAAACTCCAAGCACGATAGGAAAGAGGGTTTGTGACTTTGCTGTCACGAACGCTCTTAGATTTTTTGTCACCCTTAGAAAGAGGGTTGGTGATTCTCTGCAAACACTTTTTCACAAAGTGTGTGACTCTCATCACGAACTCTCACAGCCAGAGGTTTTGCACCTTCCCAGCTAGACCGCACACTTTCCGACATTTCTGGTGAAGCAGTTGGGGTGGAGGTGCAAATACTTGTTTTGAAAGGTTTAATTACAAATAATTAAATCTATGGATCAACAAGAGAAACAAGGAATGCGTTTTCATCAAGGCACAATGCAAATGTTTCAAGCATTCGACATGTTTATGCAACAGCAACAGGCTACAGAAAGAAGGGAGGTGTCAGCAACCAGATCCCTTCAAACTATTGTGAACAAAATGGACCAATTCGAAGGGAAAGATGTCACACAGTTTCTTCGTGGTTATGTAAAGGAGATGGAGCCTCAACGGGTTCTAGAGGTGGACATGATTCGTAGTTTTGAGCTTGTTGTGGTCCCCGAGATTAGAGACCATGTAAGGGGAATCAGGGAGGAGCATGGAGGAGGTTGGGAGAAAATCAAATTAGCCCTAAAGGAGGAATACTTCATGGAGGACTCTGAAAGGTTTACAAAAAGGACCTTCTTGGAATGGGTTGCAAAGCATAAAGAAGGACTTTCCATCACCGAATCGTTGAGAGAGTTTGAGCGACGCTATGCTCAACTGTCAGGAACAGAGCGGGCTACTTTGGATAGTGAAAATACCGAATTGTTCCTTCAAGTTGCAGGTCATGAGCTCCAAGAAAAGATAGAGCTACTCCTTGAAGACAAGAATACAGACCACGGTCTAAAGGCTGAGTGGAAAGAGGTTGAAGACGCAGTCTCATTGCTTGCTAAGAGGCAACGTCGTAGGGACAAGATGGTGGTGAATGGTACTACCTCTCCTCCTATCACATCAAAGATTCCACCAAAGCCTACTGTTGTGAGTCCAAAAGGTGATAATTCAATGCTTGATGAGCTTGTTAAGGGCATGCGAGAAATGAAGTTAAAGCTAACAAGGCTTGAAGAGAAAAGACAACCTATTGGAGGAAAAAAATCCCAAAGCAAAGAAGGATTTGTGCACATATGCATATGGTGCGATAGCACGAACCATGGCAGAAGGGATTTTGATAGATTTAGTGATGCCTTAAAAAGAGATCTTGTGTTTTTTAAGGATGGCAAGATCCATCTACGGGAGACAGGTATGCCATTAGGAACTAACCTTGGAAAAGGAGGTATGCGGAAGTTAGTGGAGGATATGGCAACTAGTCATGCTATTTCTGCAGTGGAGGCTGCTACCTATGGGGAAAAGATAGAGCTCATTCCAAAAAAAGTGTTAAAGTATACTCTAGATGATTTTGAGGAGGTTGATAGCTTGTGATCATATGCAGTAGCCTCAGCCGAAAAAGGGAAGGTAACTAGACAGGTATTACATGAAGCTGGTGATTGCATACGCCATACAACAGGTTGGGATGACCTTGTGGACTCTTTATCAGTGCATGCCTATCTTGCAAAATGCTATAACAATGAAGCAATTGTGGAAGAGAAGCGTAGACGTGAGAATGGAGAAGCAGGTCCTTCTACTTCAAAGAGGGTTACAAGAGCTGGTGGAAGAAAGGATTCAGGACCTTCTTATGAGGCTCCACCACATGTGCCTCCTCGTCCTGAGATTCCTATGGAGGAGGCATCTACAGGGAAGAAGAAAGATCAAGAAAAAGCTAAAGCGAAAGGCCATGCATACAAAGTACAATCTGACATTGAAGCTGCCACAAACTTAAAGCAGGTATTGGAGGAAAGGATTTTGAATAGCAAAGTTGAGTTTACCTTGGGTGAGGTTCAAGGTGAAGGGGAGTCACTTAAGGCACATGGAATACATGTCCAAGAGAGTGATTGTGATGAAAATGTGGTAGGATGCTACCAGTCTTCTCGAAGAGATGCACATGCTCGATTTGCAGATAATGATGATGATGATGAAGCCTCCTATAAAAGCCACTACTCCAAAAGCCATTGGGCAAGGGCTACAATAGAAACCTTAGTCAAGGTGGGTGATCTTGAGGAGCCATATGCTGCATTGATAGATCATGGCTCTGAGATCAATCTTATATCCAAGAGTCTTTACATGAAGGGTAAGTGGCCGATAGACACACACCATGGGTGGATGATTAGAGCTACAAATAACTCATCAAGAGAGTTGTATGGGGCTTGTCCAAATGTGAAAGTGATGATTGGTAATGTGAAGGATGCGCAAAATTTCTTTGTGCAGGAGATGTCTACCTATCCTCTTATCCTTGGGCAGCCATACATCACAGCCGTTCACATGGAAACAAACGTCTTGGATGATGGTTGTGCTTATGCTAGGGTAAAGAGCAAAGATGGGAAGCAAGCTGTGCAATTTTTGACTGTGTGTGTGAATCACAAGAGGAACTGCAATAGTCTTCGTGAGTATCCTTTACCAACAATGAGCTTGAGGATATGAAAAGAAGTGTGCGACAATATGTATATAGTGTACAGAAATACATGAAAGAAAATGGTTTCATAGAGGATAGTGAATACATTTCAGGTTTCTTTGAACAAGTTTCTCATGTAGACACTATGCTTGAGCTTGAAGCTATAATGGATTCTAGCATGCAAGATGGAACCCACATTGTGGAAGTAGTATGCTCTATGGAAATGTATGATGTGATTAAGGCTTTTGAAGATAAAAAATATTTTAATGCGAAGTGCGTGTGGAGACCAAGTACAAAACGGTGGCAAAGAAAGTGAGACCAGTGGCCTTACCTTTACCATCAGATTGCACAAAAAAGCTAGAGCAAGCTTCTTTGCAGTCGAGTCTCAGGGATCCAAAAAGAGCACAAGCTGACAATGGAATCCCTAAAAGAGATAAAAGTTGGTTGTGAAGAGTTTTTAACAGAAGAAGAGTTTTAAAGGAATGTTTTCAAGACATGGTAAGGATTTTCCTTTCTAGCCACATGAGATAGGGTGTGTTGATCATAATGTTGTTGCACCTATGGTGATCTTCACTATCCCTCATGTACCTTGGAATCTACGCCCAATTCCGATTCCAAAAGCACATTGCCAAAGTCAATAGAACTACTCAATGAAAAGATTAGCATGGGTATCCTGGAGCCTTCTTGTGCGCCATATTCAAACAAGTGGTTCACTGTGCCTAAGAAGAGTGGAGCTTTGCGGTTCATACAAGATATGCAACCTGTAAACAAAGTTAGCATCAGAAATGTGGGTACAAGACCTATAGTGGATGAATTTTCAGAGGCGCTTGCAGGAAGGTCAATTTACTCAATGGGAGATCTCTATTCAGGATACGATCAATTTCAACTAGATGTTGAGAGTAGAGATCTGACAACTATGAAAACACCTTTGGAATTGGTAAGGATGTGTACCTTACCTCAAGGAGCAACAAATTGAGTTGCACACATGATGAATGGGATGAACATGGTTCTACGTGACTTCATACCTCAAATCACAATGCCATTTCTTGATGATGTGCCCATCAAAGGATGTGAAGACAAAGATAAAAATGAAGATATGGATTCAAGGGGGTGTTGTAAGTTTGTTGCAGACCATATCAAAGATTGTGAGAAGATTTTGACAAAGCTTGAAGAAGTTTATCTTACCCTGTAATGGTAAAAATCTATATTTGGTGTCAATGAAGTTTTTATTGTGGGGCATATGTGTGGTCCTTATGGTAGAAAGCCTTGTCCAAAAAAAGATGGATGCAATCAAAAACATGAAAGAAACATGTACAACTATAACTGAAGTTCGAAGATCTCTTGGTGCTGACGTCTTCTATCTTATTTGGATACCACATTATGCACATGTAGCAGATCCCCTTTATAAGTTATTGAGAAAGAATCAAATGTTTGATGGGATGAAGAGCACAAAAACGCCATGAGAAAGCTAAAGAAGCTACTTCTTTCATCGCCAATCATGAGAAAGGTAGACTATGCATGTGAGAGACCTATCATTGTGACAGTGGGTGGACACGAGTCCTACAGGGATAGGATGGGCAATAGGGCAAGATGATGATGAAGGAAAAAGGTATGTGGTGAGATTTGGAGCCAAGATTCTGAGTTCTCACCAACACGATTATGCACAAGTAAAAAGGGAACTATGGGGGGTGGTTACAACATTGAGGTGTGACAAGGAGTACTTGATAGGGGCATCAATGGTTGTGGAAACTGATTGTTTGACTCTTCTTGTAATGATCACAAACTGTTCGACTCTTGATATTGCAACGCTGCGATGGATAGCCTACATAAGTCCTTGAATCCTGAATTCAAGCATATTGCAGGAAAAGACAATCTAAGAAGATATGCTATCTAGGGTAAGGTATGAAGATGAACAAGACATGATTATTGAGGGAGATGATGTAGGCACAAAGTTTTACACCATTGATCATGCAAAGAGTAGTCATGCATGTTTTGTGTCTTCACTTGAGTCCTTTTTAGAGGAACTATATGAGGATGAATGGATCTTGACAGGTCGCTACTTAAGTACTTTGCAGAAGTAGAATGATTGGACTGAGCAGGAATTTAAGAGGATAAGAAGAAAATCACATGGATACTTCTTGAGGGATGGCTACTTATGGAAGCATCCTAAACAAAGAGTTGAAACACCATTTAGGGTAGTATGCGATAAGGTTACTCAACAACAAATTATCAAGGAGTTCCATGAAAGTTTATGGGCAAGACATCGAGGTGTATGGGCAACATTTGCCAAGGTAAAAGAAAGGTATTGGTGGAAGGGAATGTATAAGGATGTGGCTGAGTTTGTGGAGTCTTTTGTGACATGCCAAATGTATTCAAATGTATGGCATTGTGATGCACTACATCCTACTTATCCAGTAGCCATGCATTACAAATGGGTTGTGGACTTGGTTACAATGCCTTTGGGACTTTGGCAAATGAGGTATTTGGTGCTTGCAAGAGAAGATTTGTCTAATCAAGTTGAAGGGCATGCATTGAGGACAAAGAGTAAACAAGATGTATGTAAATTTCTTCTTGAATATTTGATATGTCGCTATGGGTGTGTGGAAAGATAACTGCAGATAGAGGAGAATTGGATGCTGATGAAACAAGGGAATTCTTCTCTAGAATTGGAATCAAACTAGCTTTAACTTGTGCTTATAACCCAAAGGGAAATGGAAAAAGTGAAAGAGGGCATCCTCCAATAATCAAAGCTTTAGCTAAGGCTTGTGAAGATAAGCTTGGAGAGTGTCCAAGGTTACTGCCATTTGCATTGTGGGCTGACTGTACAATACATAGTTCAGTCACTTGCTATATGCCTGTTGAATTGATGTATGGTCAAAAACCTGTGATGCCAATTGAAGATGTAGTTCTTACATGGAATGTATTGCCATGGGAAGATGGAATGAGTAGAGAAGACCTTCTTGCATTGCGGATACAAAAATTAGAAAGAAGGCCTGAAGACATTGAGCTTGCAAAAGCTTGACTAAAGAATGCAAGGTTGAAAAACAAAGACAAATTTGACAAGATGCATAGGCTCAAACCAAAAGACATTGAAGAAGGTGATTGGGCGTTGGTGCAAGATAGTAGCCTTGAAAACTAGCACTCTACAATAAGGAAGCTTGCAAAGAGATGGTTTGGTCCTTATGCTGTCAAACATGTGCATGGAAATGCAACTTACACCTTGCGTGAACTGGATGGGACAGAACTGAAAATTCCCATTGCAAGAAAAAGAATTAAATTATTCAAAAGAAGAGGGAATTCTGATCCATTTGATGTACAACCAAGTGAAGAGTATGATGAAGCCAACTATATGCAAACTGAGGATAAAAGTGAGAATATGGCGTTTGACCATGAGTTTAAATGCTCTACAAATGTTGTTGTGGCACATACCGGAGGATGTGTAGGTTCAGAGGGGGTGTATGTCGTGCCATGGCACGTATATAGTGTGAAATGAAAACATTCACCTCACTCTTGACACTTCTTGATGTATACAAATAAAAGAAATCATGTATATACTGTGATATATGTTGAAGCGTCTATTGCGGTCATTATCATGTACATACCTATCCAGGGAGTCGTGGCCCTGGATGTGGTGCATTTGCATGCTTTTCCACTTTATAAGATGCTTAATTTGGTTTTACAATGTATATATTCCAAGTGTTTCATGGTGGCACACTCATCTCGCCTATAAAGACTGATGCAGACAAAAAACTGCCAGAAATAGTAGCTAACAAGGCACCGTTTGCAGAATTGCATGGAAAGTGACCCAAAATGGTATATTGACGAAAAATTATGCTTATCTATTTTTTTTATGCTTATGCGAGTGATCCCAAAAATTTAAGGATTTTTCTGACTCCGTTTGGGATTTTTCGCATCAAAAATGGCATTTTTTGGGTCAAAAATGAGCTGAAAATGGCCTAGCTTTGGTCCAAAATGGGAAAATGGCCTAAAAATTGACACATCAGCTGAAAATTCCGTGGGTAAGAGAGGGAGGACTTCTTTTTATAGGAAAAACCAGCAATTTTGCTCTACTGTGTAATTGCTTCCATGGTTGCTCAATCTATGTGTAGGGTAGTCCCGCCTCTTTGTAATCTTGTATCTGAGCTAGTGAGGGAGTGAATTAGGGTTTCCCCTTATCAAAATGGTGTGTGGGCTTCACTTTAGAAGCTCTTAAATCTCTGAAAATTTAGAAAATGATCTCCATGAAGGTGGAAGCTCGAGTATTCCTTTCAACTACTTGATGTTACGAATATGTAATTAGGGGCAAGGCTACATGATACCATGAAAGAGGTTTGGGTTTCGATTGAGATTTGTGCTTGTATGATCATTGAGGTTTCATGGATGAAAATTTAATGTTTTTAAATGGTCTTTTAAAGTGAAATTTAATGTGATTTGGTGATCCTCTCATCATAATCTCGGCTACAAAAACAAGCAAACTCCAAGCACGATAGGAAAGAGGGTTTGTGACTTTGTTTTCACGAATGCTCTTAGATTTTTTCTCACCCTTAGAAAGAGGGTTGGTGATTCTCTGCAATCATTTTTTCACAAAGTGTTTGACTCTCATCTCGAACTCTCACAGCTAGAGGTTTTGGACCTTCCCAGCTAGACCACACACTTTCCGACACCGTGAAACCAAAATACATTTTGTTTGCGGATGATACAACCTGTGACCTTTGCTTTCAGAACTATAACCAATAAAAATACATTTGACAACCTTATCATTCAATTTTTTGCGATGTGTTTGTGGCAGCAAAGCATATGCCAAGCAGCCAAAAACACGCATGTGCTCAATAGAAGGCTTTCTATCATGCCATGCTTCATATGGAGTAATAGACTGCAAAGCTTTCGTAGGACACCTATTTAGTACATAAGTGGCACACATGATGGCCTCAAGCCAAAAATAATGCGGTGTCAGGAGTTTTTTGGAGCAAGGGATTGCGCATATGTACATACACATGCATGGTGCATCAAATAAAGAATTGCTCATTTTCCAGAGCAAGGTTGTTATGTGGGGCCCACGTGTGTACAGGTAGGATATCATGTACATAGTGCATCGATTTTCACTATCACCAGCACCAGTGTCTTTTTTCTATAATAATGAGGAGTTGGTAGCGCGTAAAACTTCTCGAGGAATCTATCCATGGGCCGACGACGTGAGGTAAGCATGTGTGTCAGATGACATCTAGTGGCGTCAGGAGGTCGAATGGGTTCAATACTTGCACGTGGATAAGTACAGACACAACGTGGATGTTTTCTTGTGATAATTATGTAAAAAATTCATCATGAGGACCACCTTTTGGGGCCACTTCAGGTGGTGGCGGGATGCATTATTGAAAAAAGGTGAGTGCCAGGTGTGCGGATGATGCAAAAAGGTGACAACTATGCACTGTGAGGCCAGTTTTGGCCTGTTCGGGGTCCGTTTGAGGTCATCTAAAAGGCCAAGGGTGCCCAAGTGATAAAGTGAAGTGTGGGAACTAAAATAACTGAGATAAGACCAGAAAAAAAATGGAGAGAAGAGGAGGAACAGTCGCAACTGTGTTTTTGCTCATTTTGGAGCCTGTTTTGGCCGTAAACTGCTCATCTGAGGTCGGATTTGAGCACTTTGACATTGTAGACTAGGGCTTCGGGCCGTTTCGGACGCGATAAAGGTGTCCATTTTTTCAAATTTCTCACTATTTTTCTGCTATTTTGGCTGTATAAGTAGTTCCTATGAACGAAGCTTCTGCTCCAATTTGTGATTGTATCTGGTATCTTTTACCCATATTGTGTGAGCTATTTTCCCCATTGGTGTTGGCCCAAGCTCAATTGTATCTAAACATCAGAAATTATCCTCTTTTGAGCTGAGTTTTTTGGGTGTGTGTGTGTGTGTGTGTGTGTGGAGTGGGCAAGTGGATAGTCTCTCTCCTCTCACTCCATCGGTGTGTTCCTTGTCTCGGCCAGGTGGATTGTGTAAGCAGAGTGGTGCCCCATAGTGTGTGTCTGTATCTTCCCAAGAGTGTGTGTCGGGTCATTATAGAGGCGTTCTCTGTGTTTTCATCCCGCTCACATTCTTTTGGTGCTCCCATGGAGGATCTTCTTCGAGTACCTTCTGCTTCGAGCTTCAAGCTTCGAGATTCGGGACTACAGGTCGAGATTATAGGTTACAGTTTACAGGGACAGGTGCAGGTACAGGTGATTTACACAGGTACAGGGAGCCGGAGTATAGTGATACACTGACAGTGGAGTCACTTGCAGTTGCCGTGGGTATGCATCATTTGACGCATGTTTGAGCGCATTGTCTGCTGGATTGTACGTTACTTGTGGAAACTGCCATTGTACACCTTTGTGGAGCCATATTTGGTTTTATTTGGCAGTCCCAGCCATGTTTGAGACTTGGTCTGGAAGATAGTCATTTCTGAGACTTGACTATACGAGATTTGCATAAGCCTTCGTGTGAGGGTCGATAGCATGAGGTTTTATTGAGCTGCGGGATTCTCAAATGTGGAGATCCTTTTGGTGATACAGATAGTTGGAGCACCCTTTTTGTGACCTCGTCATAGGCTATGTACTAGTGATTCCTAATTGATGCTCGAGTTCTATTGTTGGCAGTTTATGCATACATCTACAGTCTATATTTTGGGTTCTTACTGCTCTACTTTTGGGGAAATTCTATCAAAAATTTTCCAAGTTATGATGGCTAGTTTTTTGGTCTTTTGAGCCATTTATGCTGTTATGCTGCTGAAATTATAGCAAAATCAGAGGATAAGACAAGTGTGCTTTCTTGGGAGCTGCATGGTTGGCTTTAATGGATTATCAAAACGGCCCTCAATTCACTCCTTTCCATTTAACACAAAGAATCCAGATAAATGTTCATGTGTCCAAGAAGATTTTTTTCCAGTAGCACATAGTCTTTATGTTCGGGCCAAGAAGATTAAGAGATATCCTGGAATGTCCTTTGCCTATTGTAATTCCGATGATTAACTATGAAAACTCATTTGATGTGCATGTGTTTGTCCTTATCTAAAGTTGATCTCCATTGAAGTTTCTGGGAATTGAGTTAGTCAAAAGTTTTGGGTTCTTGCACGTTTATTCGAAGGGGTTATTAAAGCATTAAACTTGGGTAGCCATGCCTTTCTCTTATCCGGAGTTTCATGGAAGAAGTGATGAAGATGTGGAAGACTTTTTGGAAAAGATGGAGGTTGCCTGCATTAGCAACGAGATTCATGACCCTGCGCAGATGTTACGCCTTCTCCAAATCTGTTTGAAGAGTGATGCACGAGTTTGGTCCAAGGCATTTGAAGAGGAGTTGCGTATGGCTGATCCACTTGTAAGATTGAGTTGGGACAATCTAAGGCATGGATTGGAAATGGAGTTTGTGAAGATAGAAGATCCTGACAAAGTGTGGCAAGAAGTACAGGCTTTAGTGCAAAAGGAAGGTGAGCCAGTAGATGCGTACATACGAAAGTTTTCATTGGCATGGGAGCGAATGTGCCAGGCCTTAGCACCACAAGTACCCCTACTTGACATGATGAAGAAGGACAGATTCTTGGCTGGTCTTGGGGAGAATATACGTTGGAGAGTGGAGCTAAAGAAGCCTAGGACATATGAAGATGCATTGGAGGTAGCAAGGAACAAAGAGTGGAAGCTGAGGAAAATGAGCGAGTTAGGAGTAGAGTCTTTGCCCATGAGGTCTGAATTTCAACGTATGGATTCTTCGCAAGGTCGCATGCCAGGGGTTCATCATGAACCAGTGGTTGTTGTTACTCCTCAGGTTATGCCAGTAGTGGTCACTACAACAGTGCAAGATGATGGGCTAAGGCAAGACATGAGGCAAGTGGTAAATTTAATAAAGAATCTTAGCCTAAACATGCTAGGTCAAGTGGGAAATAATCAAGGTCGAGGGAGGTTTGCAAATCAGCTAGGAGGTGAAGAAAGACCTAGGAATGGTGTTGGACAAAGCAATGGTAGGTTCTGGAGGCAGACACCCACATGTTATAATTGCAGAGAGTTGGGCCACATCAACCCACAATGTGATAAGCCACCAAGGATGGGTGGAGACATGTATCCATTGCCAAGAGAGGTGCTAACTAGGTCAAATGATTATGGCATCGAAATTAAGGGAGAGGAAGGAACCAGTGGATTAACCCAGGAGGAAAAGGGAAAGACAAAAGTGATAAGTGTAGTCACCTTGGAGAAGGCATCAAAGCTAGAGGATACATTAGTGATGCCTATTGGGAAGAGGACCACAGAGGACAAGAAAGGAAGAAGTGCCCCAGGTCCTAGTAAGAAGAAAGGAAAGAGCCATGAAGGCGAGGATGTCAAGGCCAACAGGAAAAGAAGGGCTCGTCGCAAGTTTCATGTGTCAGATTTTCCATTAGGGGATGGGCAATTAAGCTATGACTTGAAGGAGGATCTGACAAGAAGGAAGGTAGATGTTACTTTTGGGCAGCTTATAGAGATGGTGCCTAAACTAAAGCGACAGTGGAAGAGGATGGTTAACCCAATGGAGAAAGAGCGAGATAGAGATTCAGTGAAGGTGTTGGCAATGGACGAGCTACCAGACATTTGTCCAATAGTATATGTGTGGCATAAAAGAAAAAAATTTGGGACAAGTTTATGTTGATGGCGGAGCCCAATATGTGTCATAACACACTCATGCGTTGAGAAGATGGGTCTTATAGTGACTAGGGTGTCAGGCTTCCGGATTAGATTGGAAAACCATCAAAAAGTAAAATTCTTGGGTGTTGTAAAGAGCTTAGAAGTGGAGGCATATGATGCAAAGGTAGTGGTTGATTTTCATGTGATGCCAGCAGGGTTGGGAGCATATCCTATTTTATTCGGTAGACCATGGTTACGTGCAGTGGGAGCTGTTCAAGATTGGAGGCATGGTACGATTAGCCTCTATGGAAAGACATGTGCCAAGAAGTTATATAATATGGACACAAGGAAACGATTGGAGGATCTCTATGAAGATGAGGATGAGTCTAGTCATGAAGGCTATTCCACAGTGTCTGGCAAGGATAGTGATAGTACTACCAACAATGATGAGGATATTGATGTTGCATTTCTTTGGATGGACAAAGGAATCCAGGACTCTGGTGTAGTCGCATTTTCAAATGAGGTTGAAGATGAAAGTGAAGGGCCTTATGAAGTGATTGAAGGGCTGATGTAAACCAAGGTTGAATTTTCAAAGAAGCAGGAATTGATGAAACAATTGATCAGTGGAGACCTCTCAGCTATGGAGAAGGAGATATATTTGCACATGCTGGCTAGTTTTCCTAATTTGTTCATTACTTCATATGAAGAGATCAAGGGAGAAGAGATGCATATAGAGTTCAAGGGAGAAGAGATGCATATAGAGTTGAAAGAAGGTGCTAAGCCAGTGCGGCAAAGGCTAAGAAGGATGGGTCAAGAACAAATGGAAGCCTTGCGGAAAGAGGTGGACAAGTTATTGAAGGCAAGGTTCATAGTCCCTGTGGACAACCATAGAATGGGTGAGTCCATTAGTAGTCAGCCCAAAGAAGGATGGGAAGTGGAGGATTTGTGTAGATTTTAAACCCTTAAATGTAGCCACTAAGAAGAACCCATATCCTCTTCCATTCATCGATCAGATCTTGGATTCAATGGCAGGTTATGAGAGGTACAGTGTGTGTGATGGTTTTTCAGGCTATTTTCAATTGATGATTTCTCTTAAAGACCGCACAAAGACAACTTTTATTACGCCATGGGGCTTCTATTGCTACACGCTATTGCCATTTGGGTTGTCAAATGGACCATCTTTCTATCAAGAGAGAGAAAATTGGGCATTGGAACCATTCATTGGTAGTTGTGTTAAAGCTTTTATGGACGACTTCTGTGTCTACAGCAGTAGGGCTGAACACCATGCGAAGCTGCAGCTGGTATTGTCTCGATATGATGAATGTGGAGGACAACTAAATCCAAAGAAATGTCATTTAGCATATCCAAGGGTGAAATTATTGGGCCATATGGTGTCAGAAAATGGCATTGAGGCTGATCCAGACAAGGTTAAGTCTATTATTCTTCTTCCATCACCTACAAGTACATGGCAATTGGCAACCTTTATACACAAAGTGAAGTAAATGGCACAGTTTATTCCATTGTCTTCACAGCTCCTTTATCCATTACAAAAAGTGGCAAAGCATGATCCATTGCAATGGGATGACAAGTGTGAAGAAGTGTTTCAAGAGGTGAAAGAGGTGTTAGGGGGGTTGTCAGCCATGCAAGCTCCTGATTGGGAGAAAGTGTTTTATGTAAATCCATAAGTAGGGGATGATTCCATTGGAGCCATGCTATTGCAAAAGGGTAAGGGAATCCATTATATGAGGCCAGTGTATTGTCACAGTCGAGTGAAGTTGGTAGCAGAGAGAAAGTTCTCGGAAGTAGAGATAGTGATGGCTAGTGTAATATTTGCTTGTCGACAATTTCGTCATTACTTGCTACCAAGACCTTTTGTTTTCTTGAAGAGTTACACCTGTTTTCCACAATTAATTAATGGCACTAACATGTCAAATGTGGTGAAGAAATGGGTAATTGAGCTGCAAGAGTTTGAGTTCTCTTTTCTAGTGGAAGATAGTACAAGAGCTACCCTAGCTGATTTGTTGACCTACAAGGAGAATCCCCTTATTGTTAAGGAAGAGGTGGTGAGAAAGGTAGTTGAAGAAGTGCCACATATCACCATTGCACATGTTTTGTTCTTTGATGGCTCATACAAAAAGAGCCATGATGCCGCTTCAGGGGGTATAGCACTTTATGATCCAGAGGAGAAGCTAGTATGCAAGAGAGGGTTCAAATTGGATGCACATAGTAACAATGAGGTTGAATATGCTACTCTAGAAACCGGATTACAAATTTTTTTGAAGCATGGGATTAGAAGGTTGAGCATAAAAGGTGATGCCTTGTTAGTTGTGAAGCAAGTGCTGGGTGTGTGGAAGAGCAAGAACACCTCATTGAAGGAAATGTGCTCCAGAATTAAAAGCCTGTTAAAAAAGTTCGAAGCATGGAGCATCAAACACATTGAACGTGCTCTAAATGGAGAGGAACATGAAACAGCTCAAAGCATGATTGGGGAGCTATTTGTGTTGAGGACCACTTTACCTCTTTATCATGGCCGGGAAATTTTGGCTCAAGAGGAGGAGTTTTTGCTAACAGGAATCATTCCAAACGAGATTCAGAAGTCTAAGAAGTATGGTTTTGTGTATAGAGCATACAGGTACAAATTGATTGGTGATGTATTATACATGAAAGGGGCTGATCTCGTGTTGAGACGTGTATCTTGGCGGGAGGAGCTTTATAGAGTGTTGGAAGTGAATCATGAAGGCGCATGTGGCGGCCATTTTTCTCTAAAGATCACCTTGCATAAGATCTTGCAAGAAGGGTATGTATGGCCTAGTTTGCACAAGGATGTTCACCATTCGTGTAGGTCTTGCAATAGGTGTCAAGCATTTGGGAAGAGGGTGTTGAAGCCAGAGATACAAAAAACCATTATGGCATTTGATGTGTTTGAAAAGTGGGGGATTGATGCAATAGGCCCATTACCTATCACAAGCAGGGGCAAGGGGCAAAAGCTATATTTTGACTGTAGTGGACTATCTCTCTAGATGGGCAGAGGCTATAGCAATAAAACAGATCACTACAAAGGATGTGAAAAAAGTTATGTATGATGAAATATGTTGCAAGTTTGGGGTGCCACTGGAGCTACTTTCAGATAAGGGGTCAGGATTTAGAGCTAAACTGCTAGATTTTTTATGCAAAAAAAAATCATCATGAGGACCACCTTTTGGGGCCACTTCACGTGGTGGCCGGATGCATTATTGGAAAAAGCTGAGTGCCAGGTGTGCGGATGATGCAAAAAGGTGACAACTATGCACTGTGAGACCAATTTTTGGCCTGTTTGGGGTCCGTTTGAGGTCATCTAAAAGTCCAAGGGTACCCAAGTGATAAAGTGAAGTGTGGGAAATGAGAAAACTGAGATAAGACCAGAAAAAATGTGGAGAGAAGGGAGGAACATCCGCAAGTGTGTTTTTGCTCATTCGAGGTCGGATTTGAGCACTTTGACATTGTAGAATGGGGTTTTGAGCCGTGATGGACGCGATGGTGCTGTCCATTTTACCAAATTTCTCACTATTTTTCTGTTGTTTTGGCTGTATAAGTTTCTCCTATGAACGAAGCTTCTACTCCAATTTGTGATTGTATATGGTATCTTTTACCCATATTGTGTGAGCTATTTGCCCCATTGGTGTTGGCCCAAGCTCAATTGCATCTAAACATCAGAATTCCTTCTCTTTTGAGCTGATTTTTTTGGGTGTGTGTGTGTGTGGAGTGGGCAAGTGGATAGTCTCTCTCCTCTCACTCCATCGGTGTGTTCCCTGTCTCGTCCAGGTGGATTGTGTAAGCCGAGTGGTGCCCCATAGTGTGTGTGCGTGTGTGTATCTTCCCAAGAGTGTGTGTTAGGTCATTATAGAGGCGTTCTCTGTGTTTTCATCCTGCTCATAGCGGCAAAGCTTGACTTTTGACCATACATCGTTCCATTTCTGTAAGTGACCTGTTTTTCCTCTCAGCAACACCATTTTGCTGATGCATTGAATTCATGAGACATATACTCCCCCCCTCGATCGGAATGGAGGGTGCCCATAGTACATTTTGAGACATTTTTAAGCCACAACCAGAAACTGTTTGAAGCACATAAAAACTTCGAAATTCGCTGTAAGCGGAAATACCCATGCATCCCTAGAGTAATCATCAATGAAGGTCACAGGTAATTGCCCAAGGACGGAGTTCGCATGGGCCCACAAACATCACTATGCACAAGCTGCAACCTGCATGTAGCCCAAACTGAACCATCCTTTGGAAACTTAGAACACTGCATCTTACCCAGAATACAGCCTTCACAAACATGTTTGACAGGTGTTTTAAGAGGCGGCAAAGAAGCAACCATATCAGATTTCTACAAACGCAGAAAACTGGCAAAATTCAGATGACCAAAACGTGCATGCCAGAGTTTTGCATCTGAAATAGCTCTTGAATCTGCAACAACATTTGCAAAAAAATTTCCACACTTGTCATACAAAGTGAGCTTATACAGCCCACGACACAAAAGGCCAGATGCAACAATTTCATCACCAAAACTGAGATCATGAACTGTACATCTGTCATCCACAAATTTGACTACAAGTCCAAGTCTAGCAAGTGCGGATACAGACAAGAGATTCTTCTTGATCCTAGGTACATAAAGCACATCAACAAGTGTGAAGGAACTGACATTAGTAGCAGTAAGCACAATCTTTCCAATTCCCTGAACTGGATAAGAGGAATTGTTGGCACAAGTGACTGAATTCTCACGAGGGACAGACTCGAGAGAGGTAAACAATTCACGATGTGAGGTAATGTGCTTTGTAGCACCACTATCGAAATACCACACATGTGAATCTGAAGCATTTGACAAGCATGCATCATGGACAACAGGATTGTAAGTGCACTCTGCGCTAAAAGCCCATTTTGCATCATCATCACCAACATAGTCTCCTTTCACAAAAGACTCAACAATGGCTACATTTGTAGTGGAACCAGCATTTGCAGTGGAACCACCCTCTTTCTTCTTAGCCTCTTTGGCCTTCAACTTAGGACACGACTTGATCAAGTGATCATTAGTTTTACAATAATGGCAACGAATCTTCTTTTTGCCCTTATCACCATAATTGCCAGACGAAGTGCTGTGAGCAGAAGCATTAGGAATAGAATTTTTGCCACTCGTAGCAGAACCCTTTCTTTGAGAAGCAATAAAAGCCTGTTCAATTGCACGCTATCTAGTCCTATTTTTTCTGGAAAGTGACTCTTGCAATAGCAATGTGCATAATGCATCAAACTTGACAACTTTTGGATTTCCTTGGGTCATAAGTCTCCAAGTACTAGCAAAAGTCTGGTAGGAATCTAGTAAGGCATCAAGAAAAGTCTGCACAAGGGAACTGTCTGAAATGACTTCACCTGGAGAGATACTCTGCTTATTGATATCCTTGACAAGGAAAGTTTCCATATCATCTTCCTCATGCATAATCTTCGACTCCAGCTCTTTACGCAGCAAAGCAATTTTAGCCTCATTGCGACTTGCATAAAGACCAGCCAAAATATCCTAAGCCTGTTTTGAAGATTTTGTTGAACGGATGTGAGGAACAATAGTGCGCTTTACAGAAAACGAAATCAATGCATGATCCTGCGCATCCTTTACATCCCAACTAGCTTGTTCTTCCCTAGGCAAAACAACTCTAATAGCAGCAATCCTTGCATCAAGACCTACAACATCCTCAACATCGCCTACATCCTTAGAACCAGGACACACATCAATGCCCTGCAAAATATTCCAGACGCCCTTTGACACAAGAACGTGTTGCATCATATAAGCCCACATAGGATAATTGTCCCCATCCAACCTGTCCTTGACAGCAATCATCTTGAACACAACTGTGTTGTTGTCAACCATGGTAAATGCTGCACCTGATGTGAAAACTACCTGAAAATAAGAGAAACGGAGCGGGAACAACACGTGCTATTTAGCACAAACCGTAGAAGACTGTAAGGCGCCTGTTATGTAGAAATCATCACTGACAAAAATTATGCACAAAATGACGAAATTGCCTGTGTAGACCTGCCTATAGTGGAAACGGAAACCTCACTGTAATTAGAGAAAGTGAGAAGGCGTGTGCTGGAGCAGCTGGCGACTAAGCCCGGGAGGATGTAACCTGCTCTGATACCAATTGTTGGAATTAGGGTTGAAGAGAAATGCACACAGCTTGGAGAAGACGAAGGAAGCTCAAGGCACACAATAGAGAGTGTGTTACTTAGTGTGCAATGGAAAGATAGATAGCCCTAGAGTGATGGGAGTATATACAATGCTCGGGGGGAAAAACCTCCTAAAGAGGAAAAAAATGACTTGGCGATCCTAGTGTGTTGACACACATCACTACCACATATATATGGTAACATGTAGTTCTAGTTGGCTATAGAAATCATTATGTCATCGTTTGATGGATACTGATCCTGCGTAGGTTGTGACACATATGAAGGTTGGTGAGAGGTTTATGTGTTATGCTAGGAAAAATGTAGTGCTTGTTCATAGGACAAGTTTTCTACCAACATCGCATATGGTACCTCTAGATCCAGACTCTCTTGTGGCTCGTTGTGTTGAGTGTACTTCACAATGTTGTTAGAGAGAGGTGTTTTTCTTTCCTAGGATTTGCTATGGTCTCTCGACATTTACCTTGGTGGTCTTTGTGGTTAGTTCATTGGTGAAGAGTTGTACGCTCTTTCCCTTATGATATTCCAATTTTAATAACACTCATAGGTTTCATGATTTGTTCTATTCTTTTCAATAGTACACCATTCTGGTTGTGGGGACATGATTTGGTGCTATTGTTCTTGGGTGAGTATAGCATTGGATGGTAGGATGATCACGCCCACAAATATCACACTTCCTCATTTGAGGCTACCAGATAATGTATATCTGTTTGAAAGTCTGATTCATCCTTCTCATTGCCTCTTCAATTATTTTTTCCATGATAGTAGTCATCCTCTGTGTGGTTCTGTTTTTTGTTGAAGGTCATTTCATTTCTAGTAGAGGTTATTTCAATGGTCAAGATATCGGTTTACTTAGTAACTTCAACACATGCCATACACTTGTCCACAAAATACAAGGTCTCCTTATTTACTCCTTCCAGAGAAGAGAATCCCTTTTAAACTCTCTAGGAACAATGTTGCTGAGGCGGTCCGGGGCGGGCAACAAGAGAGGCGACCTCTAAACACCCCTCAAGGCTCCCGTGCTGCTCAATTGGGGCTGGGGCAACCACAAGCACAACACAACAACAAACCCACAACCAAACCCAAATAAGATAGGGGCACCACCTAGTTATAGAGAGAACTAGGATGCAAAAGAGGAGAATCCCTTAGCAATACAAGCGAGAAGGAAGGGTACACTATCACTAATTTCAATGCTACAAATACACACACCAAATAGACATCACACACACACAGAAAGAGAGAAGGCTTTGTGCAAGAACTCAGCTTCAATTTTATAGATTGACACGGGTGTATGAAGACTTGGAGGAGAGTCAAGAGACACGATTAAGTTTGATGATGTTGCAATCTACACATTATCTTAGGGTTATGGGAGACCTCTCACCATACAACCCTCTTATAATGTTTTCCCAAGCAACAAAAAACAAACACAAGAGCTCTTGAGTCACATACAAGCAGATACTACAAAAGAATCTCAAAATTAAAACACGTCACCTTAAACCAAACAAGATGAGGTTGACAAGCGTGAATTGGAGAGACTCAAGAGAGTTTTGACCCATGATTTTCACCCAACTTATTGATTAAATTGATGCGCAAGAGTAGGTACAACTTTGATTGGAAGTTATGAATCACTCACTCCCTTGCAATGTTACAACTAGCTCAAAGAAGCTTTCCTATACACCACATGTAATGATGCATAGAGAGATCACTCTCACTCCCTAAAACTAAGATGGTGAATGGCACGCTCAAAGTAGTGAGCAATAGTGTAGGGATCCTTTATAGGTGAGGAGAGCCCTACTTAGGATTATACATAATCAACATTTTCATAGAAAATCATGTTTATGAAATTTTTTATATGTTCTTATGAGATTGGGGCTCTATTGTCTCTTGAGTCACATGGATGTGGATCAAGAGGAGACAATTATTGAGGTGAATTAGAGAAGATTCTAGAGAGGCGAGTGATTTTTTGTGTGAGGTTGCCTACTCCACGGTGGAGTAGAGTGGGTGCAATTTACAAAAAAAGGGTTAGCAGTTAGTGTTAGTAGTTTGAAGTTAGTAGGATGGGGTAAAATTACATGGCATATGCACTCAAGGTGCATTATATGATTTATACAATGATAAAAAGTAAGAGAAGGATGAGAATATACACAATTTGGTGGAAACCACAAGATGTAAATGAAATTTTCCACCTTCTCCTCCAGTGAATGATGCGGTTGTAGAACTTTGTCGGTGCAGTTCTTGTGAAGTTGAATTCTCCATGATCAAGCTCCTCCTTTTGCAGGGCTTGAGCTTGGTTATTTGCTGTTTTTTTCTCTTTTTATGAAAGGATGAAGAGGTTATGGTAATATGAATTTGATTCTAGAGAAAGAAATTGAGCTATATGTGTGTAGAGATGAAAATCTTTTGAGCTATGGAGTAAGGAGAGATGGAAATGGTGAAGAAGATGAAGTAAGCCATGAAAGTTGCAGATTTGAGTGAGGGATGGAGAGGAATGAGTGTATGTGTGTGGAAGTGGGAAAGGAGGTGACAGAAGACTATGGGTTACGTTGTGGGAAAAGTGGGCAGACCGGTGATTGCTCCAAAAATCACCAAAATGTTTGAGGTGATTATTCAGCTTTTTTTCCACATTTTCTCTTTTGACCACCGCTCCAAATTCGGAGTGGAGATGGGTGCCAAAAATCTCACCAAAAAGCCTGCTTTTTATGCCTGTAAAAGTATTTTAGTGGCCGCCTCCTTTGTTGAATTTGTACAATGCATCCAAGAGTGAGCCCCTCCTTTGTCATATCATAATACAAAGCATCCAAGTTGCCCTTTACACATGCATGGAGGAGGATTATTGGTGAATAAAGCAATATATACATGGTGGGACTAGTGTATGGACTATTCATGGATTTTAGCTCAATGAGCACATGGTGTTAGAATAATGAGAATAAAATAAAATAAAATAAATGTGGAGAAATTATGGATATGGAAAGATATTGGAATCATATGATATGGTCGCTCTTTGTATTATTTTGGGTGAAAGAGGAAAAGGTATGCAAGTAAATAATATAATAAACGTGACTAAGAGAGTAGAAATCAATTTTTGTTTTCACGAGAGTGAGGGTGAAAATGTGGGAGTGATTTGTATAAAAGAAAAATATGAGGTTAGACTATGTACACATTGGCAAAAAATACACTGATGGTGCAAGAGGATGAAAGAAGGCATACATAAGTTTAATAAAACACACACCTAGGTATAAATATTTAAATAAAATATCAAAATAATTATAAAAATCCCTATATTTAGGCCATATATATAATGAAATATTTACACACAAAGAGTCCATTATATACCTTTTTTTAATTATTTCTTTATTTTTTTGACTGAACTAGCTCAGTGACTAGCTAATTGAGGGTTTTTAAGAAAATATGGAAAAAGTCCCCTAACTCACACACGCCTATGTACAGTGAAATGGTAGGGATAGCCATAGTGTTTGGGTGAACTTTGTAGGGTGAGGTAGCTCACTATGACAATTTATAATAGCCGAAAAATAGCTATCATTAGCCCTCCCCCAGGATGATGGTATATTCATGTACCATCATAGAGCATCTTTTCCAAAGAGAGTGCTTCAGAGTCCTTGACGAGATCTTCATTGTTTGGCCCCTCATAATTTTGGCTGGAGTTACACTCATGCTTCATGTAACAATACTTACATGAGAGAGCGGCCTTTGGACAGATCTTTGGTAGATCCTTTGGTAGAAGGCGAGATCTTCATTGTTTGGCCCCTCAGAATTTTGGTTGGAGTTACACTCATGCTTCATGTAACAATACTTACATGAGAGAGCGGCCTTTGGACAGATCTTTGGTAGATCCTTTGGTAGAAGGCGGCTCAAATAGGGCTTCAAGCGATACCCGTTTACCTTCCTAGAGTGCTCTTTCCCATTTAAGTCCATAAGCTGATAGTAACTTGAATTGAAAGCCTTCTTGACTATGTATGACCCTTGCCATCTAGTTTCAAACTTCGAATCAAAAGGATTATCGAGTCGATTGTCATACCTTAGCACAAGATCTCCTTCATTGATGCCTTTGTCCTTTAGTTTCTTGTCAAGCTTCTCCTTCGCTTGCATAGATTTCCTCTTGTAGCACTCGTAAGCTTCTTCTCTTTTCCACTCAAGCTCCACTAACGTAAGAAGTCGATCCATCCATACCTCTTGATCATCTTGTGCACCTTTTCCATGAAGCCGCATTGTTGGAATGTCGAGCTCGATAGGCTGCAAAGCCTCTTAACCATAGACCAAGTGAAATGGTGTGAACTCCCTGGCTTCCCTATATGTGGTTCGATATGCCCACAAGGCACCATCCAAGAAGTCATCCTATAACTTTGTTTTGTTTTGCACCATCTTTCTAACGATGCTTGCAATGACACCGTTAGCTTTCTCCATCAAACCATTTGACTGTGGGTAGTATGGTGTGCTATGACGATATAGAATGTGAAGCTCTTCACAAAATTCTGTGAGTAAACCCTTCTTCAACCCCGGACCATTATCTGAAACAATCTCTAGAGGTGTGCCAAATCTATAACAAATATTAGTGTAGACAAACCTGCTCACTGTTTTCCCATTTACCCTTGCCACACTTTGTGCTTCCACCCACCTAGTCATATAGTCTACAGCCACTAGAATGTAGAGTTTACCATTTTTTGTCCTAGGCAGAGGATCCATAGCATCAATGCCCCACTTTTCAAAGGGTCCATTTGCAAGCACTATTTGCCTCGGGCCATGCACCAACCTTCTATTTCCATTTATCTGACAATTGTGACAGCTTTTACACCAATGTTGAACATCCACATGCAAACTTGGCCAAACATACCCCCCAAGAAAAATCTTCTTCACAGTTAATTCTTGGGCAAAATGGCCACCACATGCCTCTTCATGCAAACCTTTTAGAATGGCTGGAATTTCCTCGATAGTTGGTATTCTTCTGCACACTTGATCCTTCCCTCTTTCATAGAGGGATCCTGCTAGGAAGAGATATAAACTTGCCATCTTCATGAGTCTCCTCTTCTGAGCTTTAGCGAAGTCTTGTGGAAGCTCGCCCTCCAAAATGTAGCCAATAATGGGAGCCAATGACTCCAATCCCTGGTATCTCGGTTTCTTGACAGTTGCTGCCACCATGATGGCTTGCACTTCTTTCTCAACACATGTCACTGCTTGTTGTGCAAGTAAATCAGCATCTTCATTTTGTTTCCTAGGAATATGATATAGTTCAAATTGATTAAACAATCTACGAATGGCATGAACTTTTGTCCTTAGGCTTTCATTCTTGCATGCCCAAATGCCTAAAATTTGCTTCACAATGAGAACTGCATCCCCTTTTACCACGAGACGTTGTATACCTTGGCCAATGCATATCTTCAAACCATGAAGTAGTGTGTCATATTCTGCTTCATTGTTGCTAGTTGAACCTGGTAGATTGACCTTCTCTTTCATGACCACCTCTCCACTTGGGTTGAGCAACACTAGCCCTCCCCTTGCTTTCCTTGTGGCTCATCGAAAAGCTCCATCAAAGAACAAGGTAAAAGCATTAGGAATACTTTTTGGTGGTGGCAATGGTAGGGTCTTTACTTGAGGCACCTTAATTTCCTTCTCATGTACCCTATAAGTGAGAATCCCTGCCAATTGTGCACGCACACTATCTTTTACCATGAAAGAGTATTGGAACTCTTGCAACTCCATAATCCACTTTGAGATCCTAGTACTAAGATTCATTTGAGATGACACCCAAGGGAACAAATTTTCTACAGTGAGAATTACAAAAGGTTTTGGTAGCAGGTAGGATCTAAACTTTCTCACCGCAAACATGAGAGAAAGCATCATGAGTTCTGCTTCTGTGTAGCCTCTCTCCAAAGCATTCATGACCCTACTAGCAAAGTAGATAGGTCACATCCTGGTACTGTGGGGATCTTGTTGTAGCAACACAGCCCCAATTGTTTCCCTTACAACACTAGAGCTAACAAAGAATGTGTACTGCCAACAAGAAGGCATGAGTGTTGGTAGCTCTGATAAAATGACTTTAATGTTACAAAAGTACTCTTCAAGCTCATCAGACCATGCAAATTCTACTTGTTGTATCAACTTTTGCAAAGGATGAAGCAACTCCGAAGCTAAGTGAATAAAGCGTGACATATACTTCACCTTTTGAATGAATGAGATGACCTCTTTGTAAAGAATGAGGATGCAAGAGAGCTACACAAGACAAGCACAAAGCACACAGAGATGGAAAGCTTCTTCTTCTTCTTCACAGAAAAGATAGTACAAAATGACTAAGTGCTAAAGCTGAAAAGTAGCACATATGTACATGCGGTCACTAAGTGTGAACTCGCTAGAAGCGTACTAGGCTGGCACTATAAGTGTAGTCCAACTATAGAATCACTGGCAGAGATCCTTCGTGTTGGTCACCTAACACGCCAGTGAGTAAATGTTGTAAGCGGCCAAGACCCGTAGTGGATGCCAGCTCAAGGTGTAGAGCTCGACATCTCAACACTCTTTGAGATTCTTGGGTGATGGGAGCTCAATAAGAGCCTTTGCCTTTGAAGGATCCACCTCAATGCCTTTATAGGAAACCTTGTGACCAAGCAAGATCACTTCATCCTCACCTATGTGACACTTGTCGGGGTTGAGTTGACCTCCCATGTCGTAGAGCTTCTTTAAACCTTCTTCTACCATTTGTAGATGCAATGATTTTGAGCTATACATGCAAAAATCATCAATAAAAACCCTAATGGACTTTCCAAAGAATGCTTGAAACACCATGTTCATGAAGCGTTGGAAAGTTGCAGGAGCATTTGTCAGGCCAAATGGCATGACTCTAAAAGCATAACAACCCCAAGGAGTGATGAAGGTTGTTTTCAATTGGTCCTCCAATGCAATCCCTATTTGAAAGTAACCCGAGTAGCCATCACACACAATGTACTTCTCATGCCCAGCTACCTCATTTAGTATCTCATCCTGAAATGGGAGGGGAAATTGATCTCTTTTTGTTGCCTCATTGAGTGGACGGTAATCCACACACACCCTCCACTTGCCGTTTTTCTTAGGAGTGACAACAACGGGAGAGACCCACTTTGAATTCTCCACTGGATAAATGAAACCTACTGCTAGAATCTTTCTAACCTCCTTGAGTAGAGCGTGTTCCTTTATAACTCCTAGCCTTCGTAGCTTTTGAGCTTTAGGTGTGGCCTCAGGTTTTAACTCAATCTTGTGTTGAACAACATCTACCCCACGCACGTCGGTGTAGTCTTTAGCAAAAATCCTAGGAAAATTCCTTTGCACACATTTGAACTCCTCTCTTTCATCCTTTGTAAGTGTTGTAGATAGCATACCTTCTAGCATTCTTTCATCTTCCACTTTCTGGCTCTCTTGGGAACCTACCTCTTCCAAACCTGGGCAAGAGATCTCCTGGTTGTTTGGCTTAAACCTTACCCCCATGACTTCGATGGAAGACTCCTCTTCAGTAATGCTGCCACTACTTTCTCCTTCTGAAGTGCTATCGGTCCAGCCTTCCTCCGTCTCACTTTGAGATGATTCTTCATGGAGCTCCTCTTGGCGTTGCTCCTTCATGTCAAAGACAACCTTCTTATGATTGTCATTCCTGCAAATTAGCTTTCCACTCTCCTAATCCTGCAAAGCTCACATTTTCATTAGCCATGGTGTTCCTAGGATAAATGGGTAACCATTTCCTTTGGTAGACATGACATAGAAATCCACTGCCTTCTTAATGCCAAAGGCCTCCACAAAAACATTTTTAAAAATGCCTACGCATCTAGCCTTGCTATTGTTTGCCATCTTGATTTTAATTTCAGGTGTCTCATGGATGTGCATGCCTAGTTTTTGCATGAGTCCCTCTGTCATGATGCAAATTTGTGCACCCCCATCCACTAGACCTTTCCTAACTAATCTTCCTTTGATGTAACAATCTAGCATAGGTGTAATATCCTCATTCATTTTAGCATGTGCAATTTTTACAACAGGCACACTCTCTTTTACCTTTCTCCTTGTGCTAACTGCCTTTGTTAAATCCCTCCTAACTTGTGGACATAATGCAAGAAACTGAGGCCATGAGATATCAGGACCCTTACCTCTCATGTCTTCCAACAGGTTGTATGGAGCCATACCATGTCCAAGAGGGAAGTCTTGGAAGTTGATACGACGTCGAGTCCTCTTAGCTTCCTTGGTCTCCTTTGCCTTCTTTTCTCGTCCATGGTCACTTTGTGATGTAACTCCTTCTTTCTCCTTACCTTTCCCTCGGGCACGCTTAATGCCATTTGCTTCCATGTCAACCTCTCTTGAATTTGTCGCCTCTACCACATGCACATTTGGGTCTGGCAAAGGTGGAACTCCTTCCACTCCTTGTGGAGGTGGTCTTGCTCCATTTGGCCTTTGTAGAAGCCGTGGTTGCTGACTAGTTTCTTCACCTACGTTCATCACTGGGTAATTCAAGTTAGGTCTCCCTTGTTAGGAAATAAGACGCAGCTAAATAGATTTTTGAGTAGATTACTTAATGGAGAGAGATAGATTTCACACACAAGAGATTATAGAGTAGAGAGAGAGAGAGAGAGAGTACACACGATATACGTGGTTCACCCAATGTGGGCTACGTCCACGGGAAAGCAGCCACTCAATGGCTTTAGCACTTCAAAAGAAGAAGTAGTTTACAAAGGGATTAAACCCTTGATAGAGCTCCCGCCTTGCTTCACTCTCACCACCTTGTTGCATTAACTTCACACTATGAAATGTGTGTAGAAATGGCCTCCTTTTATAGGCGAGAAGGGTTGTCCTCTCTTATGAGAGACAGCCATGTGTAGCCGCCCTTGTGGGAATAAGTCCAAATCAAACCCTCCAATCCGCCCATGTGTGGCCGTCCTTGAGAAGACAAGTCCGCTTTTGAATTTGGCCACCGACCACCGGCCATTGACTTCCGACCACCGGCCATCGGCCATTGACTACTGGCCACCGGCCAACCGACCGATTGTTTTCCGACCACTTTCCGGCCACCAGCCGGTCATAATATTCCGGCGAAAAAAAAAGTCTCGGGGACCTCTGCCCCCGACGCCTCTAAAGTTGCCCCTGATTCTTGTATGTGAAAAATTTGGTCTCCGGTGAGTGATTTTCCTTCACGCACGATGGATTCTCCTCATAACGGGGGCCTTACAAATGTGTGCTTTTACCACAAAAAATTACAAGGGTAAATCATGCTCCATACTTAACAATCTCCCACTTGGAGACTGATCTCCAAACCAAACCTGTGACTGCTTTCCATTCTGGCTTCTTATCCTTGAATGCCGATTGAAGATGAGCAAAACCTGAACTTCTCCTTGTTGACCACCTTTGTAAACATGTCTGCAGGAATTTTCACTTGTATGCACCTTTCCTAGCTTTAGCTATCCCTCTTCCAAAAGAGTGCGTATGAAGTGATATCTCACCTCAATGTGCTTTGTCCTTGAATGAAAGGCTGAGTTCTTTGCAAGATGGATAGCGCTTTGGCTATCACTGTACAAGACACAATTGTCTTGTTTGAATCCAAGGTCTTCTAAGAATCTGTGAAGCCACAGAATTTCTTTGCTTGCCTCCGTCATTCCTACATACTTTGCTTCCGTGGTAGAAAGTGAACCACTTTCTGCATCTTTGAAGCCCAGCTTACTGTTGTGCCTCCAACCATGAACACATAGCCAGTAGTGCTCCTTCGAGTATCCTTGTCACCTGCCATATCTGCATCAGCATACCCTTCTAGAAAAATATCAGTTCCTCCAAAATACAGAGCATTTGTTGTTGTCCCTTTTAGATACCTTAGTATCCACTTCACAGCTTGCCAATTCTCTTTACCTGGGTTGTCCATGAACCTACTCACAACTCCCACTGCATGTGCAATGTCTGGCCTTGTCCAGACCACAGCATACATTAGAGAACCTACCGCTGCAGCATATGGAACTTTAGATATATAGGCTATCTCCTCTTGTGTCTTTGGACACATATCCTTTGTTAGTTTAAAATGACCAGCCCAAGGTGTAGAAACTGGTTTTGCATTTTGCATTGCAAACCTTTCTAGTACCTTCTTGATGTAATCTTCTTGAGATAGCTTTATTGTCTTCTTCGTCCTGTCCCTTGATATGTTCATACCAAGTATCCTCTTTACAGCACCTAAATCTTTCATTGAAAAAGATTTGGACAGCTCCTCTTTTAGGTCTTTGATGTCCTGCATGTTAGCACTTGCAATCAACATGTCATCAACATACAACATTAGGATGATGAAATTCCCATCTCCCAAATTCTTCGTGTAGACGCAGTGATCCGAGTTGCATCTTGTGAATCCATGATCCAACATCCATCGATCAAACTTCAAGTACCATTGTCTTGATTCTTTCTTTAAACCATACAAGCTCTTCTTTAATCTGCAACCCATTTTCTCCTTACCTTTTACTTCATACCCCTTTGGTTGAAGCATGTAGATTTCCTCCTCTAAGTCACCGTGAGGGAATGCCGTATTTACATCCATTTGCTCGAGATTTAGATCATGAGCAGCCACAAGGCTTAAGACAAGCCTAATTGAGTTCATTTTAACAACAGGAGAAAATATTTCATTGAAGTCAATACCTTTCTTTTGAGAAAAACCTTTTACCACAAGCCTAGACTTGTACCTTTTCTTCCCACCTTCTTCTTCCTTCAGTTTGTACACCCATTTGTTTTGAAGTGCCCGCTTACCTTTAGGCAACTCAACCAACTCCCATGTTTGGTTGCGATGTAGTGAGTCCATCTCCACTTGCATGCTCTTCGTCCATTCTTCTTTGGATTCATGTTGCATAGCTTCTTCGTATGATTCCGGCTCTCCAGAATCTAAGATCAAGAGATGGTTGAAGGAAGGAACAAACCTTTCTGGAGGTCTACTTGCTCTTGTAGATCTTCGGGGAATAGGTTGAGGCTCCTCATTTGGTTGACGTTGTTGCACATTGTCACCGTTTGCAGTCCTTGAGTCTTCACCGTCCTCAAGCTCCATCTACTCATAACCTGTTTCTTTTGTTTGTTTTCTTTCCAAGTAATCTTTGTACATATTTTGTTCGTTAAAAATTACATCCCTACTCCTTAAGATTTTACCATCTTCAGGATTCCATAGGCGATACCCAAAGTCTCCTTCTCCATAGCCAATGAAGAAACACTTTTTGGACTTTGCATCTAGCTTTGATCTTAGGCTTCTATCTATGTGCATGAAAGCCTCACACCCAAACACTTTGAAAAATGCATAATTCACCGGTTTACCTGTCCATGCCTCTTTTGAAACTCCCCCATCCAATGCCGTTGAGGGTGACCGATTGATTAAGAAAACAGACGTACTTACAGCTTCCGCCCAAAGATCAAGCGGTAGGCCTTCATGTAGCCGCATGCTTCGTGCTCGTTCCATGATTGTCATGTTCATCCTTTCCGAAATCCCATTTTGTTGAGGTGTCTTTGGGGTTTTCCTTTGCCTCCGAATGCCATTGCTAGCACAAAAGCTTTCAAAAGCTTGGTTGCAATATTCGCCTCCATTGTCGGATCTGAGGCATTTAACCTTGGTACCTGTTTCATTCTCCACAAAGTCTTTCCACCTTTGAAATATGGAAAATACATCGGATTTATTCTTCATGACAGAAACCCATGTTTTTCTAGTCGCATCGTCTATGAATGTTACATAGTACAATGAGCCATCAAGTAATGGTGTACTTGCAGGACCCCAAACATCAGAATGAACCAACTCAAGTTTTTTATTTTTTCTTTCATTTCCTAATTTTTGAAATTTTACCCTCTTTTGTTTACCATAAACACAATCTTCACAGAACTCTAAGTCCACTTCTTTCAAACCTGGTAGAAGCTTCTTTGTTTGAAGGATTTGCATTCCTTTGGCACTCATATGCCCAAGTTGGTAGTGCCACACTGCACTGTCAACTTCTGTAGTTGTTGCACAAGCTGAAGGTTGCGTGCGAATAGTACACAAGTAAAGTGTACCGACTTTTTCTCCCTTTGCAACCACCAAAGATCCCTTTGAGATCTTCCACCGTTTATTTCCGAATGCAATGTTGTGACCTTCATCGTCGAATTGTCCTATAGAGATCAAATTTTTGCGAAGAGAAGGAACATGCCTAACATCTTTAAGCTTCCATTCATTTTCGTTAGCGGTTTTGACATAAACTGTACCTTTGCCGACAATCTTACAAGCTTCATCATCTCCCAAGTATACATACCCAAAATTACCTTTGGTGTAGTCTTGGAAATGTTGCTTGCGTGGTGTCGCATGGAATGAAGCCCTGGAATCTACTATCCAGGAATTAGACACATTGTCTAATGAGAGAATTAGAGCATCTTGCTCTACTTTACCTGCCACATTGGCCTCCGATGTTGGCTTGTTGTCTTGAGACTCTGTCTCCTTCTTCTTCTTGGACCAGAAATCCTTCTTGACGTGGCCCTTCTTGCCGCAGTTCCAACATTCAAGAACTGAATTTGTGTGTGACTTGCTCCACCTTGAGCGATCACGACCCTTTTGGTTTTTGAACCTCTCCTTAGGCCTTCCTCTTGTTTCCACTGATAGTGCAGCACTTGATGATTCTCCTGTGCTTCTCCTTCGCATTTCCTTGCTTAGGAGAACACCCACAACATCATCAAACTTAAGAGTATTTGTGCTAGAGATAGAATTACTTACAGCCATCACAAAGCTGTCCCAACTATCCGGTAGAGATGATAGTATAAGGAGAGCTCGCACTTCGTCATCGAAATTGATTTTCACTGATCGAAGTTGACTTATGTTTGTGTTAAAGTCATTTAGGTGTTCTGCAACTGAACCATTCTCTGCCATCTTTAGATTGAACAAGCGCTTCATAAGAAATACCTGATTGGATGCTGATGGTTTCTCGTAGAAGTCGTCAAGTGACTTCATCAAGTCCTCCGTGGTCTTCATCTCCAAAACATTGAAGTCCACCGTTGACGCCAAGCTTAACCGGATTGTTCCCAGTGCCTTTCGATCAAGGACAACTCCATGCTTCATCTGCCATTGTTGCGGGCTTCTTCACAAGACCGCCTAGTGGCAAATAGAGGTCCTTCTGGTAGAGATAGTCTTCAATCTGCATCTTCCAATGTTGGTAGTTTTTACCGTTGAACTTCTCAATCTTGAGCTTCCCTTCCTTCGCCATAACTCCCACTCAATTCAAGGAATCCTTTCCTTGAGATAATTTAGCTACGAGCAAACCTTTCTCTGATACCAGTTGTTAGGAAATAAGACGTAGCTAAATAGATTTTTGAGTAGATTACTTAATGGAGAGAGATAGATTTCACACACAAGAGATTATAGAGTAGAGAGAGAGAGAGAGAGAGTACACACGATATACGTGGTTCACCCAATGTGGGCTACGTCCACGGGAAAGCAGCCAATCAATGGCTTTAGCACTTCAAAAGAAGAAGTAGTTTACAAAGGGATTAAACCCTTGATAGAGCTCCCGCCTTGCTTCACTCTCACCACCTCACACTCACCTTGTTGCATTAACTTCACACTATGAAATGTGTATAGAAATGGCCTCCTTTTATAGGCGAGAAGGGCTGTCCTCTCTTATGAGAGACAGCCATGTGTAGCCGCCCTTGTGCGAATAAGTCCAAATCAGACCCTCCAATCCGCTCATGTGTGGCCGCCCTTGAGAAGACAAGTCCGCTTTTGAATTCGGCCACCGGCCACCATCCATTGACTTCCGACCACTGGCCACCGGCCATTGACTTCCGACCACCGGCCATCGGCCATTGACTACCGACCACCGGCCAACCGACCGGTTGTTTTCCGACCACTTTCCGGCGGCCGGCTGGCCATAATATTCCGGCGAAAAGGAATATTTTGACCGGCCATAATATTCTAAAGTTGCCCCTGATTCTTGTCCGTGACAATTTTGGTTTCCGATGAGTGATTTTCCTTCACGCACGATGGATTCTCCTCATAATGGGGGCCTTACAAATGTGCGCTTGTACCACAGAAAATTACAAGGGTAAATCAGGCTCCATACTTAACATCCCTGGCTCCCCACGGGGCCAAGGACAATTATACATCCCATGTCCAGACTCACCGCAATTCTAACATTGCAAGACTCTTCTAGGTCGTGAATCTCGCTCTTGAGACTTCTTTGCTTGTCCCTTTGGACCTACAGCTTGTGCAAGGTGAATTGACAGGCTGCTTAAAGATTCGTTTAACTTCTTAATCACTTCTGCCGCTACCTCAGGAAGCTCCCTAGATGTTGATGCTTGTGACTTACCTTTGGGTCTAAGACCTTCTATTGGAACCTCCCCCCTTAACACTAGAATGGTAACGTAACAGGACATAAAAGTGTCCTTTCAGGGTTTTGGGAAAAAATTCCAAAACCATGGTAGATCCACTCATTTTGAAAAATCCTTTCATGAGCTTATAGTTCAATAACTACTACATATGGAAAAAATGATAAACTTGTAATTTTTCTCATCCCTTGGTCACTACAAGCCTCCAAAGTTGATGGACCAGTGCATTTTGCCCAAAACAGCAATTTATTATGGTTGATTGCATATAAATAAAAGTGGGGATTTTTGTAGGACATGAGATAAAATGCCCCGTTAACTTCAATGGGTTGGTGACCAAAACATATGGTTGCTTTTACCTCACTAATTTTTTTTTGGGCAAAAAAAATAGGTACAAAAAGTTACATTTTTGCCATTCTGCAGACCTATCATCAAAGTTTCTATAGTCACGCTCAATACAGATACTATATACATGTTTTCTTAGTTCCCTTTGGGTATTTGGATTCAAAAGGAGCCATGGAGCATGTCAAAAGGATAATGGATCTCTTACAATTGGAACCTTGGGGGCAATGATAAAATGCTAAATACAGCAAACATGAAAAAACCTGGGTTTAGCATTATGACCTCTAGAAACCCATAGAAACTACTCAATATCTAGCCAAGTTTGTAGTCTATGATTAGATATGGTTACTACCTACAAAATACATTCAATTGGCCTAAGAAACTAGCAATATTGAGAAAGTTATACTTGCTACTCTAAAATGTATCGTATTCTTCAGCAATCAAAAAACTCAACCATCATCATATACTATGCTATATAGCATATTAGGTCCCCCAAAACTCAAGGAAGATTAGCTTTATGTTATACATTACACTTACACAATCAAAATTGAATTTGGATCTCAAGAAAGCCAACAAAAAAATCATAAAAGTGCTAATTTTGGCCAAAAAACAGGATTATGCAATTCTTGTAAATTGGTCATAACTTTCAATTTTAACACTTAGCTCTCCCTACAAGCATCAAAACATGTTGAGAACTATGAAGGCCTAACCTCTGGCCATCTAAACCTCACAAACATGAAGTTTAGAGTGGTATAGTTGCCAAAAATTGAAAAAAAACCAAAAACAGGACCCGTTTTTTCACACAGTTTAGGTTCAAAAATGTTGTGCAAGAGTAAGATTAATGGTGAGATCAATACTCAAAAAAAAATGCTAAGTTTTTTTCAGCTCATAAGGCAACTTTGTGGATATATAGCACCTAGAAATTCATTTTCATACTCTTCAAATAATTCAAGCAAAATGGTCACTTAACAGGACACAAAAGTGTCCAAGGACATAAAAGTGTCCTGTTACCATTCTAGTGTTAAGCACTTGAGTTTCCTATATTTCTCAGTAGCCCTAGTTTCAGCTGCATCAAAGGTAGCAGGTGCACCCGCCTCAACTTTTACCTTAAGGTTAGGAAAGAGTTCGGCTATGAACCTCTCCTTCTTTAGGAACTCTGCACCATCACCAGGGTTAGCAACATTTCTCACCCATACAGCCCAAAGACGTAGAAACTCTTTCTTGTACAAGTAGTAGTCATCTAAGTATTTTTGCTTATGAGAAACAATGTCTTGCCATAGTTTTTGAGTGTTTTGGGGATCAAAGAAGTATTTCTTGAAACGATTAAAAACTTCTGTGTAATTCCCCTTAACTTCCTTAGGCAAAGAGTCAAACCAAGTGCTAGCATCTTTCCTAAGGACCACCTCAAACATTTCTATACGTTCTTGATCAGTTACTATCCTCTTGATACGGCAAGACATCTTGAAATTTGCCAAAAATAATTCTGCATCCTCTCCAGGCTCTCCAAAGAAAAGAGGATATCCAGACATTTGGCGTTGTCTCTCCATTGAATTGATTCCAAAGTGACATACGTTTTTGTTTTTTTCAATAATATTTTCTAAATTGCAATCTATTCTACAACAAAATAAAAATATTCACATCAAATGACCTATGATAATCAATAAGAGGTAGGATGATAGGGTTTGGTGACGCGAGAATTTCTCCTACTCTTTGGGCACCAAACATGAACACCCTACGCTGTTGAAAATGGATGTTTCTACAAATTGCAATGTTTTACTCTAATGTGTGGAGTGAAATGGAAGGGGAAAACCTCTATTCCTGGGACATTATCCATGGTCTATGCATGCTTTAATTCTTAAAACAAAACAAAAAGGCAAAATAAAAGGATTTACTGAAGCGTTTATCTCGGCCAACCTACGAGGGCCCAAAATTCTACAAATTACTCGTTGAAATTGTAACTTAGTACTAACAATCATGTGCACCTTTTGCCTTGCGAGGGGAATAAAAGGATCATACAAATTCTCGTGATTCATGCAAGCTACTTGATTATGCTAAACGTTGAGCCTAAACAAAACATACACAAGCCGTCCTCAGTGGGGGCACCAAAATTGAGGCGGTACGGGGCAGACAATAATAGAGGCGACCTCTAAACACCCCTCAAGGCTCCCGTGCTACTCAATCAGGGCTTGGGCAACCACAAGCACAACACAACAACAAACCCACTGCCAAACCCAAATAAGATAGGGGCACCACCTAGTTATAGAGCGAACTAGGACGCAAAAGAGGAGAATCCCTTAGCAATACAAGCAAGAAGGAAGGGTACACTATCACTAATTTCAATGCTACAAATACACACACCAAACACACATCACACACACAGAGAAAGAGAGAGGGCTTTGTGCAAGAATTCAGCTTCAATTTTAATGATTGACACGGGTGTATGAACAGCTTGTAGGAGAGTCAAGAGACACGATTAAGTTTGATGGTGCTGCAATCTACACATTATCTTAGGGTTATGGGAGACCTCTCACCATACAACCCTCTTATAATGTTTTCCCAAGAAACAAAAAACAAACACAAGAGCTCTTGAGTCACATAAAAGCAGATACTACAAAAGAATCTCAAAATTAAAACGCGTCACCTTAAACCAAACGAGATGAGGTTGCCAAGCGTGAATTGGAGAGACTCAAGAGAGTTTTGACCCGCGATTTGCACCAAACTTATTGATTAAGTTGATGCGCAAGAGTAGGTACAACTTTGATTGGAAGTTATGAATCACTCACTCCCTTGCAATGTTACAACTAGCTCAAAGAAGCTTTCCTATACACCACATGTAATGATGCATAGAGAGCTCACTCTCACTCCCTAAAACTAAGATGGTGAATGGCACGCTCAAAGTAGTGAGCAATAGTGTAGGGATCCTTTCCATTTACAAAGGGAAAAGGGCTCTATTTATAGGTGAGGAGAGCCCTACTTAGGATTATACATAATCAACATTTTCATAGAAAATCATGTTTATGAAATTTTTTATATGTTCTTATGAGAGTGGGGCTCTCTTGTCTCTTGAGTCACATGGATGTGGGATGAAGAGGAGAGAATTATTGAGGTGAAATAGAGAAGATTCTAGAGAGGTGAGTGATTTTTTGTGTGAGGTTGCCTACTCCACGGTGGAGTAGAGTGGGTGCAATTTACAAAAAAAGGGTTAGCAGTTAGTGTTAGTAGTTTGAAGTTAGTAGGATGGGGTAAAATTACATGGTTTATGCACTCAAGGTGCATTATATGATTTATACAATTATAAAAAGTAAGAGAAGGATGAGAATATACACAATTTGGTGGAAACCACAAGATGTAAATGAAATTTTCCACCTTCTCCTCCAGTGAATGAAGCGGTTGTAGAACTTTGTCAGTGCAGTTCTTGTGAAGTTGAATTCTCCATGATCAAACTCCTCCTTTTGCAGGGCTTGAGCTTGGTTATTTGCTGTTTTTTTCTCTTTTTATGAAAGGATGAAGAGGTTATGGTAATATGAATTTGATTCTAGAGAGAGAAATTGAGCTATATGTGTGTAGAGATGAAAATCTTTTGAGCTATGGAGTAAGGAGAGATGGAAATGGTGAAGAAGATGAAGTAGGCCATGAAAGTTGCAGGTTTGAGTGAGGGATGGAGAGGAATGAGTGTATGTGTGTGGAAGTGGGAAAGGAGGTGAGAGAAGACTATGGATTACTTTGTGGGAAAAGTGGGCAGATTGGGGTCCACTCAAAAAATCATATCTCACCGGTGGTTGCTCCAAAAATCACCACACTTTTTGAGATGATTATTCAGCTTTTTTTCCACATTTTCTCTTTTGACCACCGCTCCAAATTCGGAGTGGAGATGGGTACCAAAAATCTCACCAAAAAGCCTATTTTTTATTCCTGCAAAAGTCTTTTAGTGGCCCCCTCCTTTGTTGAATTTGTACAATGCATCCATGAGTGAGCCCCTCCTTTGTCATATTATAATACAAAGCATCCAAGTTGCCCTTTACACATGCATGGAGGAGGATTATTGGTGAACAAAGCAATATATACATGGTGGGACTAGTGTATGGATTATTCATGGATTTTAGCTCAATGAGCACATGGTGTTAGAATAATGAGAAAAAAATAAAATAAAATAAATATGGAGAAATTATGGATATGGAAAGATATTGGAATCATATGATATGGTTCCTCTTTGTATTATTTTGGGTGAAAGAGGAAAAGGTATGCAAGTAAATAATATAATAAACGTGACTAAGAGAGTAGAAATCAATTTTTGTTTTCACGAGAGTGAGGGTGAAAATGTGGGGGTGATTTGTATAAAAGAAAAATATGAGGTTTGAGTATGTACACATTGGCAAAAAATACACTTATGGTGCAAGAAGATGAAAGAAGGCATACATAAGTTTAATAAAACACACACCTAGGTATAAATATTTAAATAAAATATCAAAATAATTATAAAAATCCCTATATTTAGTCCATATATATAATGAAATATTTACACACAAAGAGGCCATAATATACCTTCTCTAAATTATTTTTTTATTTTTTTGGCTCAACTAGCCCAGTGACTAGCTAATTGAGGGTTTTTAACACTAGGTTGGTAATGGGACACTTTTATGTCCTAGGACACTTTTATGTCCTGTTAAGTGATCATTTTCCTTGAATTATGTCAAGAGTTTCAAAATGGATTTTGAGGTGCTATCTATCTAGAAAGTTGTCTCATGAGCTGAAAAAAAACTCGACATTTTTTTGGAATATCAATTCCATCTTTAACCTTGTCCTTGCACAACATTTCACAACCTAAACTGTGTGAAAAAACGGGTCCTGTTTTTGGCTTTTTTCAACTTTTTGCAACTATACCACTCTAGAATTCATGTTTGTGAGGTCTATAATGCTAGAGAACTATCTTTAGTAGTCCTCAACATGTTCTGATGCTTCTAGGGAGAAATAAATGTTAAAGTTGTAAGTTATGACCAAATTACAAAAATTGTCAAATCCTGTTCTTTAGCCAATTTTAGCTCTTCTATGATTTTTTTGGTGGCTTTCATGATATCCAAATGCAGTTTTGATTTTCTATGTTGCATATTGTAACATAAAGCTAATATTCCTTGAGTTTTGGGACACCTAATACCCTATTTTCAATAGTAGACAACGATGGTTGATTTTTTCAATTATAGAAGAAAACGAAACACTCTAGTATATCAAGTATAGCTTTTTCAATATTGTTATTTTCTTGTGACAACTACAAGCATTTTGTAGGTAGTAACCATATCTAGTCATAAGGATCAAATTTGGCTAGATATTGAATAGTTTCTATGGGATTCTTCAACTCATAATGTTGAACCCAGTTTTTTCATGTTTGCTGTATTTGGCACTTCATCTTTGTCCCCAAGATTCCCCTTGGTAAGAGATGTATTATTCTTTTGACATGCTCCATGGCTCCTTATGAACCTAAAGGACAATAGGGAACTAAGAAAACATGCATATATTATTTGTATTGAGCGTGGCTATAGAAACTTTCATGATAGGTTTGCAGAATGATAAAAATTCAACTTTTTTGTACCTATTTCTTTTGGCAAAACAAAAAATAGTGAGTGAGAAGCAATCATATGTTTTGATCACCAACCCATTGAAGTTAACTATGGAATTTATCTCAAGTCCTACAAAAATCTCTAATCTTATTTTTATGCAACAAAACGTAAGAAATGACTGTTTTGATGAAAATGTACTGGTCCATCAACTTTGGAGGCTTGGTGTGACCAAAAGATGAGAAATTTCACAAGTTTCTTATTTTTTCCATGTGTAGTAGGCCTTGAACTATAACCTCATGAAAGGATTTTACAAAATGAGTGGATCTACTATGGTTTTGGAGGTTTTTTTCAAAACCCTGAAAGGACACTTTTATGTCCTGTTAGGTTACCAACCTAGTGTTAAGAAAATATGGGAAAATTCCCTTAACTCACACACGCCTATGTACAATGAAATGGTAGGGATAGCCATATTGTTTGGGTGGACTTGGTAGGGTGAGGTAGCTCACTATGACAATTTATAATAGCCGAAAAACGACTATCACTGCTAGTCAGTGTTGTTGTGGGACTTCTCTTGGGGCTTGCACTACAAAGAAGCAACCCTCTCTTTCTCATTGTCTCCTTGTTTAGAAGAATATATCTGAAAAATGATGTTGTGTTTTATCTATCTTTTTGAAAACTCCTCAAAAAATTCAATCAATAGACTTTCTATCGTAGGAAAGTCATCTATATTCAAAGGTTGAAACCATGTCAAACTAGTTCCTTCCAATGTCAATCCAAAAGCTTCATACTGGGTATGGAAGTCATGCACTTGTTCCACTTTTAGGACTTGTTTGAAAAGAGATACATGGGCATGGGGATCTCTTGACCCACCATTTTTCTGCTTACGCATTTGGAAGCTTGTGATGGCCTCACTTTTTGAGGTTCAACCATTGACCATTCTTGGATCTCTCAATAATGATTCTCTCCCTATTTTATGTGTTCTAGGATGAAATATTGGTCAAACCTCATTTTTTCCATCAATCTCGTTATTCTCAAATCTCTCATTAATGATTCTCTCCATCTTCTTGTGTTCTAGGATGAAATCTTGGTGGAGTTATTCCTATTGCATAGTCTTAATCCCTACTTTTGAATTGTGGCCCTCGAGCCCCATTGGAGATGTATATAATCTTGCATATTCTAGGTGATTTGTGTTTTGACCCCATGGATAGTTGTCTTGGTAGTCTTTGATCCCATTGATCATGTGGGTTGAGTCTTTAAAACATATGCATGCTCTTTTGGTTCATTAATCCCTATTTCTCTCATGGTTTGGCTCCCTAACCATTGTGAGCTAGACTCTAGTCTACTTGGTGTATTTATTCCTTGCAAAAGAGATTGCTAAAAATATATGTTTTCCTTGGATATTTGAATAGGGGAAAGCATAAATGTTCTTATAGTCCAACAATTCTTTGGGATTGGGCTTAATGCACCTATAGAATCTTTTTTGCTCCCCATTCATGAACCTATTAAAGACCATATAGGTGTAATCATTTTGAACTCTCATAGAGATTTTTGTCTTAATAAACCTAGCATTTGACTTATGCAGTAAAGGAGGTCTCTCCTCGGGTTCTTCATCAACCTTTGCCTTGGTTCATTTGATTCCCCACTTTTCAAAAATTTAGGAGTCAAAAACAGCTCCGTTTTCCATTCCATCATCGTCAAAGTATCTATTCCCATTGTAGTCCGCATGCACTAAGTCCTTGAATTGGCTAGGTCTATCATTTATTTGACACAATAACATTCAATTGGATCTTGAAAGACCTTAGACCCTTGATTTTTGTCAAACAAAGGTTGCAACTACATGTGCTTCATCTTAGACTTAACACTAGAGATTGAAATGACCTCGCCTTTAGTTTTAAAGCCTTACATGGCATGACGTTTTTGACAAGATTTGCTGCATTGTGTCAAGCAATGTGTTTGATAGACTTCATTCCAAGATATCCTCTAGCTACTATGTCTCTTCTTGCTTTAGACTCTTCTCTTGATGGATACAATGCTAACCCTATCTCCTTGGATTGAGTTTCTAGAATGATAGAATATTCCTAACCTTAGAACTGTGAATTTTGTTTTGCAATACAAATTCAAAGCAAAATGAAAACCTATTACCTCAATTTTAAAATTTTGATTTCTTCCTTCCTTTGGCTACAACTCATCTGAGAGCCTTGGCTCTCGACACTCAAGGATGCTAATGCTCACAATTTAGTTACAACAATTTTTGACCAAATCTACAAAATTTTAAATTCCAATTTTTAAAGACTTGTTGTAAGTGGATAACACACTTTCATGAATTCAAATTCAATCTTGAAAACTTGTATGGCCTTGTACTGACTAAGGCTACCTATGGGATCAACCTTGCCCTCTGTCTAAGACAATCATTAGATGTGATTCAACTTTAGCAAGATTTTTGGTTGATATTTTGTCATTTGACTACCCTATATGTGTGGGCAATGGTGGAGTCATCTATGTTCAAAATTACTCATTTGTCTAGGGTATATAAATCATGATCCATGTTCTACTATATTTGGGCTTCAGACTTTGGTAGTAGCTAGGTTATTCTGCTTGAAGTCTATTTTCCCAATTTATGGTTGATATTTTCCAATTTTTCGATACCAAAAGTCTACTTCCTTATGTATCTCCCAATTTTTAAGATATTCTCCAAGATTCTTGTTTTTGCAAAGAATTTTTAATAATGTTTTAATTCCAAGGTTGGTCTTGGTTTTAGTAAATTCATGTGCTTCAATATTCATACTTATTTATAACTTTTTGATATGAGGTACATGAATCACAATCCTTGTCCCTTCACATCTAAATCTAAAACTTGGTTAGATATTTATTTTAGTTATGTTCAGTGGAATCCTATTTTATCCCACTTTTACTTTTCATTGATTGATTAAGTCAAGAGTTTTGTGTTTAGCATAGCGGTTTTTGACTTTCCATGAAATGTTGAATCTTTGCCATGATTTTTGGATCTCTCTGTGGTCAAACTCCTTGGAATTTCTTAATTATGCTAGCTCTGTCCAGTGGGAACTTTTTTGGTCCAAAACCCTTAGAAGGTACATGAATCATTATTCAAGACTTGCAAGGTTTTCGCACCAAATTTTGTCAGCAAGTTGGAGATGTTACTTTTAGACTATTTTCCCAATGTGTGCATAGTTTGTGTAAGGGAATCCTCCTAGCCCTTACGCTTGGCTAACACATCTAAGACAATGAATCAAACGGAAAAAAAAAGATAATGATAATAAAAAATACTCGAGTTAATATGGGCAAACCAAGATCCAAAGTTTACGTACGAGCCACTTCTGATTTACGCCATGGGGATAGGGACATAACCAATGCATGAGAAATTAGCTTTTTCCTCTCAAGAAAATTAGCAAAAGTAAAAAAATGAAAGAGGAGATAAGTATAAGGATAAGGTGAGTAAGTAACTTGTTGAAGAAGTTTTGAAAAGGAAGAATAGCTATCAAGATATGTAGAAATAACTTATCAAGATAAGTTAAGGCCTTTATCAAATTAATCATAAAAAGAGGGCTTGCCTACTTGTTCAGATCTTCTCTTCTCGTTTTTGGAAGAGAAACCTTGAGAAGAAGTGGTAGAAAAATCTTTTGAAAGCCAAAGCTAATCCTTTTTCACGTGCACCCCCTATACACCTCTCTATCTCCAAGAGAAGACATGGCCAAAACCATAATCAAACTTTTCATTACACACTCTCTCTCTCTCCTCTCTCCTAACCTTCAAGCTTTCCAAAGATGAATCTTCATTATCCTCACATTTCAATTAGTGCAATTGGTGATCTTCTAGAGAAGCAAAGAGGAAGAGAGAAGACTACACTACCAAGCTTTTCTAATGATTTCTAAAGTGAGAAGAAGACTCTATCATATACACACCAAGGTAAGTTTTTCTCATCATCTTCATGTTATTGCACACCTTAACAATTGTACTTCATACTTACGCTCTCATGTTCCCTAGGCAAGATTTCCTCTTACTTTAAAGAAAAGCTTAATAAATTTTTCTTGATTGTCAAATAGCATCATAACTACCCAGTTATATAACGCTGATGTTATTTCAAGTTTCTTTAGATTACCAGACTAATATGGCTTAGAGAGAGTAGAAAGCATTTTGTTTAACCATAGGTGACGGGAGACTCATACTTATCTAGGTAGTATGCATGATGATTGCTGAATCATATCTATCTCCGCAACAATTTCTTATTGAGTTCCAAGTTACTCTTTTTCTTTTACCTAAATTACTTACTACAGGTAATTTCCATAAATTAAATGCATATAGGTATTGGGATTTCTGGAGATAACTTTGCTCTTGGAAAGAGGCATTATAGTTTTTCCAAAATAAAATTCTTTCATGAAAGGTTCATAATTTTTTCTTGATTATGCATTCAAGCTAAATAAGAAAACAACATCTAAAAAAAAGTATGTGTGTAAGGTTTAGTTTAGTAATGCAATTACGTTAATGTCTAATTTTCTCAAGAGGAAGTTGAGTTTTGAATGATAATTAAGCATAATTAAAGGAATTTATTCAAGAAAGAGGATTCCCATTCCAAATAAGGTCATTTTGGAAAATCCGAATCTTTAAGCCTCTCCTAGCTACGTGAGTAATCCTCTCCACAGTAGAAGAGGTAAGCCTAAATCACATCTTAAGAAAATTTTATTTGTCATTTAAACTCTCTTGCATGAGCATTTCTCACTACATGAGCATATCCACTCTAGGAGTTTTGCAATTCTGCTCTTACACTAGGGTGAAAGCATGTCGGTACCACTATTCCACTTTTAGGGGGTACCTCTTGTGACTTCTTTAGAAGATAAAATAGGATTTATTAAAAAGGAAGGGATAATTTAAAAAGTTTAATGGTCCACCAGTTTGAATACTAAATTGTAAACCACTCATTGTATGGGAGGGTGGGTCACTTATTACACGCAACGATGGGATGTGATTCCTTCTTGCATGTCTCTTTTTTTGCATCCCCATTCCCACTCAAGACTTACATGGGTACACTTGATGAGCAACTATGCTTTAAACTTCCTTCATGCTAGGACTGCTTTCTTCCTCAAGGAGCTCTACTAAACTTGAAAGGTAAACCCTAATCTCTATTTGAGCTTCTCTCCATTTGTGTCATTCTTGCATGTCGTGTTTTTGCATGTCCTATTTTTGCATTCCCACCCTGTACGTACTCGAGATACTCTGTAGACATTAGCCCTTTTGTTACTTCTTTGCACAGGCCACACTATGAAATCACCTGCCCGTGGTTTACTAAGCCACAAGACCTTGAAGAACACGGTGCAAGAACCTACATTTGAATCTCAGACCCCTCCACCTAATGAGCTAGCAAAGCGAAGCAAACCCCAGTGCAATCCAGCAAAACTAGAGGTAAAGGGGGTGCCTGGAAGCGGCCTCGAGTATTGTGCATCCAGCTTGAAGGTGTCAACAAAGTTATCAAAAGAGTCAAACATGTGCAAGTGTTAAAAGTGGAAATTTGACACTCAGAAAGCCACCTAGAGAATAGACAAGTCTATTTTCTAGATCACTCATCTAAGACCCAGTCTCCACTTCTAACCATACAACATGATTGTTTGCATTATATAGACAAAGACTACCAGCTCAGGGGGTGCACCTTTAAGAAAATATTCATATAGAATTTTTTCAAAGGGTATAAGAAAACCCTTTAATTACATGACTAAGGTAATAAAACGATTGAGGTAAAAAAATGATTACATGATTAAGGTATTAAAATGGTCGCTTTTTCTTCAAAAACTTACGGGTTCTACTCTAAAATCAATTAAAAAACCGTTTCTATAAATACAATCCTGTTAAAATTTTAAGATTTGGCAATTAGAAAACCCATTCATTTGAACTCACGTGGTAACTTACATGTCTAAGAGGTGAACTACTAGTCATATAGACCACTACATCATGGGATAGATCCCAAATTGGTCAAATGAAATTTGAACTAAAATAATTTGGATTCAAATGAGGTTTTCGAATTGGCATCCAAAAATCAAACCCCTAATTGTGTGTACCAACGGTAAACAACTTCAAAAGGGAAAAAAAGTCAATGTTTTGTGAAACCTAAATCAGGTGCGACTACTTTGAATTTTCACCAGGGAAATAGACTTGTGATTTTTGGAGTTATGTAGTCTTATTACATGACATTTAGAATCTACTTACCAAAGCTCGATGCATTTGGAGATAATAATTATGAGAGTCTTGTAAAATAGTTTGCAATGTGTAAAGCTATGCATCGTTGGAAATAGACTCCAACTCAAGAACCAAACCCGTTGAAACTTAACAAGGGAATGTTACTCCACCAGGACCACCTAAAGGAATTCAAAACCTATAAAAACCTCATCAAGTTGACCTTAGCTAATTGGCATTCCTATTTGAGGCATGAGCAAAAAATTATAATAAATTTGAAAATTAAAGCTTGTATAAGAAAAGTATTTTAGTTTTGATTATGAAAATTCTAGTCAGCAAACCATAGACTACTTTGAGTGCTAATTTGAAAGAGTTGGAAAAATTGGCAAGCAATCAACTGATGATTACTCCTAAGAAAGATCCTTCAACAAATAGGATAGGGTAATAGAGCTACTAGAGCTACTACTTCCCATCATATTGAGCTCAAAATTTGTAATTTCATCTTCATTTATGACCACCCAAACCGGTGGTCCCACCAGGATTTTCCATATTCTAGCATGCCCATTGGAGAATTTTTTCCATATCTAAGTGGGCATGCCACGAACAAATAATAGCTTGGTGGGATTTTGGTGGGTTATCAAGTCACCATTCATCGGCTTAAATGTGATTCATTATGATAATAACACATGGTGATCACAAAAACATTCACATGATCATGTGATTATTAAGCACTACAGTTGAAATTGGCGTACTGGTTTAGTGACCTAGACGGGATTTTTTGAGAGGTTTACTACTAGAACTAGATTATCCAAATCAGGAGTAATTTTTCCATTGAAATGAGTTGCTATTATGATAGCGATGCCTATCATAGATTTTCCTATTCATGTCGTGAGTTTGAGTGCATTTGAATTTTTTTACTCATCATAGACCATCTTTTGAAACTTGCACGAAAATAGATTCGATTTTGGTGTTTGACACACACTTGAGCAATTATTTCATCAAGGTGATCACAAACATGTGAACAAGTTAATAAAACTAAGTGATCGCCTTTTAAAACATGTGACCATGTTAAATGTTCACATGACCTTCCTATTAACCTGTAAAACCACCCAAACCGGTAGTCCCACCGGGCTTTTCCATATTCGGGGATTTTATATTTGCAAGCTTTCATTTTTTAGCTTTTGCAGTTGAAAATTTATTTTTGAGATGTTTAAAGCTTAGGTCAAATCAATGATATCTTCAAATATTATTGTGGCATGAGAAAAAACTAGAATAGATTCTGCATTCCTTCAATCACCAAACAACTAAATGTAATATGCATGCATGTATTTTCTTGTGGGAGTGTATGCTCATGCACATCTCTCATTAAACTAAAATGTAGCTTTAAAAAAGTGCCATTTCTAATTAATTTTGATTGAACATCATATTCTACAGAGTACCAAACAACAGGTCTACCATAGTCTCAAAGTAACTTAGCAAATCAACTCAAGAAACCTCAAACCAGGCTAGATCTCCAAGTAGCAATATGATATGTATATACCAATAACCCCTCACTAACAACATCCTAAATTCTTGTGCCTAAATTAGCATCTTGTGTAGTTTAGCATGCCTTCAAGATGCTAGCATAGGTGATTGTTGCAACTCAAAAGATGCCATCTCTTCGAACCCATTGAAAGCATCCCATAGCTTCGTAGTCGTAACTTTGTTGGTCATATCTTGCAATGAGTGTGTATCAATATATGGAATATCTTGCAATCGGTGTGTATCAATATATGTTATCCCAAAGACAAATGTCCTTAAGGATTTTTTGTGATTTTTGATGTACACCACATTTGACATAAATTCATTCAAGAAATATCTAAGAAACAGGTTTCTTTTCAACTATCCCTAATTAACTACATCATATGCCCATATTAGCATCTTGCTTAATGCTACCCCTCAATTTGGATCCATTGAAATTAGCCCTTTACTTCCTGCTCGTACCCTTGTTGGGCATATCTTGCAATTAGTGAGTGTCAAGAGACTGCATTCTAGAAATAAACCTCCTCAAGCACTTATTTGTGCTTTCTAATGTACACCAAATTGGGTATACAAGTCGTCCAAGGCATTGCCAAATACTAGGTTTTTTTCCAACATCCCCTATCTAAGTATGTCATTCTTCCCTTGCCTTGCATACATTGAAAGCATCCCATAGCTTCTTGGGGGTACCCTTGTTGGGCACATTGTGCAATTAGTGTGTTTCAAGGGATTGCATCTAGAGATGAACCTCCGCGAGTAATTTTTGTGCATTCTACATCGCATTTGGCCTACGAGCCATCCAAGGCATTGCACAACACTAAGTTTCTTTACTTTGTTAGCTATACACTTAGATTCAAAATATTCTCGCCTTCTTCATCCATGTGTCCGACCTTTCAAATGGGACCATGGTTATTATCGACAAAAAGAAGTAGAATCTAGTTATATAAATCAACACAAATGGCACGATGTGGGGGGGTGAAGTTTCAATGATTGCCTGAGGGAATTTCTAATGAGGGATCAAATATGGTAGTGTTTGAAGATTAAAGTATTGAATAAAGTGTAAAAGTGGGTGTGTTTCATTAGAGGCAACACACATCATACATGAATCTTGCACCTGCATGCAGTAGCATAACAAAAAACACGGTATATTCATGGCAACATAAACGTCCCAAATCAAATCATGAGATCAAAGATCACAGAACTAGTAGCTAGTAGTATCATTTGATTTTGATCATAATACCTGTTGGTTGCTTAGAGCTACAATTTTGAACTTCGACCTTTCAAATTCAAAGGCTTTTTTATTTTCTATATTGCTCAATTGCACTTCATAGAATGTAATGTTAAACTTGATTTGACAAAACATCCACAAATAGAGTGAAAACGATATTTATGGATCATGTGCTAATCACCCTTTTTTGTTCAGATTTGTAGCAACAGTAACATTCTCATCTACTTGACATCTAGATGGTCTGTTAAAGCCCATGTTGATGCCAAGTTTCCTTTGCTTAGTTGTGTTTGTGCACTATCATCTAGAGTTGAAAGGTTAAGTTTGGGGATCCTCTCCTTGATCTTCCTATATTAAAGCATTTTGGCCATGCCCTTCTTAGTTTGATTTTTCTGAGCCTCCTCCTTTCTTCCCTCCATTTATGCAATACAATCTAGCGTCTATGTTGTTGCACCATCCGATGAATTAGAGTCATCATGTCCTTCAAGATTGAATAGTAGCTTTATTGAGGGATGTATCTTGTTGGCATCCTATTGTGATCCTCCAAAGATTTCTCATTTAGCCTACATTACCCAAGGTCACAAGTGAGCCAAGGATATTTGCAATCCTTAAGAACCCACCAGATCTTAGGGGGTTTACCATTAAATACCACCCTATATAAAGTGCATTCACGGGGTATTAAAAAACCCCTCTTTTAACATCTTGAATAAATAAAATTTCCTCTTATTTTAGGATTCTTTTTCCAAAATTGAATATAAAAACCACTTATTTTAACGTATCTATGTTAAATTGCCTAAATTTTTTGCATTTCAAAACCCCTCCTTTTGAACTCACGTTATACACTAACATGATTACATAGTGCACCCCCGAGCACCAGATGTACCATTGAGTATCCATAAGCAAGTATAAAGACTACGACATAGTTTACCCATAGTACTCATCAGCTTAAAATAGGGAGAGTCTAGAAACCCTCTCACAAAATAGAAAAATAAGATAAGTTCCCTAATAGCAGGGAAAAATAAGATATTTCTCTAATAGCAAGGAATTGATTGTTGGAAAGTCCAATAGTAGGGAATCAATAAGAAGAAGCTTCCTAGAAACCATCTCCAAAGCCCACACATCAAGAAGTGAAATTGATACCTACTGCCATCAACACACAATATTCAATTAGAATTGGCCATCATAATGTTGAAACAAAAGTTTCACCAGCCTCTCATACTTCTTTTTGATGTCCCATTCTAGAACGGTAAAGGTACATGTTAACTATGTTGCATCCAAAAAATTGTAACTAAACTCCAAAGATCCTACAAATATGAAACTTAACTAAACCTATTGAAACTTAATTGGGGAATGTGACTCCACCACGACCACCTAAAGGAATTCAAAACCTAGAAAAACCTCATCAAACTAACCTTAGCTAATTGGCATTCCTATTTGAGGCATGAGCATTAAATTATAATAAATTTGAAAATTTAAGCTCGTAGAAGGAAATAATTTTAGTTTTGATTATGAACATTCTAGTCGGCAAACCACAGACTACTTTGAGTGCTAATTTGCAAGAGTTGGAAAAATTGGCAAGCAATCAATAGACGATTACTCTTACGGAAGATCCTTCAACAAATAGGATAGGGTCACAAGTTTTCTATCAGCTATCATAATGGTTAGTATCCAAGCAAACAGAGCTACTACTTCCCATCATATTAAGCTCAAAATTTGAAATTTCATCTTCATTTATGAATGAGAATCTAGTCGAGTGCTTTTTTTTTCTCCATTCTGAAATGTACAGTCAATAATTGGGGCCATGATCTTGTAGATTGTAGGTGTAAATTACTCAGACGATGAGGAGGCTCCAAGTCTCATATTTTTTCTAGATAATTTGTCCAATTTGATAAATTTTTTCCATTTTCACGATGTTAAAAAAGGGGGACTTGAGCAATCTGATCATCCGCGTGCACGCGGATGATGAGGGAGCTCTAGATTTATTTTTTTTCCAAAAATATATGGCCTTTTTCTCATTATTTCCTATTTTCATGAATAAAAATGGTTAATGTTTGTCAATTTTTCCCATTTTCTATCTGCTCGTCACCCATCTCCCTTGCACATATATTGCCTTCAACTTGGTTAGAGAGAGAGAGAGAGAGAGAGAGAGAGAGAGAGAGAGAGAGAGAGAGAGAGAGAGAGAGAGAGAGAGGGATTGAATTATGATCAATGGAGGTTAGATATGACCCATGGGATCAAAAACAAAACAATACAATGGATTCTTCTAGGTGAATGCATCAGATACATATCAATTTAGGACTGAGAGTTCATCCTGAAGGTAAACAAAAAGAAAAGAAAACCTAAGGGGAATCAAGTGCGGAGAGGGCTGGTTTGGGATTTTGAAATTCTTGGATGATGGCTTTCCCACCTTGATAGACTGCCCATTTCTTTGCTTGTGCGCTTCATGAATCTTATTGAGTTCGCTTGCTTTGATCTTGAGTTGAGCCATGGTCGATTCCTCGGAAATCCAAATCTTTCTTCCCTTCAAGAGTTTGGATTGGCGTAGCAAATTCTTCGTTTCTTCATTATCCTTGAAAGTGAGGGAAATTTTGGGTGGCACATGCTTTTGTGTGTCTTTGATCTAGGACACAATTTTGGGCTTGATGTTGATTGGTTAAAGAATGTCGTTAAGCTTGATGATTGCTTCTTGTAAACTCTCCTCATCGGTGCACCATGGTGGCTCAAGTCCCCCAATCCTAACTTTGAGCCCAAAAGACTCTTGTATGGCTTCTCATATCTCAGTGTTAATCTTCTTATCAATGAGGGAAACCTTGCCTTTTTCTACTTTAGCATGTATAGCCTGGATCTCTAGTTCCTTCCTATCTTCAAGTTTTTGCAAGTGCTCCTTTAGTTTTCATGCTCCTTGATGAGCTCTCAAACCTTGACCTCCAAATCTATAATCCTTCCTTCTTGTCCAGTGCTGAGGTCTTTCCTTCGTGCAACTGCCCCACTGCAAGAAAACTCTTGTGGGTGTTGGAAGATAGAGTACAAAAGCAGGACTTCAATATGGTCCCTACTTTGGCAGACACCACCTCTACTTGTTCTATCATAGGTAAAGGTGAAGCTGTTGTTTGGGATGTTTTGGCTTCTCACCATCATTTCTCTGATGCTTGGCTCAGTAGTCATAACAATGCAAGGTACACATTTCATTCTAGATTTTACATGTCTTCTTGGTCTAGACTCGATAGACTGTATTTTATTGGAGACACCTGGATTCCTGCAAATTGTAAAATGCAAGTGAATATTTAATTTTGCATTTCAGATCATTTTCCTTTGTTTATGAAACTGTCTGATGCTATTGTAAACTCTGTCAGAACTAAAAAGTGTAGACCTCTGATGGTTAACAATCTGCTGCTAAATAATCAAGGTTTTCAAGAGGATGTTTTAAAATGTATTGAGAAAGCTACTGATTGCAATACTGACCCTGTTGATGCTTGGTTTTCATTCTTCTCTCAAATGCAACGCTGTATCAGAGAAAATGGTAAACTTGTTTCTATAAGGAAAAGGCAACAGTTAATAGACCTGCAGGGAGACCTGAAACCTCTGCTAAAATTAGTTCATCAGGGACAGGTGACTACTGACATATGCAAAAGAATAGAGGACCTCAGAGGGGCTCTCCTCACTTTAGCAGAAGCTGAAGTTGCAAAATGTAGATTCCAAGGGGTTCTTTCAAAAACTGAAATCTAAGCACACTAGAGAGGTCATCACCAAGATCATCATTGAGGATGATATGGAAATCACTGATAGCCAGAACCTTATGCAAACCTCTGTGGATCACTTCAATGCTATTCTAAATAAACCGGTGGAAGTATATGATGAAAGGAAAAACGCCATGGATTCTTGTGTGTCTAGTTGTGATGCCCATAGGCTTGAGGGTTGTTTTGATGAGGGGGAATTATACTATGCAGTGACCAAATTGGGGAATGACAAGACCCCTGGGGCTTGTGGTCTTTCTAAAGAATTTTTGATGTGCTTCTGGCCTCACCTCAAAAATATGGTCAAACATGCAATCAATGCCATATGGGCATCACAACTGATGCATCCTACTCTACAGGAAGGAATGACCAAGCTCATATGCAAACAAAAATTTTGTACAACACTGTCTGATTGGAGGCCCATCACCATGATGTGCCTTTTGTATAATGTTCTGGCTAAAGCAATGGCTATCAAACTGTCCCCTCTGTTGAGGAAGCATATACATACTAACCAATCAGGGTTTATTGGGGGCAGGTCTATATAGGACAATATAATGGATGTTCAATTGGGGACTGAGCTTTCACTTAAAACAAATCAAAATACTGTCCTGCTTCAACTTGACTATGCTAGAGCCTTTGATACAGTAGCATGGGATTTCATTCATGCCATCATGCTGCTCAAGCTTGGATTTGGATCCAAAATCAGTTCTTGCATTTTTCTGTTTGGGCAGCATACTGTCTCTAAAATCCTGGTCAATGGTAGACTTTCTGGGCATGTTCAGTCACAAAGATCAGTAAGGTAAGGGTGCTCTCTGAGTCCTCTATTCTTTGCAATCAGCACTCATCCCTTGTTTTGTTTTCTGGAAAAGCAAGCAGCTTTGGGGAGAATTTCTGGGTTGAAACTAAATAGGAAGCAACTGCTGGCACTTTGCTTTGCTGACGATCCATTATCTTTTTGCTTGTCACTAATCTCAATCTCACCAAATGTATGTCATACTTGGCTTTGTTTTTTCTCTCTCTGTTGGTATGAATATGAATTTGCAAAAATCTATTTTGATAGATGTGAATGATGAACATTTTGAGAGGCTAATATGGACTAGGAAGAGGGTTCCAAAGGGGCATGTTGTAATACACCTAAGGTACCCAATTGGGATTCAAACCACAAATAACCAGCTGGTTCAATGGGTGCTTGCTAGAGTCAAAACCAAAATTGCATCTTGGTTTTGTGATGAGTAGCCATTGCATATTAGATTGAGAATCAGTTAGTCAATATTGAATCCTTATGTCTTGTATTATCTGCCATTGTTGGATTGGAAGAAAGTGCATTTAGTCCAGCTTCAGACCATGCTCACCAAATTTCTGTGGGGAAATAAAGGTAAAACTTGTGCCTTTGTGAAGTGGGATGTTGTAGCATGTCCCAAAAATCAGGGTGGTTTGTGGGTTCTGAACTTGAAATCTCATGCTAATGCTAGAAGAGCAACCATGGTAAAGCATATGTTCAAAAGGGACACCATTTGGTCCAAATGCCTATGGAAAATTGTAGGGCTGTTTGTGGTGTACTTTCATGGTACTTGGAACATGTCTTATTGGGATAAGATCTTCTCTCATGCACCCCTCAAAACAGGCTGTTCGACTGCTCAACTGTTGGTCAATTCATGGAAATGTACTTGCTCACACTTGATTTGGCAAGGTAGATTGAGATATACAGGGAACTCAATAGGGAAAGAGAATATGTTTTGGAGCTTTGTTTCTAAAATTCCTCCTAGCTTCAGTATTAAAAACAAGCTATTCAAATGTTCAGGAGAGGTGTCCTATGCATAGAGCAAATGCTGGACTCTCAGGGCTTGTTTGTCCCTTTTTTTCCATCTAGGAGGCAGTTCTGGTTCTCACATATCTTCACAAGAGCATGGGCAGATCTAGGTACTCAAACTCTTAGATTGTAGGTTCTTCTCACTTTCAATTTATGGGAAATATTTAGAGACTAGAAATTGCCAGGAAATGCTGGTAATTGGTGGACATCTTCTACAGCACAAATTTACAGGCTGCTCCTCCCAGAAATAGAGACCCATATCACATGTAATAGATTCTAGAGGTTCAAAAGATCACAACAGTGGTGGATTCAGAGACTTTCAGCTATATGGCACTCCCCTGCTCTTTTAAGCATAAGGTGTTTCTTTGGATATTGCTTACAGATTCTCTTCCATGTGGAGAGCTACTTGTCAAAAAATGTATATCTGATGGAAAATGTCCTCTTTGTAAATCAGCAGAAATTGTGAAGTATGTGTTCTGGAACTCCAAGAATGTAAGGCAATGGTGGTTATGGATTTTGCAGCATGTACATAACTGGATGCCTATAAAATTCTCTATTTTCAAGGTCACCTTTGATTTATGTGAAATGCCTGATGATGTTTCTCAATTTTGCTTGCAATCCCTCAGAGTATGGTTGTTGTATCTCATCTCGAATGCCAGAAACTTTGCTTGTTTTGAGAAAATTTCCTTGTGTAAGGTAACCATTCCTTGGGAGATCATAAAAAAGAAGATGATGGAAGACTGTCTCAGTATCCGAGACACTCACTTAAAGGATAGATGCCTGCAACTCATGGATAAAATGTAGAGGCAACTGAGGAAGTGATGACAAAGGAGGAGAGGAGGAGAAGAGAGGATAAAGAAGAGAGGCGGTGTCATGTGACATGTGATTTTTTAAATTAATGTATAAACATTTCCGAGAGAGAGAGAGAGAGAGAGAGAGAGAGAGAGAGAGAGAGAGAGAGAGAGAGAGAGAGAGAGAGAGAGAGAGAAAGAGAGAGTATCAAACCTTGTGTCCCAGCCCTTAATCCTTGTTAGGGATGCTCACGGGCAGTCGGAGAGACCCCAATCATCATAGTCATAGTGTGTGTGTGTGTGTGTGTGTGTGTGTGTGTGTGTGTGTGAGAGAGAGAGAGAGAGAGAGAGAGAGAGAGAGAGAGAGAGAGAGAGAGAGAGCATCTTAAGGAGTGAAGGAGGGGTCACATGTCCCTCCATGTCTCCATTATCTCTTTCGCATCAGAAGTGAATCAGTGATTGTTTGGATTTTCCTTCACCTTCCATCATAATTTTACTGGTTTTATTTTCCAAGCATAGCATCACATAAGTTTATCCACTCACTCAATGTTTCTTTGGGAGGAAACACTTTATCAAACTTTTCCACACCTTATTGTAATAAAAATCTAAGGATCTAACAGAAAGAAATTAGAGCCTCCCCATCGTTTGTGCACACGTGGATGATGGGGGGATCTAGCCCCTCTTTTTTTCCTCCCATGCACGGGAAGGAAGACTAGATGGAGTATCACCTTCGGCCAAGAGCGAATGGACCAGCAAATCTAGGGAGAAAGCAAGGAAGTAATGCAAGCTTGCTCAGCAACAAAGGAAAACTTTTCTCTTTGCATTTATCCTAGAGGGAATTTTGCATGTTTTTTAAATTCAATTTCACTACAAGAAGTACTTCACATTAGCGATGGTCGCATTGCGACGTGCAAAAGTGAAAATCCAAGGCGTCGCTATGAGCATCTCTATAAGCATTTCTATATACATCACTATTTTCTTTGTGGCATAGCAATACCTATCGTGATGCCGACAGGGTAAAAAATAAACCGGAGACCAGAAACTCAGATCTCATATCTAAGTTTCGACGCTCAAGCGAAAGAGGTAAACCCGCACTCTCTCTCTCTCTCTCTCTCTCTCTCTTCCCCCCCCCCCCCCCCCCCCCCCCCCAACACACACACACACACACAAGGAGAGGAAGGAGACCCAGGTATGCTTCTTCTCTTTCCTCTCTCTCATGTTCACTTCCCATCTTTCTCTCTCTTCCTGTCTCTCTCACACACACACATTGTGTCTTTGAAAGAGAGAGAGAGAGAGAGAGTACACATATTCATAAACAAAAAAACACATACACGCATGCACATGCATAAACGAAGAATGCATACACACACACATTGCGAGAGGAAAAGAGAGAGAGAGAGAGAGAGATGAAAAGTAGAGAAAATATGAAATGAAATGCTATATCAAGATTTAGGGTTAGGTTAGATTTAATATTATATCTAATTAAAATTAGGTTAGATTAAGTTAGATTACATTTAACTTATATTTAAAATTTATGCTAAATTTAAAATTAGGTTAGACTTAAGATTAGGTTAAGATTAATATTAGATTTAAGACTAGGTTAGATTACATTTAAATTTATGTTTATGTTGGTTTTAAGATTAGGTTAGATTTAGATTTACATTAGATTTAAAATTAGGGCAAGATTTAAGATTAGCTAGGTTAGATTTAAGTTAGATTACATCTAGGTTTAGGATTTAAGATTGGATTACATTTAGGTTTATGTTGAGTTTAAGATTAGATTAGATTCAGATTTAAGATTACATTAGATTTAGATTTATGTTAGATTACATTTAGGTTTAGGTTAGATTTAAGATTAGATTAGATTTAGGTTTATGTTGATTTTAAGATTAGATTAGATCTAGATTTATGTTCGATTTAAGATTAGATTATATTATATCTAGGTTAGATTTTAGGGCATGTCAATGAAGGCTTTGCCCAAAGAGGAAACACTAGTTACACAACAATATGTATATTCCCATCAAAATCTGACACCTATTAACTCACCCACTAACCATGTTCAATTAGCTCAGAATCACCATATGTTCAATTAGGTTAGATTTAAGATTAGATTTTGGATTTAGTTTTTATATTAAAGTCTACATTTGAGATTACAAATAAAAAATTAGAGTTAGGCGAATGGTGATCCCTCTCTTCCTCTCTATGGGTGCGACCTTAACTTGGAAAGCTTTCAATGGCATGATACTCAGATTGGAGGCCAACATGTAATGTGCTAAGTAATCCCTCGAACAAAGATCTCCTGTGAAGAGATGCTAAGATGCTGTGGATTCCTACAGCTAGGGAAGAGGCAAAGGGGTTTTGTCCTTTACATACAGCACTATCATGTAGACATGGGTGTGTAGATTTCTCGTACCCACAAATATAGGCATTGACCAATAAAGACGAGATTATAACCTGGTGGTTCTGATCTTCGTGTACCTCTAGACCGAGGTGTGCAGGGATTGGACATGACTAGGTAGTTTACAGTGTGAACAAAGAGAGAGAGAGAGAGAGAGAGAGAGAGAGAGAGAGAGAGAGAGAGAGAGAGAGAGAGAGAGAGAGAGAGATAAAAGACGGGGATGCCAATGGAAGATTAAATTTATGTCCAGATTATAAGGTTTTTATATTCATTATGAGTAGTGATGAGGATATGGGGCCGTCCAACCAAAACACCTATCTCTCAACAAGGATCTTATGTCCTTGTAATCAATGCAAGCATGTTGTGCAACTGACAAGACGTGTTTCTTTGCAGCATGTTCAGGAATTTGGCGAGTTTGATCCATCTATTATAGATCGAGTTGTTTCCAATTATAACTCATCGGACTTTGACCACTGGCCAACATGCAACAATCTTGCAACCCAATAGACGTGGTCACAGACGCTTTGGTAAAGCAGCATACGTGAGGCTACAAGATGTAGCCTCTCACAGCTCCGAGGATGATCACGTAGACCACATTCCCAACAAGGCAATGTTGGAGCCCGCGATTGTTGAAATGATCGAGACGATGATATGAAAAGTGAAGCAATATGCCATTGTATGATGGAGCACGTGTGTCTAGATTGAAGGCGCTCTTGGTTCTTCTCAACATGCAGGCAAAGTTTGGATGGAGTGACACTAGCATCATAGTGATTTTCAAGTGATCTATTACAATGTGTTTACTTTAATAAAAAACTGTAGATGTATAATGATCTGATAGATTACTTACACAAGTGTACCGCATTTATTTTGCTGTGTAGATTACTCAAAGAGCACATACTGCCAGAAGCTGATAATGTGATGTCAGATTCCAGAGAGGAAGCAAGAAACATCTTGTAAAACTTGGGGATGGATTACAATTCGATTCACGCTTGTCCTAACGACTGCATTCTTTTTAGAGGGGAATACATAGACATGAAGAAGTATCCAAAATGTGATTCCGAGAGATATCGAGTACATCTCAACGGTACAAAAATTCCACAAAAGGTTTTGCAAAATTTTCCTCTGCTTCCTTGCATCAAGCATTTCTTTGAATGTAAGTCCATGGCTGCCCTAGCATCATGGCACAAGGAGAATACATCTTTGAATGGTGTGCTACAGATTCCTGCAGATTGAGTAGCCTGGAAACATATAGATGATACATGGACGGATTTGGCCAGGGAAGCTCGAAATTTGCACATAGGCTTGGCTATGGATGGTGTAAATCCATTTGGTCATAGATCAACATGTTACATTGTATGGCCCATTTTCATCCTCAACTACAACATTCCCCCGTGGTTGACTACCAAGAAGGGGCACCTGTGGCTAAGCTTGATTGTGCCAGGGTGGTATAAAGTGAAGAATATGGATGTGTATCTTTGTCCACTATTGGAAGAGATACAAAAATTGTGGATTGGCATAGAAGTGGTCGATATGAGCTGACACACAGGTCAATGGAATGCTTTGATGAGAGGCATTCTAATGTGTACCATGCATGACTATCTCTAACCAATAGAATTCTGAGGTGATTTGCACTCAAACTCAAACACTGTAAATCTTGGTTTTTCTCAAGCTTATCTATTTTCATGTGTATACATGCAGGGCTTGAAACAAGCGGATACAGAGCATGTGTCACATGTGGACCTATACTTAATGCACGTCGGGCGCCCTCATTGAAGAAGAAAATCTACGAAGGTCGTCAAGCGTATCTTCTACAGAATCATGTGTTACACAATGGATTTTTGGAAAGAGAGCCATCAAGTATTTTTGCACAAGCATGGTTAGAGCAGAAGGAGATGTGTGATGACGGTTTTCCCCCAGGGATGCAGTGACTCTCTCTATGGTACGAGTTACCATATTGGCCCAGACTCATGATCAATCACTTGATCCAATGCACAAATTCAAGAATGTGGGTAATCTGTTGTGGGACCATCTGACCGGCAAGAAAGATACTTTGGGAGCTAGGGTTGACCTTACAAATATGGATTGTATGGAGCAATATTGACCACAAATAGAATCCGATGGATCGATAGAACTCCCTAAAGCGCCATGGATTTTGAAAGGAGCCCAAGAACGCAAAGTAAAAGAGACCATTTGATATTTGCGGACCCCCACTGGAGTAATGCACTCGCTCCAAATGTGTTTCACTAAAGAAGGAAAGCTTACCGGTTTAAAGTCACACGACTGGCATAAAATGTGTCAGGTATGTTTGAAGTGGAATATAACCACTGAGGGATGTTTGTCTCCTGATGTCCGTAACATAATCTACAAACTTGCGAAGTTGGTGCAATGGATCTCACAAAAGGAGACCAATGTAGACTCCATACCATTCGCCAAACTAAATGCTGCAGAGGTTGTGTGCATGTTTGAGAAATAGTTTCCTATTACCATGCTAACCATTCAGGTGCATCTTCTTGTTCACATAGTTGATGAGGTGGAAATAGCTGGCACAATACATTCCAGATGGATGTTCTTCTTAGAACGTTTCATGAAGACGCTCAAGGGATATGTGCGTCAGAAGAAACGTCCGGAGGGAAGCATGGTAGAAGGTTGTCTGGTATCAAAGTCCCTAGTTTACATTGGAGAGTGGCTAGATGGATTTGATAAAGCCCGGGACACGCTATGGCGAACCATAGGTGATGAGCGCATAACTGGGATTGTCATGTGCGATCTCCTTGTTGAGAAGAAGATGACGGAAGATCTAGAGGCTAAAATCAACCTATTTTGCGTGCTTCACAATCTAGTGATGCAAAAGTGGATTTCACAATACGAGGATGTAAAGCAAGAGCGACAAAGGACACAAATCGAGTGGAGATGGGAAGACTACCGTCGATGCATTATCCGGCGGGTCTGGAGAGACTACCAACATTCATGATCTTAAGATGGTTGCACAACCAATTGAAAAGAGGACAACAGTGCGGTGAAGAAGTGACGAAGGAGGAGTGGGAGTACTCTCGGGGTTGTGCGATCAAGGTAAGTTTGCAATGTACGACTAGCAATTTTCTAGATGTTTGAACATCCACTCATAATCTTTGTTGGTTGTAGTATAGGTCATACACAACATCATGGTGTAAAGGTCGACATTTTAGGGTGGAACGGATCGACAAAAATCATTTTACTCAAGATTGTGGAATCATGGCAAAATTTGAACAGTCTCCTCGAGGACGGTCCTCTGATGCAGATCCTGTGGTGGTGGAACTCACTTACTTCGGCACGCTATAAGAGGTTTTGAGAATCAATTATAGAGAATTTTTTGCTGTATTGTTCGACGTGCAATGGTTCATGATAAACATGGAGGGTCGCAACGCTACTGTGCACAGAGGAGATTCTGGTTTCTTTGAGGTGGATTCCACTAAAAAATGGACCGACCTAAGAGAAACTTTTGTACTACCCGAGCATTGTGAACAAGTAAGTATGTAAATAGTTAACAATTATTTCCTTGGAAGCTCTCATGTAAGGTATGTGGCTCTAGCAGGTGATATTTCATCCTACAAAGTTTGCATCAAACTCGTGGTACGCCATAGATGTAGCCCCTCGTAGTGCACGGACGTATGAGGGCTACCATGTACCAATCACAATGGAATCAATGGAGGAGATCGAAGAAGATGCTCAGTGAGGTGGTACCATACGAGCATCAAGCTGCTACTCTCTATGGGGTGTATGCAGAGAATCTACAAAATGAAATGGAGGATATCTGCCTAAACGAAGAGCTCTATATACACATAGGGAGTTATGATGAGCTATGCGAGGATGAGAGACAATAGAACTTTTAAAGCCATAAACATTTTATTTGAACAATTTTGCTCCGTTTTATAATATATATTGTATTCACGTGGCTTTTTGTCCATTCCTACATATATGCTATACTTGAGAAATTTAAATTGTGTTTACTCGTCACATTGCTTCCACTACATGTATACTCCAGGTATGTTCTCACAAGTAGGGATACTCCTCGATGTGTCATGAAAGTCTGATATGCGGATGCAGCACTGCGCTCTGAGTGCAATGGAGAAAGAGGCTGCAATCACGACGGAGGTGATCCATCTCTACTCATAGATTTTGCATCTATGAGCAGGGACGGATCACCTCTTTTGCAATTGCAGCCTCAGTCTCCATCACACTACGAGTTTCATCCTTTTACAAGATACGTAGAATGCACACGGAAGACAAATTTACAAGAACTTCACAAGAATCTCTCTACACAGGAATCCCTCCCCCTTTATGAATCCTCTCTTTCTCTCTCTCTCTCTCTCTCTCTCTCTCTCTCTCTCTCTCTCTCTCTCTCTACACAAGAATCCCTCTCCCTATTATCTATGGTATATATTATAACTTGTCCATGTTTTCTTTTCCATTTAATATTAAGATTAAATGTTTGTGTGTTTAATGCAGGTATGGATGATGATGAGTTTATTTCTTCTTTGTCACCCCAACAGAGGAGGTGGTATGAGGAGCATCATTTCTCTGGAGCACCATCACATCGTTCCACTCCTTCAATGTCTCCCTCTACTTCAAAGAATTAAGCACGATCTGAAGATTTGGTGTCAACAAGACCATCTTCACAATCATCTAGGCACGGACACTCTAGTGCTGGCGACGATGGTTACTGTGGGGATGTTGCAGCAGCTAATGCCTTGACACCGCCTCATGTTAAACAAGGTTCATTATGTTCCCCTTATTTACCCATCCCCACACCAACCACGACATTGCTATCTATGCCAGGTTTTATGTGGCTATCGGTTGTTTCTGGCTACACACCACTAGCTACTCCTCCGGGAGTCACCCCAATCTCGACACTCCTTGCTTCATCGCCCAAACTCTATTGGAGACACCTGACATCCATATGCCCATCAAAATGCTACTAGAGACCCCTATCAAGACACCTAGGTTCACGTGTCACGGCCAAGAGGGCTTTCCGTACTCAGTCGACATCAATGGCGACATCATGAAGGCAAGAAGGTGATCTTGCGCATGCACGGTCTTTGCTCTCAGGTGTTTAGATACTACATACTAAACACCTGGAGTGAAGTGCAAGTGAATTAAACCATAGAGTCATCAGCACGCTGCATGACGAGTCTCCCGTGTCAAGTCGGGATGAGCTTCAATGAAGACCTGATGAAGATTCGAATGCGCGAATACTGCAAGCACAAGCATTTTGAAGTACAAAAAGCAATAAAGCATGGGTGGAACAAACCAAATTGGCTGGCCAAAGAAGATTGGAAGAATGCAAAGCGAGCAGCACGCAAGAATCCTGAGAAGTGGACGCAACAAAAGGAGGCAGTCAAACCACGAGTAGAGGCAGGGAGCTCGCACCACTTGGGCAGCGACGCGTAGACATCATTTGAGACCGATTTTGTAAGTTTTTTTGCATTGCTCTTTAGGTTTGGTAGTTACGTCTTTTTGTACTTTTAAATTCTAACATAATGGATTCTTTGTATGTTTTGAATAGTGGTCGATGTGACAGGAAGTGACCCCACACCGTACGAGCGTGAGTACACAAGGAGAAAGATCTTAAACGCCCTGATGAACATTTTGAGTTCTCACGGCACCATGGTTAGTATTTCACTTTACTCTTTTACATTTGTTGTATTTTAATGATAAGCTAAGAAAATAGATTGTTTTGTAAATTATATGCTGATACTTACAAAAAGTCTTATTGTTTTTTTCTGCAGAATCCGACAAATACGCCAGTTGGACGTGATGAGACATTTGATTAGACGATGTCAATCTAGCCATAGTGTAAGATCCCCAAGTTTTGGGTCTCTTCTAAAAATAAGAAAAATAACTTTCAATATCTATTTTGTCTAATTTTGATTGACAGCATTGGAAAGTCATAATTATGTCGGGATGTTAAGGTGTGGCATAGTTTAGCTACAGTTTTTTATTAGTTGGTTACATACTGTTTGGATGGTCAAATTTAATTTAAAAATTGAATGGTAAGTGGGAGAGTTGACCACCAAAAAGCAAAGGCTTGTTTTAAGAAAGAAAGAGTCTTTTTAAAAAAGAGAGGAGGAGCTTAGTTTAGAACTCTTTTCTTGGAACCCAAGCTTCTTCTTAGAGTCTCTAAATCGTGCGTCGAAATCCGTGTCCTTAGGAAAAAAAATAATCATTTTTTTTTTAAGTCTGAAAAACTGTGAATGTGTGCGAACTTGTCTATTCTTGCTCACGCTATTCTTAGCTATTGCTTTTGGCCTTGAGAGCCTATATAAAAACCTCTCTTCTTTCACTTGAGGGAGATAGATACACTCACAGATGCGGAAGCTCTCTTGCCTTGACGTCAAAATTACTTAACTATTATACAAAGTGGTGCAAGCTCTTCATCACCATCTCCATAAACTCTTCTCTCTCGTGAAGAAGAAGAAGAAGGATACTCTCTCTCTATTTGCTTATTATCTTCTCTCTCGTTTCACGGTGTACGCGCTCTTCGGAAGTTTTCATGGTGGATACCTCTACGTAGCTCTCCTCACCGCTCTCTTGCGGCAAAGAAAGAAGCCTTTCGACAACCCCTAATCTATTCGAAAGCACGGTGAGAAACCATAAACTCCATAGTCATCATCTCTCTCTCTGTCTCTCTATGTCGCTTTTCCGCGTAGTCACTTTCTCGGTGATTGTTTTTTCGCATACAAGTGCATGTATGGATTAACCAAGTATATACGAGGTTTCCTCATAATTGTTTCATCATGTTTTACAGGTTGATTTATGCACATGATGCGTTATGGTCACGCACGTGCATAAAGAAACGCTTTTTGTGTCACGTCATAGAAGCGGTAGGAATACTATTTTGGTAATAAATCACAAACCATTATGAATCAGCCCGAACCCCTTATACCATAGATAAAACACATCATTTAGAATATCTTCTCTTTTATGTGTCATGTGAAGGACATGCATGAGCTAATAGATATGGTCAAGAACAGATTGCTGCCCACTACACTTAACCAAAAATTTTGACTCCAAGCTCCTTGGATTATTACTATATAGATTCACTGGATGGGCGAACCCCCTTAACCAATTGAAAAGCTTGATGAAAGTTGATGATAAATGAATCAAGGTCTCCGTTATCACTTCGGGAATGCGAGCTATTAATCACTCTATTATCAGTTTTACCTACACGCGTAGGAGTGCAATCAAAGGGGGATACGATATGACGTCATGAGTTAATCGAACCGTTTTGAGAATCCATATTACATAGGAGGGCAATAAGAGATCACCTTTGCTTCGATTGTTTTGATCCTGACCATGTTTCTCAAAATTGTCCGTTTAATGATCTAGAGAATTATGAGCTTGCAATACAAAATGATGATAGAAGACACTAACAGGAACTTTAGAGATTAACAATTTGGACCTAATACAAATCAGAGACCACCACAAAACCAAGGGAATTTCAGACCTAGAAATCGAATCTTTACAAGAAATGGACAACTCAATAGACCAGCTCGTTCAGGAGGAAATCAACAACCTCAAGAAGGAACCCAAGCCAGTAGAACTTAGAATGGTCGAGGTGGAGGAAATCCATCAAATGTTCGTGTCCATGCAACTACTCCAAACGAAGGAGAAAGTGAAGAACTTTCGGTGCCATTTGGACTTGCAAATGCTCCAACCTTATTTAACATTATGACAACCGAAATCTCTCCAAGACAGGATCATACTTGAGAAATAGGATAGTCAATTTAGCATATATCTATAGAAGGTTTTAGACTTACTCATTTGTTATCCATGTCGAGGTGAGGACACCTCCAATTTTACAAGTGTGGGAGGATGTAAGATCCCCAATTTCTGTGTCTCTTATGAAAATAATAAAAATAACTTTCAATATCTATTTTGTCGAATTTTCACTGTCCGCATTGGAAAGTCATAATTATGTCGGCATGTTAAGGTGTGGCGTAGTTTTGCTGCGGTTATTATTAGTTGGTTAGAGACTATTTGGATGGTCAAATTTAATGTAAAAATTGAATGGTAAGTGGGAAAGTTGACCACCAAAAAGCAAAGGCTTGTTTTTAGGAAAGAAAGAGTCTTTTCAAAAAAGAGAGGAGGAGCTTAGTTTAGAGCTATTTTCTTGGAAGCCAAGCTTCTTCTAGAGTATCTAAATCGCACGTCGAAATCCGTGTCCTCAAGAAAAAAAAATCATAACAAAAATTTCAATAAAAAAATAAATTTTTTTTTTTTTTGAAAGGCTGCGAACGTGCGCAAACTTGTCTCTCCTCGCTCACTCTATTCTTAGCTAGTGCTTTTGGCCTTGAGAGCCTATATAAAGACCTCTCTTCTTTCACTTGAGGGAGATAGATACACTCTCAGACGCGGAAGCTCTCTTACCTTGACGTCAGAATTACTTATCTATCATACGGAGTGGTGCAAGATCTTCATCACAATCTTCATAAACTCTTATCTCTCGTGAAGAAGAAGAAGAAGGATACTCTCTCTCTATTTGCGTATTATCTTCTCTCTCGTTTCACGATGTACGCGCTCTCCGAAAGTTTTCGTTGCGGATACCCCTATGTAGCTTTCATCACCGCTCTCTTGCAGAAAAGCAAGAAGCCTTTCGATAGCCCCTAATCGATTGGAAAGCATGGTGAGAAACCATAAACTCCATAGTCATCATCTCTCTCTTTCTCTCTCTCTCTATGTCGTTTTTTGGCGTAGTCACCCTCTATGTGATTCTTTTTTCGCATATGAGTGCATGTATGGATAAACCAAGTACATACAAGGTTGCCTCATGATTTTTTATCATGTTTTACACGTTGATTTATGCACATGATGCGTTATGGTCATGCACGTTGATGGAGAAAAAGACGTCGTGCGCACACTCACACACCCAGACAACTCAACACAACACAAGAAATTTACTTGAATTCCTCACCTCACTCACTACCACTCAAAAGATCCCCAAAAACTCTAACCACAGGCTCAATTGAAACTCCAAACACCTCGACCTACAAGCCCTTGCCTGCCCGCAGACACTACAAGGTGAGTTGAGGTGATCAACACTTGAAATCACGCTTGATGGTGACCAAAATATACAAGAAAAACCATAAAAAAACCAAAAACTCCATCCAAAAAAGGACACTCTCAAACCATTGCAAAAGCTTCACCAAACTCCGCTCTATTGGACTCTTTGGAGTAGCGCCAACCCTAATGGCACCGATACAGGGTCACATAGTCTTGCAGAAAACCGCACCTTCTTCCCTCAATTCCTTGCACACACACATCCATGGAAACCTCAGAACTCCCATAGACTCTCCCAAGTGCAAAATTGAAGAGTGAAAGCTCTCATTCACTCCTCCACACACTCGAAAAAAGGACGCGGACGCAACGGGACTGCACTAGACCACCTGTAGGAACCCTACTTCCTCCCACACACAGAGGGGTGAAAGTGTTGATATTTCTCTTCCAAAGTCCTCCCTCAGCCTGGACCATCACAGAACCGTGAGTGATGTGGAAATTTGAAGCCATTTCACACCTTTTTTGACCTTTTTTGGCCCCTGGCAGGCATTTTTCGCAAGAAAAACCCCAAACGGACTCCAAAATTCACCAAATTTTGCACGCTTAATCCTTGATACCGGAAGCACATTTCCACATCCCTCCATTCTATTTTTGACCACTTCTAGGGTGATGCACGTATCACCGCAGATCAGGCACGGCAAATAAATAGTTATCGCATGTGTAAAACTTCTCGAGCGGGATGAGAGTACCCACACTTGTCACTTGCATTATTTACATTCTAGAAAGCTCAAACACATTCTCTAGAACCAAAATAATCCACCTAAACCATATCTAAGGCCCCAATACCCTATCCAGGCATGTACGTATGATGGACTGCCCACACGCAAGCACGCATATTTACAATGTGCACACGTTGCACCTTTTTTCGAACTTGAAACCAGTTTACAAAGCTCCCAAATGCATGTATTTACATCTTTTCTTACATATGACCATGCATATAAACGCTACTTTGTACACGCCAAAAGCGGTCTATCATCATTGCCCACCCTTTAGGTAGAGCATTTATGCTCAACCAAGAGACTATTTGCATCTAGAATCACATCCCTCGCAAAATATTTCTTCAGTCTATAACCATTTATTCTGTAGTGCAAATGTTCACCATACAATTTTTCCAACTCATAGGTGCCATTGGAAAATATATGCTTCACTCTATATGGACCCAACCATTTGTCCCTCAATTTCTTCTGAAAAGTAAAATCCAAGTGAGAATTATACTTCATCACCAAATCTTCTTCTTTGATCTCTTTCTCTGCAGCCTTTTATTAATTTTCTCCATCCTTGTCGCTGCTTGTTGAAGATAATAATCACTGGCTTTCTCTCTATTCATTCGTAGCAACTCTAGAGAAAGAATTCTTTCTTGCAGCTTGTCACTATGCTCACCTTGCATTTTTCACAACAACTTCAAGGCATCCAACTGCACTTGTATGGGCATAAGAGCTTCTTTTCCATAAACAAGCTCATATGGTGTAAACTGTGTTGACACTCTAGACGCAGTTCTATAAGCCCACAAACACTTTTCCAAGTCCAATTCCCACTCTTTAGGATGCTCTCTAGCATACTTTGATAGCATCTTCACAATTTGACCATTGCAGTTCTCAACCAACCCATTGCATTGTGGATAGTAAGGAGAAGAATGCCTATGCTGAATTTTCAATTTCTCCATGAGAGCAGCAACAAGTTTTCCCCTAAACCCTGGTCCACGATCAGAAATGATAACTATAGGAGCTCCAAAACTTCAACACACCTGTTAATATAAAAAAGAGGCCACTCTTCCTGCTGTTACATCTTTTACTGCTTTTGCCTCCACTCATTTTGTCAAATAGTCCACAGCCACAAGGATATACCTTTTACCATTGTTGGTCCTTGTCATTGGACCTACAGCATCCACTCCCCATTTTGCAAATGCATCAAAAGACATTATAGCTTTCTGAGGCTCAGCCAAAAGCTTCCGATTTGCAAACACTTGGCATTCATGGCATGACTTGCACCAAAAATAAGCATCTCTCATCAGAGAGGGCCAACAGTAACCTGCTCTTAAAACACGAAAGACAACCTGATGCTTGCCTTGATGGCCTATTTCTTCATGGCAGTGCTCCAAAATCAAGCCTATCTCTTCTTTGTACGGCACTTTTCTCAAAATGCTATCCTTGCCATAAAGCATGAGATCCTCACCTACCAATGTGTAGTTTCTTGCTAGATACCCATCATAAGTCAATGTTTGAACTGGATTTCTGACTCTATTAGATCTGCGCGGTTCTGGGTCACTCCTTTGCCCTCTAGCATCTTCTTGTACTTTCCTTACACCAGGTGTCTTGACAGCCGGAATTCCAAATTACTCATCAAGACTTTGTTCAGAACCATCTGAATCCATGTCTACATGTGAAAAACCTGATGATGCATCAGCCATAAAGGGAGGTTCATCAACCTTTTCCTTTCCTTTTCGTGATACATTCCCTGTACCTGTTGGTGGAGTAACCTGCGTACGTAGTCTACCATTCCATGGTTTCTCAACAGAGCCACGAGAAGAGGACTCTTGTGGTCCACTCAAAACCTGTGACTGTGGCCTCACATTTTGTACAACCACATCATCTTTTACATCAGCCCCAATAGTGCCATGTGCATTACTGTGCCAGCTGCTCATCTCATCAAAGACTACATCTCTGCTCACTCGTAATTCTCGTGTAGTAGGATTGTAGCACCTGTACCCCTTTTGTTCAAGGGAATATCCCACAAGAATACATTTCTCTGCTTTAGGATCCAATTTCCTATGCAACTCATCTGGTACATGCACGTAAGCTATGCAGCCAAACACTTTCAACTGTGCCAAATCAGGCTTTGTACCTGTAAACTTTTCCTCAGGTGTTACATCATGCACCGCAGCTGTAGGTGTCCTCTTCATAATGTACACAACTGTATTTACGGCTTCAGCCCAGACATGATGAGGCATGTTTTTCTCATTCATCAATGCACGTGCAACCTCTGCAATGTGCCTTTTTTTCCTTTCTGCAACCCCATTCTGCTGTGGAGTATATCTGCATGTAAACTGCCTGCGTATACCATGCACTTGCAGAAAATCTGAAAAATCATTAGAGAAGTACTCTCCCCCTCCATCTGACCTCAATGTCTTGATTTGCATATCTATCTCCTTCTCAATCATGACTTTGAAGTCTTGAAAGTGACCAGACACTTCACTTTTGTTACTCATGAAGTAGACCCATACTTTCCTTGTATGGTCATCAATGAAAGAGACATAATACCTGCAACCATGTATACTTGCAGTATCGGTTGGACCCCAAACATCTGTGTGCACCACCTCAAGTGGCTTTTTACATACATTGCGCTCATGTGGAAATGAGCCCTTTGACCGTTTTCCAAACTGGCATGCTGCACACACTTTATGCATACCATCCACCTTGAATTTGGACAAACCTTTTTCAATCTGTTTTGATTGCATGCTGCACAATCTCTGCTCATTGACATGGCCAATGCGTTTGTGCCAAATGTCAACAGTAGCCACAACACCTGTGCCCTGTGCAAATAATACAGCTTTTACCTCAGGCATGTCTACATTCAGCGTAAACATTCTGCCCACACATTTGCCCTCTGTGATCAGCTTACAGCCATTCTGGAAATCTTCTACATAACAGCCATTTGGATTGAAGCAAACCTGCAAACCCTGCTCAACCATTTGTCCAACAGAAACAAGATTCTTTGTAATGTTTGGGACATGAAGTACATCTGCTAAGTACTTTTATTTTCCACTCTGCGTATTTAGAGGTATGTCCCCTACATGAGCAATGGGGTGAGCTGTGTCATCTCCTGTCTGCACATAGCATGACACATCTGGTTTGCGCATATCTCTAAACCACTCTCTACGAGACGTCATGTGACTGGAGGCACCTAAATCCACATACCAAACATCATCTTGGGTGGAACTCTCTACAGTCATTGTATTCATTACATGCTGCATAACAAACATGCGCTCGTTTTTGCTGTCATCTGCATCTATGCTAGTAGATGCATAGTTGCCATGTTCTCTCTTTCCACTTGCTTTTCCCTTTGGACAGTCACGTGACATGTGACCTCTTTCACCAAAAGTCCAACATTCTCTGCTATCTGGAGTATGTTGCTGCCTGCTTGATCCTGCACCACGACCTCTTTGACTCCCCCTGCCTTGGGACTGGTTTCCCCTGCCACCTGTATTGTTTTGATTTGATTGACCTTCCAGAAATTGGCCCCTGCAACCGCTTGGGCCTCGACCACGACCTCTACCTCTACCTCTATTGGAGTTAGAATAGAAGGCCTGTTCAGAATTATTTCTGCCATGAGAAGAAGATGTGTCAAGGTTCTTCTCCTCAAGAATAAGCATAGAAATCAAATCTTGGAACACAGGTATGTCGTCTCTTGTATTCATGGAAGACCTAAAATGTACATACTCATCTCCTAGACCATCCAAGCATGCCCGGACAATGTCATCGTCTTCCACTGAGACTTTAATAGATCCAAGAGCCTCAATGATACTCTTGATCTTCAAGGCATTGATGGGGGCTTTTCACAAGCCAAGCTCCCATACCCCTCTTCTCTCGTCCCCACCCCATGGAAACCTCCTCTTAGGGAGGGAGTGATAAAAGGCATTGGAAAAAAGCTAGAAAAAATAAAGTATGATTATGTAAATATATGAGAAAGGTAAAATAGGCCACCTCATGCCTGCGGGGCAGCCCATCCCCACCTTGCCTCCTTTTTCTTCATTGTTGCCCCGCCGTGTGTCCCTTTTCCTCTCCTCCACTCAAAAGGTCAACCCCCTATCTCTTCCCCTTGTCCTTTCTCCTTTCTCTCTCCCCTCAAGCTACCCCACCTCTCACCAATAATACATTATAACTCACCAATAATGCACCCTAACTCACATGCAACTTATGCTATCTTCCAAAATAGTATACCCCACCCCCCCTTTCTCTCTCCTATCATATCTCATGACCCAAATACCCCCCCCTCTCTCTAAAGGGCGCCATGTCTCTTGTCTTGTATCTAAATAACCTCCCCCACACTCACACACACTCACTTTCACTGAAAAAGGTGCCCACAGACCCATCCCCACCCGATGCTTACCTGATTTTTCTTCTGTTCACACACATCTGCACACAGATTCACCTCTGAACACACCCCCCTCTCTCCCCTCTTGTAATTACTTTATTCTCCATGTCACCTCTCATTTTCCATTCACCCATCTCTCTCTCTCTTAGTCTCTCTCTCATGAGACTGTTGTTCTGGCACATATACACACAGCCAGACAAGTGGGGCCCACAGTCACATGGCCTATGTAGATAATGATTTCTTCATTTCTAAATTCTAGAATTTCTCCCCCCTCCTCCCCTATATAAAGAGGGGTCACCATCACACTAAAGACACACACAACATCACCAAAGAACACACTATGCATTGTGTGTGCCTAGTGCACACACACACACACACACACCATCACCATCACCGCAATCACCATGCTTGTCTTGAGCATGACCTCTACACCCTTGGCTATGGAAGATGAAGGGCAACTAAATGAAGGATGATGGCCATAATCCTCGTGCGAGTCTTCGCCATCAACTTCCACCTATCCGCCATGTGCTCTACCACTCTCTCCTTTCTCATTCCCCTACCCTATGCTCCCCATTTCATCGCCTAATTCTCTAAATAAAGCTTGAGTTTTTGTGAGTATGTTTTCTTGCAATGTTTTGCCCATGTGAGGTGTGCGGAATCGCCACCTAGTCTTGTGTTTTGGAGTGAGCTTGTGTATGTGTGAAGGGTGTGTGGATTCGCCATCCTTTTGTGATGCCTAAGTACGAAGCCGCTATAACCCCTCCCTCACTCTCTCTCTCTCTCTCACTTGATCTCATTCCCTTTCCTTTTCATCATTACTCCCAAGCATCCATCTCTCTTGGATGAAAACTTTGTTATGGTGGTGTGTTGTTTGCGTCCTTGCCGTTGAAGCTAGGTGGTGCCCCCTGTTTGATTTACCATGACAAGCTCGAGGCGCGCCATTCGGTCCCCGGTGTTTTAGAGGCCGTCGGGGTTCGGGGTTCGCTTTGCTCCCGTCAGCATAATCATTGGTTGATAGGTTGTTCCTCTTAACCTGATTTAGCTCCGACTTTAGTTGAAGCTTCCTGGCCTTGGTGTTCACCTCGAACACTCTGCCTAAGTTTGTCCATGCAATGGCGGGGGTTTCAGCATCCTGTAGATAGCCCATCATGCCATCTGTGATGCTCATAGAAAGCCAATACATCACTTTGCTCTGGCCTTGTTGTCAGTCCCTCAAAGCTTTCCTTTGTTCTGCTGTAGCATTTGCCTCGGGAATCTCTGGTTCCTTTTCATTGTCTCCTTCTACATAGTCCCAATAAAGTTTTCCTTTTAGGAAATTTGTTATTCTGAACTTCCATGCAGGGTAGTTATTTTTCAAGCTTCTCAGTAACAATCTGACTGAAATCGTCAGACATCTTGAAGCACTAAGACAAAATAACTGCAATCTGCAAAAACCTGCAAATCTGTTGAACCTGCTATCGTCGTACCTGTAACGCTTTCTACACTCAATGAGTGTCCACAATCAAGCGTACATACAACCACTGTACTTGTACAGTAAATCTCTGTATACTGCACTTTGGATACCTGTTCAGAAACTTGTGCGAAAAACTTGTGAGAAACTTGTTCAGAAACTTGTGCGAAAAACTTGTGCATCTGGTCGTGGATTGCGAATGAAGGGATTGTGATGCTCTTGCTCTCTTAGCCTCTCTTGCCTGCACCAGGCTCTGATACCATGTAAAGAATGAGGATGCAAAAGAGATACACAAGACAAGCACAAAGCACACAGAGATGGAAAGCTTCTTCTTCTTCTTCACAGAAAAGAGAGTACAAAATGACCAAGTGCTAAAGTTGAAAAGTAGCACATATGTACATGCGGTCACTAAGTGTGAACTCGCTAGAAGCGTACTAGGCTGGCACTATAAGTGTAGTCCAGCTGTAGAATCACTGCAGAGATCCTCCGTGTCGGTCACCTAACGCGCCAGTGAGTAAATGCCGTATGCGGCCAAGACCCGTAGTGGATGCCAACTCAAGGTGTAGAGCTCGACATCTCAACACTTCTCGCAACGCGGTGTAGACATATTTTCACCCTCCACAATGCTATATTTTTTTTGAGTACACTTTCATTCATAACACCCATTCAAGGGTAGCACTAGTGGCTAGGTACCTCTGGATGCAGTCCGACTCATGGCCTAAACTCTATGCTTGGTCGGGAAGCGCTGAGAACTCCTCCCTTATGCAAATGCTTCCGCAACTCTGATGTATATTTAAAATTGTATAAATGTGTAAATTGTATATTTTGTGCATAGACCCCTGGTGAAGGGTATCTCTCACATAGCCAGATAGCATTAGTTTCCTTTTGTCATACCATGTATAATGAGGTGACGTGTATACTTCTTTTTGTAACTTTTGGAAAACCATATATTTTCTCAATAATGACAATCCTATTGTAACTATTACATTTGCAAAGCTTAACAATCAAGTGATTGTAGGGATGCGTTGTAGCACGACTTAATTGCAACCCACAAAATTATCAAATCGTGGATCCGCAACCCGACTAGGACATGGAAGCACTAGACTAAGACGCATAGACATAGAGGATTCAAGGGATCCTTCTACTCATCATAGAGAGAAGCCATGGAAAGGGCTTTCTCTAATCAACAACGCACTCCTACTTACTAATCACTTGCACACAATCCCGTTGTCATGAGTTTTTTGGAGCAAGGGATTGCGCATATGTACATACACATGCATTGTGCATCAAATAAAGAATTGCCCATTTTCTAGAGTCAGGTTGTTATGTGGGGCCCACATGTGTACAAGTAGGACAGCATGTACATAGTGCATCGATTGTCACTATCACCAGTACCAGTGTGTTTTTTCTATAATAATGATGAGTTGGTAGCACGTAAAACTTCTCAAGGAAGCTATCCGCGGGCCGACAACATGAGGTAAGCAGGTGCGTCAGATGGCATCTAGTGGCGTCAGGAGGTCGAATGGGGTCAATACTTGCACGTGGATAAGTACGGACACATGGATGTTTTCTTGTGATAATTATGCAAAAAATTCATCATGAAGACCACCTTTTGGGGCCACTTCACGTGGTGGCGGGATGCATTATTGGAAAAAGCTGAGTGCCAGGTGTGCGGATGATGCAAAAAGGTGACAACTATGCAATGTGAGGCCACTTTTTGGCCTATTCGGGGTCCGTTTGAGGTCATCTAAAAGGCCAAGGGTTCCCAAGTGATAAAGTGAAGTGTGGGAACTGAAAAAACTGAGAGAGGACCAGAAAAAATGTGGAGAGAAGAGGAGGAACAACCGCAACTGTGTTTTTGCTCATTTTGGAGCCTGTTTTGGCCATAAACTGCTCATCTGAGGTCGGATTTGAGCACTTTGACATTGTAGAGTGGGGTTTTGGGCCGTTCCGGACCCGATGGCACTGTCCATTTTTTCCAAATTTCTCAGTGTTTTTTTGTTGTTTTGGTTGTATAAGTTTCTCTTATGAACGAAGCTTTTGCTCCAATTTGTGATTGTATCTGGTATCTTTTACCCATATTGTGTGAGCTATTTGCCCCATTGGTGTTGGCCCAAGCTCAATTGTATCTAAACTTCAAAAATTATCCTCTTTTGAGCTCAGTTTTTTGGGTGTGTGTGTGTGTGTGTCTGTGTGGAGTGGCCAAGTGGATAGTCTCTCTTCTCTCACTCCATCAGTGTGTTCCCGGTCTCGCCCAGGTGGATTGTGTAAGCCGAGTGGCGCCCCATAGTGTGTGTGTGTGTATCTTCCCAAGAGTGAGTGTCCGGTCATTATAGAGGCATTCTGTGTGTTTCCATCCCGCTCACATTCTTTTGGTGCCCCCACGAGGATCTTCTTCGAGTACCTTCTACTTCGAGCTTCGAGCTTCGAGCTTCGGGATTAGAGGTCGAGATTATAGGTTACAGGTTATAAGGACAGGTGCAGGTACAGGTGATTCACACAGGTACAGGTAGTTGGAGTAGAGTGATACACTGACAGTGGAGTCACTTGTAGTTGCCGTGGGTATGCATCATTTGGTGCATGTTTGAGCGCATTGTCCGCTGGATTGTACGTTACTTGTGGAAACTACCATTGTATGCCTTTATGGAGCCATATTTGGTTTTATTTGGCAGTCCCAACCATTTCTGAGACTTGGTCTGGAAGATAGTCATTTCTGAGACTGGACTATACGAGATTTGCATAAGCCTTCGTGTGAGGGTCGATAGCGTGAGGTTTTATTGAGCTGGGGGATACAGGTAGCTGGAGCACCCTTTTCATGACCTTGCCATAGGCTATGTACTAGTGATTTCTAATTGATGCTCGGGTTCTATTGTTGGCAGTTTATGCATACATCTACAGTATATATTTTGGGTTCTTACTACTCTACTTTTGGGAAAACTCTGTCAAAATTTTTCCAAGTTATGATGGCTGTTTTTTTGGTCTTTTGAGCCATTTATGCTATTATGTTGCTGAAATTCTAGCAAAATCAGAGGATAAGACAAGTGTGCTTTCTTGGGAGCTGCATGGTTGGCTTTAATGGATGATCAAAATGGCCGTCAATTCACTCCTTTTCATTTAACACAAAGAATCCAGATAAATGTTCATGTTGATAGCCGGCTTTCGGAAAATCAAAGAAAAAAAAACAAAAAACTGATTTCACCCCCCTCCCCCCCCCCCCCCCTCTCAGTACCCCCCCACCGTAACTCATCTTTCCCTTCCCACCCCACGGGCATCAGATAAAACTCTCGCACTCTCTCCCCCCCATTTTCTTTACATACCATCCTCCCCCTCTTTCCCCCCCCCCCCCCCCCGATTTACCCTCCCCAGCCAGGCAGAAATTAGGAAGAAACCCCCCCAATCCCTCTCTCGTGCTCCCTCGGTGTGAGCCGCGTGAGACCCCCCCCCCCCTCACTCTTACACTCACCCCTCTCCCATTACCCTTTACCCTCTACCCTATCCTACCCCTCCCCCCACCCCCCCCTCTTCGGCCCGCCAATATTCCCTCCATCGACCCCCCCCCCCCCCCCCCCCCTCCCTCTTCCCCACCCTCCTTCGGTCTCATTCTTTCCCCCCCGGCCTGCGGATATATTCCCCCCCCCCCCATTGACTTAGTTGTGCTTCGTCCTTAAGCCCATGCAAGACACACCAACCTCCCCCTCTCCCTCTCACCCACACAAACCCATTCCCCGCCATACCCCCTCTCTCCGTCACTCTCCCTCACACACTCTCTCTATCCCTTATCCCCTCACCCCTCACCCTCCCCCTCTCTCTCTCACGCCTTGCGGCAGCACGCCAACTCTCTCTCTCTCTTTCTCATCCGGATGCCGCCAGCGCAAATCTCTCTCTCTCTCGCCTTGCGGCACTAGCCACACACACACACACTCACCCACACACACACACCCCACCACACCTTCCCCCCACCTCTCCTCTCTCTCTCTCTCTCCCATGCGCAGTCCGTAGCATACCACTCACTCACACACACTCTCTCGCGCGCAGTCCGCAGCATACCACACACCCACACACACTCGCCTTTCGGCAGCAATTGAAACACACACACACACACACCCCACCACACTCCTCCCCCCTCCCCTTCTGCCATGCCCAAACAGTCCGCCATCCACCATAGGAAAAAAGAGAGAAAAATATATATATAAATTATATATATATATATACATTATATACCCCCCCCCTTTCCCGTGTTCCCACGCATGCATGCGCACATACATATACATATACGCACTCAACAACAAAAAAAAAGATATACAGACACACATGCTCCCACACATACATACATACACACATGCATAAACGCCTACGACATTGACAAACGGAAGAAGAAGGATCCAAAGCACGTGCCGCCAACGACAAAAACAGAAAATGCACCGAAGGCATGCCCCGACCGACTCCAAAAAGAAGTACGCTGGACACCAACGCACCGGCACCTCGCCATTCGCCGGCAACACGCAACCTCGATGCCATCTCAGTAATTTTAGGTTATTTTACCATTATCTTCAGTTTTCACCCAAGCCATTGTAAATTTCCCTTTTGTAAATATCCTCTCTCTAGGTGAGGATAACAAAGGCCCACCTAGAGATTCCCATCTTTTAATAACCATCCCCAAAACAAAGCAAGGGTCAACCACTCCGGGCCCATCACTTGCTTTGTCTCCCCGATTAAGATTACCCTAACCATACTAGGATTACCATAATCCAAGAAGCCAACACCTACAAATTGGCACTGAGAGGTCACTATCGAGGGGGGCAACTTGTGTGGAATAAAGCATTGGGTAGAGTGTAGTGGGAGGGATTGACACCATCACCATCACGGGGAGAGGGTTTAGGTTCTTGTGTGTTGGGTTTGCCTTGGAAATTGCACCATGTGAAGGGACTCACACCCATCTCTCGACTCCAATGGTCGATGCACACACGTATGCACGCTCTTGGCAATGAACATTTGCAGTCATTTAGTGGCCCTAGATAACGCACCAAGTAGGTTGCACCATCTCTTCCCCCTACCTCTCTACCACCACGGCATGCCACCTTGTAAACATTGCAGAAATAATTCACCCTCACACCCCTGAGGTTGTTTTTATCAATTGCGAGTGTTCTCTCTCTCTCTCTCTCTCTCTCTCTCTCTCTCTCTCTCTCTCTCTCTCTCTCTCTCTCTCTCTCTTTGTGTGTAGGCTTGCAGTGTTCATATCATCGTAGGCTTTGCGTCCTAGCCGCTCAAAGCTAGGTGGTGCCCCCTGTTTGCTTTACCGTGGCAGGCTCGAGGCGAGCCATTCGGCCCCCGGCGTTTTAGAGGCCGTCGAGGTTCGGGGTCTGCTTTGTGTCCGTCATTTGGTGCCCCTACGGAGGAGGGATTTTCTAAGACCCCTTCAGTTTACAATGCTGAAAGTGACACCCACTATCAATCATGGACGAGTGGCTAAACAAATTTTCTAACTGGAGGACGGAAGAAGAAGAGACGAAGGAGGCCCTCGCCACCTTCATTGAGGTGCTGCTGCCAGGCTGCAGTGTCATCAACATTCAAGAGGTAAATTCTCCATCTCGTTTCCGTCGTTCCAACTATAAATTGAAAGCATGAGGCGGGAGATTGGTGAGGTTCCATCACTGTTGTCAACCAAGGCACACGGTCAATGAGTGCCAGCAATGAAGGTAGCGGAAGGGCTGAAGTCTTCTACATTGACATTCATCGCAAGGAGGTCATTCACGTCAAGGAAGGAGAGCAGACAGTAAGGCCTCTTTTCCCTAAAGAGACAGCAGTCAAAGATAAAACCCCGAAGTGGCCTAAAGGGGCTGCTCAAGCCAAGGGCAAGGAGAAAATAGGCTAGCCTCGAAACACATGACCCCGAAGGGAGAAGCATCTGGCCAAGCAAGTGCTTCAATCTCAGAGAGCCGGGTTGTACCCACTTTGTCAAAGAAGAAGTCACCCGAAGGAAAGCGGCGAAAGGTCGCCTACCGATTTGCACGACGCATGCGAGTGCTACCAATCCACTTCGACAATCCAGAAGAAGAAGTGGTGAGAAGATTCCCATGTCCTAGAGAGGAGTGGTTCGGCTACTGATCTCACTGTTTTGGGAAGCGAGTGGAGGACCTTCCTCCCCTCCCTGTACAACTCATCCTGAAGAAGCTCTCTACCACGGGAGAGACCCAGTGGGCTGGAGATGAGCTGCAGCTGAATGGAGTAGAATTCATGCAACACGATGATTACAAAAATTACCTATAATTGTTGTTAGCCAAGATACTGGGAGTGGTCAGACGCTTCACCATCACCCCGTACGTGCTGAGCAACGAAGGAAGGGTAGAACCCATGAAAGGTGACGACCTCTTGTGGATGTGCCGACTCATCAACACTGGCACGGTAAGAGTGTAAGTAGGTATTTCACCCTTTGTGCACAATGGAAAATGGGCCGACGGCATTCCCGTTCAGATTCCTGCAGCATATGCATGTAAACATCTATGTGGATAGGAAAGTCTTCTACCAACAGAAGATCGTCTACCTATTTGGTGCGGCAGTACTAGAAGAAATCCTCAATTCCCCGAACCCCATCATTCTCCCCATACTAGATTACTATCATTCCTTTAATGTCTCTATTTTTATCCTGTTTTAGCCTATCCATTCGCCCCTGAAAGAAACCCCTATGAGCAGTTGTTGTTGATTAAAAAAAAACAAAAAAAAGAGAAAAAAAAGGGTTTGTAATTTCCCGAGTCACCACCATGGCAAGTGTTTCTTTCCCCACGTTCAATGGAAAGAAGGGAGAAGATCTCACCACCGACTTCTTGGATGATTGTGACATTGCTTGTGTCATCTCCAACAAAGATGACGACGCTTCACGACTTAGAATTTTTCCTCTACTGATGAAAGTAGAGGCCAAGTCCTGGTACAATGCATTGCCCCAGGCTACCAAGAATGCATGGTATGTGTTAAGGGCTGCTTTTGTAAAGAGGTTTGGTGGAGGCACAACCTCGGAGAAGCTATGGCAGCTATTGATAGAATTAAAGCAGGCAGGCCTGCTGGAGTACTCCACCTATGAATCAAAGTTTGTGGACCTATGGGAGAGATGGGTTGCCACACTGGAGGAAGACGAAGGAGCGCCTAATTTCCTGAAGAAGGACCATTTCATTGCTGGTCTATGGTCGCCGCTTAGAGAGAAGGTGAAGGGAAGGTTTCTTGCAACATATGAGTTGGCAGTCGAAGTATCTCGCCTTAAAGACAAGAAGCTGCGCATGCAAGCAAGAGTAAACGAGTCAGAGGAAACAAGCTCGGCCCGACCAACCCCAGTGGCTGCAACAGCGAACCATAGAGTCCAACCACACGAGACAGCAGAGGAGCATCAAGACCTGCTGAGTCGCATCACCACCCAACTAGAGAGTTTATCTGTGCATCAGGTGCAGTAAGGGCATGCATCTGGCAGAAATCCAGAACAAGGAAGAGGACAACGAAGGCAGAACCCAGAATACCACTGTTACAATTGCGGAGAAGACGGTCATGGAATGTACTACTACCCACACCCAAGAAGGCAGAACTTTAATAGAGGGGGGAGACAGAATCAGATCTCTCCTCCAAGAGTAAGACCACCACCAAGACAGCCAAGACCAATCCCAGCAATCCAAATCCTGCGACCACCTATACAACAACAACCACCACCTCAACCTCTCATTCCGCCACTACCCCCACCACCTGCGGTGAACCAAGCGATGAGTGTCATTAGCTTAGAGGCTAAAGGGAAGGCGAAGGTAGAAGAGTCAACTCCAGAGAAGCACAAAGGAAAAGCGAAGGTAGAAGAAGTGGATGCTATGGGAGTGAAACGTGCGAGGAACGAGGAGGCATCTCAAAAGGAAGAGAAAATGAAAGGGAAAGCCGAGTCTAGCAAACAAGAAGCTAAACCGCGGCGGAAGATAGACATAGTGGACTTCTCACTAGGTGAGGAGGCACAACCCTATGACTTAGTTCAGGATGTGTTAATGGAGGGCCCGAAGATAACGTGGCCCCAATTACTCCACCTTGCACCCAGAATGAGGAGGCAATGGACGAAGATGGTAAGTACCAAGAAATCAAAACCATGGATAGCTGGGGCTATCTCTGGGAGGGATCTCGACGACATCTTGCCAACCATGGACGCTCACATCAAAGGGCAGCGGATTTCAAATGTCTACATAGATGGTGGCGCGCAAATATGCGTCATGAGTGAAAAGATGATGCACCATCTAGGTCTAGAGGTAAGTAGGCCGGCACCCTGCCGAGCCAAGATGGCAAACAATGTAAGAGTAAAATGCGTAGGCATTGTAAATGCGGTCAAATTAAAAGCATTCAATACGGAAGTGGAGGTAGACATCTTTGTCATGCCACACAAAGGAGAGGGCTACCCCATCATTCTTGGAAGGCCTTGGCTTATGGCCATGGAAGCAAAACAAGACTAGAGCACCGGGATGATCCAGATGAAGGATGCTAAAGGGAAGTCCATATTCTATGACATGAGGACTAGGAGCAGCGCAATATGATCTTGGAGGCTTCAGAAGACGAGTCCACCAGCGACTCCTCGTCTACCTCAGGAGAAGACACAACCACCACCGATGGGAGTGGCAATAGCATCAAAGTAATGGGAGTCGTTCTTAAATACCCAAACAGATTAACACAATTTGAAGCAACCTCAACAAACGAAGAGGGACCATCAGGTAAGCAATCATTGGAGGATGTAAGTAAGCTACAAAAAATGCTCTCAAATGAGTTAACCAATGAAGAGAGGAAGGAGTATGTCTCTATGTTAGGCAACTTCACTACTTTCTTCATTGATAGCTATGATAAGATCACAGGAATTACAGTAGTGCAGCACCACATAAAACTCAAGGAAGGCAGTAAACCCGTAGTACAGAAGCTTAGAAGACTTGGAGTGATTCAACAAGAGGCATTGCTTAAAGAAGTAAGGAGTTTTCTACAAGCAGGTTTCATCTACCCTGTCGAAGACTCAGAATGGGTCTCCCCAATAGTAGTCACACCAAAAAAAAATGGTAAATGGAGAGTCTGTGTGGATTATAAACCTCTCAATGCAGCCACAAAGAGGGACCATTTCCCCCTCCCATTCCAGGACGAAATACTGAATGAAGTGGCAGGTCACGAACGCTACATAGTATGCAACGGATACTCAGGATACTTCCAGATTAGCATTGCGGAGGAGGATCAGAAGAAGACAACCTTCATCACACCTTGGGGATGTTTCGCCTACAGAGTGATGCCATTTGGCCTCACCAACGCCCCAGCCACATTTCAACGCTATCTGACCTTTGTTTTCCAACCCTACTTTGGAACATCAATATGGGTTTTCATAGATGATTTTTGCATCTATAGCTCACGAGCCCTTCATCTAAGCAAAGTCTATGATGGCTTAGCCAGGCTACAAACCCTGGGTGGCCAACTCAACGTGGACAAGTGTCACATTGGTGAGAGCAAGGGCACTCTCCTTGGTCATGTAATTTCAGCAAAAGGAATCGAGGCTGACCCTCGCAAAATTCAGGCTCTAGTATCTTTATCATCTCCCACCACCGCCAAGCAGTTGGTTTCTTTCCTTCAGAAGGTAAGATATTTAAGCAGGTTCATTCACCTGCTATCTCAAGTGGTCCTTCCCCTACAACAACTCACACAAAGGGATGTTTTCTCATGGAGTGACGAGAATGAACAGCAATTCACTGAGGTAAAGTAAGTCCTATCTAAGCTTCCCACTATTTCACCCCCCAAGTGGGACGAGCCATTCTATGTGAACCCTAGTGTGGGAAATGATACTCTGGGAGCAGTACTAATGCAAAAGGATCCCAAAACTTCTTTCATGCGCCCTATTTACTTCTCTAGTCGGGTCATGACCCCATCAGAGAAGGGATTCACCGAAGTAGAACACATGGTTCTAGCACTGATGTTTGCTACCACGAAATTCCGCTCCTATCTCTTGCCTAGACCATTTGTAATCCTGACAATGGAAGAGGTTTTTCCTTATGTAATGCGACACATGGATGTCTCATCTAGGATCTCAAAGTGGTTAATTAGACTACAAGAGTTTGATTACACCATGCAAGTAGAAAACTCCACCAGGGCAAGTCTAGCAGGAATTCTCACTCATCGCCACTACGAGAGGAAGCTGAAGGTCAACACGGAAGCAAAGGAAGGAACACCAGTTAAAGAGAGCCCTAAGCTAGAGAGAGCTCACTCTCTTTTCTTTGACGGAGCATACAAGAGAACAATGGATCAGTCTGCAGCAGGCATGGTCATTTTCAATGAGCAGCACGAAAGAGTATTCTCCATGGGGCAGTTATCACACTCCCACTCTAACAATGAGGCAGAATATGTAGCCCTAATCCTTGGGCTGGAACAATGTATTTCACACAAAATTCAGCACTTGAATGTGTTCGGCGACACTTTACTTTTGATAAGGCAGATAAATGGCACCTGGGAGTGCAAGAATCAGGTTTTACTTGGTCAACTTCGCCAAGTTAAGGACCTTCTAAAGAATTTTGAAGCGGTAAGACTCTTCCACATTCCCAGAGCAGAAAATCAAGAGGCAGATGCACTAGCTAAAGAAAGAATACAAGATGCTTCCATAGGAGCAATCAAATTAAAGCTACCCCTCTTTCAAGGCAGTGACGCTATGCCTGATATCATCAGCTTCCTGAATACAGGGGAATGTCCAACAAGACACACGAAAGGCCAAAAACAATGGCTGGTAAGGAAGGCTTCTAGGTACCACCTTATAGACGACCACTTGTATTGTAAGGGCAAAGATCAAATTCTCAGGCGGGTGCCAACCTCCAGTGAAATCACCGAGGTAATCTCAAGCTGCCATGATGGCGTCTGCGGTGGTCATTTTGCTCTAGATATCACCAGTAGGAAGATTCTACAAGCAGGATACTTTTGGCCTAGTTTGAACAGAGATGTACACCATTGGTGTAAAACATGTAAGACCTGTCAAGTGGCCAGTGATTGCACGCTAACCTACGAGCCACAAACCCCTATCATTTCATATGATCTGTTTGAGAAATGGGGAATAGATGCAATTGGTCCCTTAAAAAGGGCCCAATCAGGTAAACTATACATCATTGTGGGGATAGACTACATGACGTGATGGGCAGAAGCAACGGCCACCACCCGCATTACAGCCCAAGAGGTGGCAAAGTTCATTTTTGAGCATATCGTTTGCCGTTTTGGCACTCCTCTTGAGATAATATCAGATAGAAGACCAGGATTCAGAGGTGATGTGGTAGGAGAACTGATGAAGAAGTCAGGCATCACACGTCCGCATTCCACACCATACTATCCACAATGCAATGGTCTGGTAGATAAAGTAAATGGAATGATTTGCAAGATCATCACCAAATAGGTGAACAACCATACGGGAGATTGGGATAAACATCTCATGGCAGCTCTTTGGGCCTACAGAACAACGTTCCAAACATCACTAGGTTTCACCCCTTTCCATTTAGTTTATGGGAAGGAGGCAATTCTACCCATTGAGGTACAAATAGCCAGCTTACGAGTTTTGGCCAACCAAACCCACCGTCCAATCGTAAACCTTAGAAACCACATCTTGGATCTAGAGAGACTACAACTGGATAGGGAAGAAGCAATCAATCACTATGCGGCACAGGCAAAAAGACGCCGACTCACTTTCAATCAAGGGCTTCAAGAGAAAGGACTCGAAAAAGGCATGTTAGTGTTGCGATACGATAACAGATTTGATACCAGGAAGGATAAGAAATTTCAGCCCAGATGGGAAGGAGCATTCATCATCAAGAAACACTACGACAAAGGCAGCTATAAGCTGATGGAGGCAGATGGGAGAATTCACAAGACTAGAGTCAATGGATGGAGATTGAAGAGGTATTTTCTTAGGTTTGACCCAGAATTTGTGCTAGACATTCCAGAAGAGGGAGAACCCTCTAACTCTACAGCTGAAGAAACTGAAGAAGGGCTAGAAGCATGAATGCCTCTAGCCAAAAGAGAGAGGGCTAATGATAGCCGGCTTTCGTAAAATCAAAGAAAAAAAAGAAAAAAACTCATTTCACCCCCCCACCACTCTCAGTACACCCCCACCGTAACTCATCTTTCCCTTCCCGCCCCACGGGCATCAGATAAAACTCTCGCACTCTCTCCCCCCCATTTTCTTTACATACCATCCTCCCCCTCTTTCACCCCCCCCCCGATTTACCCTCCCCGGCCAGGCAGAAATTAGGAAGAAACCCCCCAACCCCTCTCTCGTGCTCCCTCGGTGTGAGCCGCGTGAGACCCCCCCCCCCCCCCCCCCCTTCTTCGGCCCGCCAATATTCCCTCCACCGATCTCCCCCCCCCCCCCCCCCCCCCTCCCTCTTCCCCACCCTCCTTCGGCCTCATTCTCTCCCCCCCGTCCCGCGGATATATTCCCCCCCCATTGACTTAGTTGTCCTTCGTCCTTAAGCCCATGCAAGACACACCACCCTCCCCCTCTCCCTCTCACCCACACAAACCCATGCCCCGCCATACCCCCTCTCTCCCTCACTCTCCCTCACACACTCTCTCTATCCCTTATCCCCTCACCCCTCACCCTCCCCCTCTCCCTCTCACGCCTTGCGGCAGCACGCCAACTCTCTCTCTCTCTCTCTTTCTCATCCGGATGCAGCAGCCACACACACACACACACACACCCCACCACACCTTCCCCCCACCTCTCCTCTCTCTCCCATGCACATTCCGCAGCATACCACTCACTCACACACACTCTGTCGCGTGCACTCTGTAGCATACCACACACCCACACACACTCCCCTTTTGGCAGCAGTTGAAACACACACACACACACACACCCCACCACACTCCTCCCCCCTCTCCTTTCGCCATGCGCAAACAGTCCACCATCCGCCACAGGAAAAAAGAAAGAAAAAAAAAATAAAAATTATATAGATATATATACATTATATAACCCCCCCCCTTTCCCGTGTTCCCACGCATGCATGCGCACATACATATACATATACGCACTCACCCACAAAAAAAAAGATATACACACACACATGCTCCCACACATACATACATACACACATGCATAAACGCCTACGACATCGACAAACGGAAGAAGAAGGCTCCAAAGCACGTGCCGCCAAAGACAAAAACAAAAAATGCGGCGAAGGCCGACTCCGAAAAGAAGTACGCTCGACACCAGTAGCTCGCCATTTGCCGGCAACACGCAACCTCGATGCCATCTCAGTAATTTTAGGTTATTTTACCATTATCTTCAGTTTTCACGCAAGCCATTGTAACTTTCCCTTTTGTAAATATCCTCTCTCTAGGTGAGGATAACAAAGGCCCACCTAGAGATTCCCATCTTTTAATAACCATCCCCAAAACAAAGCGAGGTTCAACCACTCCGGGCCCACCAATTGCTTTGTCTCCCCGATTAAGATTACCCAAACCACACTGGGATTACCATAATCCAAGCATCCAACACCTATAAATTGGCACTGAGAGGTCACTATCGGGGGGGGGAAACTTGTGTGGAACCAAGCATTGGGTAGAGTGTAGTGGGAGGGATTGACACCATCACCATCACGGGGAGAGGGTTTAGGGTCTTGTGTGTTGGGTTTGCCTTGGAAATTGCACCATGTAAAGGGACTCACACCCATCTCTCGACTCCAATGGTCGATGCACACACGTATGCACGCTCTTGGCAATGAATATTTGCAGTCATTGAGTCGCCCTAGAGAACGCACCAAGTAGGTTGAACCATTTCTTCCCCCTACCTCTCTACCACCACGGCATGCCACCTTGTAAATATTGCAGTAATAATTCACCCTCACACCCCCGAGGTTTTTTTTATCATTTGCGAGTGTTCTCTCTGTGTGTGTGTGTGTGTGTGTGTAGGCTTGCGGTGTTCATATCATCATGGGCTTTGCGTCCTAGCCGCTCAAAGCTAGGTGGTGCCCCCTATTCGCTTTATCGTGGCAGGCTCGAGGCGAGCCATTTGGCCCCCGGCGTTTTAGAGGCCGTCGGGGTTCGGAGTCTGCTTTGCGTCCGTCAATGTGTCCAGGAAGAGTTTTTTCCAGCAGCGCATAGTCTTTATGTTCGGGCCAAGAAGATTGAGAGAGATCCTGGAATGTCCTTTGCCTGTTGTCATTCCGATGATTAACTATGAAAACTCATTTGATGTGCATGTGTTTGTCCTTATCTAAAGTTGAGCTCCATTGAAGTTTCTGGGAATTGAGTCAGTCAAAAGTTTTGGGTTCTTGCACGTGTGTTTGAAGGGGTTCTTAAAGCATTAAACTTGGGTAGCCATGGCTTTCTCTTATCCTGAGTTTCATGGAAGAAGTGATGAAGATGTGGAAGACGTTTTGGAAAATATGGAGGTTGCCTGCATTAGCAACGAGATTCATGACCCTACGCAGATGTTACGCCTTCTCAAAATTTGTTTGAAGAGTGATGCACAAGTTTGGTCCAAGCCATTTGAAGAGGAGTTGCGTATGGCTGATCCACCAGTAATATTGAGTTGGGACAATCTAAGGCATGGATTGAAAATAGAGTTTGTGAAGATAGAAGATCCTGACAAAGTGTGGCAAGAAGTACAGGCTTTAGTGCAAAAGGAAGGTGAGCCAGTAGATGCGTACATACAAAAGTTTTCATTGGCATGGGAGCGAATGTGCAAGGCCTTAGCACCACAAGTACCCCCGCCTGACATGATGAAGAAGGACAGATTCTTGAGTGGTCTTTGGGAGAATATACATTGGAGAGTGGAGCTAAAGAAGCCTAGGACATATGAAGATGCATTGGAGGTAGCAAGGAACAAAGAGTGGAAGCTGAGGAAAATGAGCCAGTTAGGAGTAGAGTCTTTGCCCATGAGGTCTGAATTTCAGTCTATGGATTCTTCGCAAGGTCGCATGCCAGGGGTTCATCATGAACCAGTGGTTGCAGTTACTCCTCAGGTTATGCCAGCAGTGGTCACTACAGCAGTGCAAGATGATGGGCTAAGGCAAGACATGAGGCAAGTGGATTAACCCAGGAGGAAAAGGGAAAGACAAAATTGATAAGTGTAGTCACCTTGGAGAAGGCATCAAAGCTAGAGGATACATTAGTGATGCCTATTGGGAAGAGGACCATAGAGGACAAGAAAGGAAGAAGTGCCCCAGGTCCTAGTAAGAAGAAAGGAAAGAGCCATGAAGGCGAGGATGTCAAGGCCAAGAGGAAAAGAAGGGCTCGTCGCAAGTTTCATGTGTCAGATTTTCCACTAGGGGATGGGCAATTAAGCTATGACTTGAAGGAGGATCTGACAAGCGGGAAGGCAGATGTTACTTTTGGGCATCTTATAGAGATGGTGCCTAAACTAAAGCGACAGTGGAAGAGGATGGTTAACCCAATGGAGAAAGAGCCAGAGAGAGGTTCAGTGAAGGTGTTGGCAATGGATGAGCTACCAGACATTTGTCCAATAGTAGATGTGTGGCATAAAAGAAAAAATTTGGGACAAGGTTATGTTGATGGCGGAGCCCAAATATGTGTCATAACACACTCACGCATTGAGAAGATGGGTCTTACAGTGACTGGGGTGTTAGGCTTCCGGATTAGATGGGCAAACCATCAAAAAGTAAAATGCTTGGGTGTTGTAAAGAGCTTAGAAGTGGAGACATAGGATGCAAAGGCAGTGGTTGATTTTCATGTGATGCTAGCAGGGTTGGGAGCATATCCTATTTTATTGGGTAGACCATGGTTACGTGTAGTGGGAGTTGTTCAAGATTGGAGGCATGGTACAATTAGCCTCTATGGAAAGACAAGTGCCAAGAAGCTATATAATATGGACACAAGGAAACAATTCGAGGATCTCTATGAAGATGAGGATGATTCTAGTGATGAAGGCTATTCCAGAGTGTCTGACGAGGATAGTGATAGTACTACCAGCAGTGTTGAGGATGCTGATGTTGCATTTCTTTTGATGGACAAAGGAATCCAGGAGTCTGGTGTAGTCGCATTTGCAAATGAGGTTGAAGATGAAAGTGAAGGGCCTTATGAAGTGATTGAAGGGCTGATGCAAACCAAGCTTGAATTGTCAAAGAAGCAGGAATTGATGACACAAATGATCAGTGGAGACCTCTCAGCTATGGAGAAGGAGATATATTTGCACATGCTGGCTAGTTTTCCTAATTTGTTCATTACTTCATATGAAGAGATCAGAGGGTTCAAGGGAGAAGAGATGTATATAGAGTTGAAAGAAGGTGCTAAGCCAATGTGGCAAAGGCTAAGAAGGATGGGTCAAGAGCAAATGGAAGCCTTGCCGAAAGAGGTGGAAAAGTTATTGAAGGAAGGGCTCATAGTCCATGTGGAGACCACATAATGGGTGAGTCCAGTAGTAGTCAGCCCAAAGAAGGATGGGAAGTGGAGGATTTGTGTAGATTTTAAACCCTTAAATGCAGCCACTAAGAAGAACCCATATCCTCCTCCATTCATCGATCAGATCTTGGATTCAGTGTGGCAGGTTATGAGAGGTACAATGTGTGTGATGGTTTTTTAGGCTATTTTCAATTGAAAATTGCTCTTAAAGACCGCACAAAGACAACTTTTATTACGCCATGGGGCTGCTATTGCTACACGGTATTGCCATTTGGGTTGTCAAATGGACCATCTTTCTATCAAGAGAGAGAAAATTGGGTATTGGAACCATTCATTGGTAGTTGTGTTAAAGCTTTTATGGACGGCTTCTGTGTCTACAGCACTAGGGCTGAACACCATGAGAAGCTGCAAATAGTATTGGCTCGATATGATGAATGTGGAGGACAACTAAATCCAAAGAAATGTCATTTAGCACAGCCAAGGGTGAAATTATTGGTCCATATGGTGTCAGAAAATGGCATTGAGGCTGATCCAGACAAGGTTAAGTCTATTATTATTCTTCCATCACCTACAAGTACAAAGAAATTGGCAACCTTTATACACAAAGTGAAGTACATGGCACAGTTTATTCCATTGTCTTCACAGCTCCTTTATCCATTACAACAAGTGGCAAAGCATTATCCATTGCAATGGGATGAAAAGTGTGAAGAAGTGTTTCAAGAAGTGAACGAGGTATTAGGGGGGTTGTCAGCCATGCAGGCTCCTGATTGGGAGAAAGTGTTTTATGTAAATCCATCAGTAGAGGATGATGCCATTGGAGCCATGCTATTGCAAAAGGGGAAGGGAAGCCATTATATGAGGCAAGTGTATTATGAAAGTCGAGTGAAGTTGGTAGCAGAGAGAAAGTTCTCAGAAGTAGAGCTAGTGATGGCCACTATAATATTTGCTTGTCGGCGGACGATTTAGTCATTACTTGCTACCAAGACCTTTTGTTTTCTTGACGAGTTACGATTTTTTGCCACAATTAATTAATGGCACTAACATGTCAAATGTGGTGAAGAAATGGGTAATTGAGCTGCAAGAGTTTGAGTTCTCTTTTCTAGTGGAAGACAGTACAAGAGCTACCGTAGCCGATTTGTTGACCTACAAGGAGAATCCCCCTCTTGTTAAGGAAGAGGTGGTGAGAAAGGTAGTTGAAGAAGTGCCACAGATCACCAATGCACATGTTTTGTCTTTGATGGCTCATACAGAAAGAGCCATGATGCCGCTTCAGGGGGTATAGCACTTTATGATCCAGAGGGGAAGCTAGTATGCAAGAGAGGGTTCAAATTGGATGCGCATAGTAACAATGAGGCTGAATATGCTACTCTAGAAGCTGGATTACAAATTTGTTTGAAGCATGGGATTAGAAGGTTGAGCATAAAAGGTGATGCCTTGTTAGTTGTGAAGAAAGTGTTGGGTGTGTGGAAGAGCAAGAACACCTCATTGAAGGAAATGTGCTTCAGAATTAAAGGCATGTTAAAAAAGTTCGAAGCATGGAGCATCAGACACATTGAACGTGCTCTAAATAGAGAGGCACATGAAGCAGCTGAAAGCATGATTGGGGAGCTATTTGTGTTGAGGACCACTTTATCTCTTTATCATGGCCGGGAAATTTTGGCTCAAGAGAAGGAGTTTTTGCTAACAGGAATCATTCCAAAGGAGATTCAGAAGTCTAAGAAGTATGGTTTTGTGCGTTGAGCATACACGTACAAATTGATTGGTGATGTCTTATACATACAAGAGGCTGATCTCGTGTTGAGATGTGTACCTTGGCAGGAGGAGCTTTATAGAGTGTTGGAAGAGAATCATGAAGGTGCATGTGGCGGCCATTTTTCTCTAAAGATCACCTTGCGTAAGATCTTGCAAGAAGGGTATGTATGGCCTAGTTTGCACAAGGATGTTCACCATTCGTGTAGGTCTTGCAATAGGTGTCAAGCATTTGGGAAGAGGGTGTTGAAGCCAAAGCTACAAAAAACCATTATGGCATTTGATGTGTTTGAAAAGTGGGGGATTGATGCAATAGGACCATTACCTATCACAAGCAGGGGCAAAAGCTTTATTTTGACTGTAGTGGACTATCTCTCTAGATGGGCAGAGGCTATAGCAATTAGAGAAGTTGCTTGGGCCGCCTAGTGATGCATTCAAAGAGAGGCTCTTGCAGTTACAAGAGGTTTACTTGGATAGGATGAGCACATTGGAGCATTATGGGAAGATGCAGGATAGGGCTTTGGCAAAGATAAATGAAAAGGTCAAAAGTAAGGGTATCAAGAATCATGACTTTGTTTTGCGCTACAACAGTAAGTTGGACAACACCTTCCAAAAGAAGTTTCAAATTAAGTGGGAAGGTCCCTTCAAGGTAGTGGAACATTTTCCGAATGGTACTTATTAGTTGGCTAACCTGGATGGGATTCTTCATAAGTCAAGGGTAAATGGATTGCGTCTTAAACTATATTATACAAGGTTAATGATGGTGGAGCAAGCTGAGCTGTCTGTGGATCAAGCAATGTTGGTGAAGGATGAGGAGACTTGTGACATTGCGAGTCTCATATCGCTTTTTGCTGTTGCTGTTGATCCTGAATGATCTAGCAGGCTAGGGGATGGGCAAATTATGTAAGGATTTTTTTGGAGCAAGGGATTGCGCATATGTACATACACATGCATGGTGCATCAAATAAAGAATTGCCCATTTTCCAGAGCCAGGTTGTTATGTGGGGCCCACATGTGTACAAGTAGGACAACATGTACATAGTGCATCAATTTTCACTATCACCACTACCAGTGTGTTTTTTTTATAATAATGAGGAGTTGGTAGCACGTAAAACTTCTCGAGGAATCTATCCGTGGGCCAACGACATGAGGTAAGCAGGTGCGTCAGATGGCATCTAGTGGCGTCAGGAGGTCGAATGGGGTCAATACTTGCACGTGGATAAGTGCAAACACAATGTGGATGTTTTCTTCTGATAATTATTCAAAAACATGGTGGAGGGATGCATTGTTGGAAAAAGCTGAGTGCCAGGTGTGCAGATGATGCAAAAAGGTGACAACTATGCACTGTGAGGCCACTTTTTGGCCCGTTCGGGGTCCGTTTGAGGTCATCTAAAAGGCCAAGGATGCCCAAGTGATAAAGTGAAGTGTGGAAACTGAAAAAACTGAGATAAGACCAGAAAAAACGTGGAGACGAGAGGAGGAACAGCCACAACTGTGTTTTTGCTCATTTTGGAGCCAGTTTTGGCCGTAAACTGCTCATCCGAGGTCGGATTTGAGCACTTTGACATTGTAGACTGGGGTTTTAGGCCGTTCCGGACGTGGTGGCACTGTCCATTTTGCCAAATTTCTCACTATTTTTTTTATTTTTTGGCTGTATAAGTTTTTCCTATGAACGAAGCTTCTGCTCCAATTTGTGATTGTATCTGGTATCTTTTACCCATATTGTGTGAGCTATTTTCCCCATTGGTGTTGGCCCAAGATCAATGGTATCTAAACATAAAAAATTCTTCTCTTTTGAGCTAAGTTTTGTGTGTGTGTGTGTGTGTGTGTGTGGAGTGGGCAAGTGGATAGTCTCTCTCCTCTCAGTCCATCAGTGTGTTCCCTGTCTCAGCCAAGTGGATTGTGTAAGCCGAGTGGTACCCCATAGTGTGTGTGTGTGTGTATCTTCCCAAGAGTGTGTGTCGGGTCATTATAGAGGCGTTCTGTGTGTTTCCATCCCGCTCATAGCGTGGTTGAAATTAAACTCTCACATCAATCACTCTTATTCACAACTCTTAATCACAACTACACAAGCATGCAATTAACATACCTACTCCGCATTAGTGTGTCCGTTATGGCACAACCCCTCAATGCGACTAAGTATGCACACACACTAACCGCACCTTGTAGAGAGAGATGAAGAGAAGGAAGGCACAACCCTCACACACCATGGCCAATGGTGTGGACAGAATGGATTAACTCAAATATGGGATTAGAGATCTACCATCACACTAATACAATCTCACTCCACATAATCAAGCAAAGAAGACTAATAAGAAAGAAAGTGTAATTGATTATTAGAAATCAAGGGCTACATGGGCATGGAAAGCCCATGAGCCTGATGACCATGCACTCTGCAAAGAGGAGTCCTCACCCAAGAATGACTACTCATTAATCATACGGATCTTTTATAGCTTTGGGCCTCAAACCCTTCAGCTATGGTATAAAGTTGAGCTCTCTAGCCTACACTCATACAACTTTGGAACTCCTAAATGAGACCAAGCCCTATACAATGAAAAAGAAACATTGTGCACTATAGCACATCCACAACTTGATGCATAATTGGTGAAGTCTGTGTTAGCCGCTACTAACATTTCCCCTTTCCTAATTTGACGCACGTCCTCGTGTGCCAGTGAAGCAAGACACGGTGACATGGTAGAAAGCAAGTCCATGGAAGAAATGTTGAGCTGCAAAACATAAGAACAAGTAATGAGCATCAAAGGCCATCAAGAATGAAATAAAAAATGAAGCACAACTGAACCATTATGCAAAGTTATTTTTTGCTTCTAAAAGATGGGTCAATCATAGTCAAAAACTAAACAACATGAAGAAAAAAAGACACCTATACTATTGTGAAGATTAAACCACTTGAAATTTCACTTTTACGCATGAAACACAAGCAATCAATTATGACCCTAGGCTAATGCAAGTTCATAAACATACTAGCCTAAAAACTATTTGAACAATCTTAATAAATTCTTCAAGTCTATCATGTCTATGGGCTATAAAAAAAATTCCTAATCTATTAGTACATTGTCAAAGCTTTTTGAAGCTCATGGAAATTTGATTTTATCATTCATTGAAAAAATTAAAGCACAATCACATTGCTACCACCCGAAGGCAAGTCTAGGTGCGACTCTCCGCTCCTTGAACCCTCAAGAAGGTGTTCCAAAAGCCTATTAGCCTACCAAGGCGATGGCTAACCCTTATCAGCCCAGGGCATCGGTTTAGGGCCTTGACCAAGTGAGCCAAGGTGATTCCCCTTGCCTGCCAAGTGCCAATAAGGCACTAGGCCTCACATAGACACAAAATAAAATAGAAATTTTTTCATGTGTCTAGAAGCATTTTTTGCTACTTTTTCTCGACACTTTTTTGCTTCACTGATTCCTTTTTTAGTGCTTTTTTATTTGCTTCCAATTGGAGATTCTAATGGCAATTGGGCTTAAGAGACTAAAGCCTAATTATAGCCCTAGGTCATGTTAAAAATGAATGGAGTATTAAGACTATCACTAAGAGTCTAGTACTAATGAGAAATGAACCAACATTAAACTAAGGTCAAGGCCAATTACCTATGATTAGCACACATAAAACCTAATTTTTTGATGAGTTGATTTTCACAAAGCAAATTATTGAAACTTTAGTATGCCTAGCCTTTCAACATGAAAGAACCATAGCTTAGAAGCAAAATCTCACTTAAGCCAAGCATAGACAATGAAGGGATGAACAAGAGCAAAACCATGCAAGAATTACACCTATTCATGCTCTTTTGAGCATTCTTGAGCAAGTATCCCCTTTGTACAGAAGCCCTTGGTTCTTTTTTATTTGCAAAAGAAGCCTTTTGAAGCTAAGTGTAAACACAAGCTACAAACTCCAATTATTGAAAAGCCAAAAAAGCACACAAAAACATCAATGAAAACCTAAAGCTAGGGTCTTGCATACCCAAATTTGCCAAAGGGATAAAACCCAAGGGAAAAAAGTACCTTTGGTTATGCACATGGTGCTCTTTGATAGAAAATGCATACATATCAACCATGAGAGATAAAATGAGCTTCTACATAAGCAAATTTTGCAATTTTTACCATCTCTCATGCATCATTCAAAGTTGATTAATTTCTAGCTCAATGAGATATGGAATAACAAGCCAAGAGCTGAAAATAATGCAATTTTGATGAAATGAAGTGGCTCTCTATAGCCAAATTTTACAATTTAAAGATTTTCAAAAAGTTGGCTAACAACTAGCTCACATGAACTTTTACAATGTTTAGAGCAATCTATGAGCTAGAGATGACTGCAACTTGATGAAATAAAAATGAATGGCTCTCAATAGCCAACTTATGTACTTAAAGCTCAAAACAGTTGGGTAAATACTAGCTCAAAGAATAACTTTTGACAAGGCTATGAGATAGCATGTATACAACTTTTGGAATGGCTCTAATTAGCCAAATTTTGCAATATTGCAATGATGACACCTCCTTGGATTATTTGGAATCACACACGGCCTGCCACATCCCTTCAAAATAGGCTCAAATCATTAGTGATCTTTAGCATATGAACATCCAATACAAGCACTAAAAATATTTCAATCAATCATAAGCCCAAAATTTTCACGCTCTCACATGATCATTCAAGAAGTTCAAATTCTAGTGCTATGTAGGTTTTTTTCATTTAAACCAAGCACTAAAAATGTACATTCAATGTCAAACCCATTTGATCTCTTGTTGCTATCAAAAAGTTCAATTTTAGTGTTTTTCCGTTATTTTTCATTCAACTTAGGCACTAAAGTTTCAACCAACTCAATCAAGGCGCTCAATCATTGCTCAAACCCTTCAAAAACAACTCAATTGTTTAGTGCATGAAATCATTTTTCATTCAAAGTAAGCAGTAAAAGATACATCAAGCAATGTTCAAGCACAAAATATCTCAACCATGCATTACTCATAATCCAACAATGCTTCATGAGTGGTCAAAATAATCCTGATTGTTCTCTCATAAGCCAATTCCTTCTCAAAAAATATGCTCAGTGTTAGTGCTACTTGAAGATTTTTCATTTATTAAATAAGCACTAAAACTTTGTGTTTCGCCACAACCCCAAAGATTTTAACATAGTCCATGCTCTCTATGAATGATTGAAATTATACATATTGGATGATACTTAATGGATGCCATGATTTCAACGAAGACTATGTTCCTTTTTTTTCCTCAAAAAATATATGATCATGAAGGTCAATATTCTGTGAGGAAGAGCTCACTCTATTTCTATTTTCAAAAAAAATAGGGCTGTGGATTTCTTGACTACAGTGACAATCCTAGCGTGCTATAGGATGAGAGAGGGAAAAATTATGAAGTTTTGGTGGGAACGCCTCTTGAAAACATTTTATTTAAGGGGATATTGGGGAGGTTTTGATTTTATTTTCAGTGTTTTTTTCTTAATTGAGTAGTGAGCTTGCTGCTTAGCTGTCGACAATGAGACGAATCTGAAGGGCGACAGAGAGAAGTCAGAGAGAGTAGCTGAGATAGGATGCTACTCTCTGGTACTGCGTAAATTCAAAGAGCAAGGCCAATGTAGGATACAATGAGCATGATCATGATGATTCTGACAGTGATGTCATGGCCACTGCGATTATGTATGCGTAGCGTGAGGACTTCGCACTGAGTATTATTATGAGTGTGTGTGTGCGCTTTGGACTGCATGTCTGTAAGTGGGGTCGGTTGACCAAGAAAACGGGTAGGCAGCGCATAATGCGTGGGCCAAGCTGAGCCGATGCATGTGTGTGTGTGTGTGTGTGTGTGTGTGTGTGTGTGTGTGTGTGTGTGTGTGTGTGTGTGTGAGAGAGAGAGAGAGAGAGAGAGAGAGAGAGAGAGAGAGAGAGAGAGAGAGAGAGAGAGAAAATCTAACTCAAGATGGGCACTCTGTGAGCAGAGGACTGTGCAAGCACAGTGGGTGGGTAGGTTGGCAGTAGCACGTCGGCCTCATGAAGGCATCACGCCGTCAAGAGAAGGTGGGCTTGACCCATTTTGGTGTGTGTGTGTGGTATTGCAAAAACGCCAACTGCAAGTGGGAGATGAGCGTGTTTGTGTGTGAGAGGGAATCGGGATGCACCAAGCCACTTGCCTCATAAGTAGGTAAAAGGGGGCCGGCTGCAAGTGGCAGGATTCAAAAAGCATTTTTATAAAAATCCTCCTCTTAAGAGAGGTGCCCACGGAGAGTGAAGATAGCATGGAGATGCACTTCAAACACTCTCTCAAAATGAGGGAAATCCTTTCACCCATCCCGATCTTTCAAAAAAGGGCCGACTCAAGCTCATTCCCACCATAATTTATGAGTGATAATCCAAAACATTGAATTTCATACATACAATGTACAAATCCTATAATTGAAAATTTCAACCTGTTTGAACAATCGAAACACCAAATCTTCTTGTCTAACGAAAATGAGATTGGGCACATTAAAATCATGGCATTCGTCGTGAGAGATTATTCATGCAAAAATTTAACTTCCCAATTTTGAAAAAATGAATCAATCTCAATTAATCGGCTGATGCATTCGTGCTTCACTAATGCATAAATTTCCTCTCAAATCCAAATTGATTTATGATGCACACACCAATCTTTAGTTCTACTAATCATCAAATTGATAACCAAGACCAATAATTCATCCCAATTTGGATATCAAATGCCATTAAATAGGCACACATACCCAAATTATATGAAAAAATTCCATCATTTCCACATTGTAATGCTCAAACTACAAACTCAATCAAGCATAAGTGAATGCATGCATGCTCAATTTCTAAAAATTTACACTATTTTTACCCAATCAAGAAATGCACACACTAAAAAAATAAGCACAAATGATCGGATTTTACGCAATTGGAAAGGAGTTTAGGCTTACACCTAATGATTGCACACACTTTTCATGCAAATTCCGTAATCAGAAATCATGTAGGTGCCCTAAATGACCATCAATCATAGAAAATCAAGTGGTCTTGGATAGACACACACACTCAATTTTTTCCCAATTTTTTGTCAATTAGGCTTATCCAATGATTGAATTAGCTTAACATACACATCATTTACATCATTGTATACTCATGTATCATCAATTCCATCACTTTATATGCATGCTCACACTAAAAATTAGGTGCACACACACTTGAAATTTTTGACAATTTTTTCCCTCTTTGGTGTGTGCACACACAATTATTTTTATGCACACACATGAATATTTGATGAGAATTAAGCATTATTTGGATACACACAAAGTTCATTAGTCACAATTTGACTATCAATTTTATTCCAAGTGTATCAAATTAGGTGCAAAGTGTAGGTCAATTTGTGTTACACACCTAATTTTAGAAAATAGTTAGCAACATTGAATCACATTGATCAATAAAAAATTGACATAACAAATGAGTGCACTTACATCGTAATTACACTCCAAGCTATTCCTTTGCTTCACGCGAGGTCGCATCATTGCACACACAAGTGTGTGCACCATCAATTCGGCTCCAAAATTGACCATTTGTAGTAAAAACAATCTCACACTCAAATCATCAAATTAGGCATAAATTGGTACAATTAACTTGATTAGAGTGATGATTCCACCTCTTGCAAGGGGATGTCACATAATTTACACTTCAAATGTTAGTGGTTAGGTTAGAAAGGTTAGTCAAAATTAGTAGAAATTAGCATGAAATTAGTAAAATTAGCATGGAAAGAAGAAAAATTAGCAAGGGTTAGCATGAAATTAGTGAAATTGGGGGTTTGGGGTATTCATAACTCAACATTAGCATCAATTGTTTGCACAACATCATTAAATCAAACCAAAAAAAGAGTTACACACACTTCAAAACCAACAAAATTAGTAGTGAAATTACTCTATTCTACACATCACTAGCTTAGGTTATCAATCCCCGATAGCGGCACCAAATGTAGAGATGCGTTGTAGCACGACCTAATCACAACGCACAAAATTGTCAAATCGTGGATCGGCAACTCGGCTAGGGCATGGAAGCATGAGCCTAAGATGTATAGACATAGAGAATTCAAGGGATCCTTCTACTAATCATAGAGAGAAGCCATGGAAAGGGCTTCCTCTAATCAACAACACATTCCTACTTACTAATCATTTGCACACAATCACATGGTTGAAATTAACCTTTCACATCCAACACTCTTAATCAAAACTACACAAGCATGCAATTAACATACCTACTCCGTGTTAGTCTGTCCATTCCGGCACAACCCCTCAATGTGACTACGTAAGCACACACACTAACCGCACCTTCTAGAGAGAGATGAAGAGAAGGAAGGCACCGCCCTCACACACCATGGCCAATGGTATGGATAGAATAGATTAACTCAAAAAAGGGATTAGAGATCTACCATCACACTAATACAATCTCACTCCACATAATCAAGCAAAGAAGACTAACAAGAAAGAAAGTATAATTGATTATTAGAAATCAAGAGCTACATGGGCATGGAAAGCCCAGGAGCCTCATGACCATCCACTCTACAAAGAGGAGTCCTCACCCAAGAATGACTACTCATTAAACATAGGGCTCTTTTATAGCTTTGGGCCTAAAACCCTTCAACTATGGGATAAAGTTGAGCTCTCTAGCCTAGACTCATACAATTTTGGAACTCCTAAATGAGCCCAAGCCCTATACAATGAAAAGGAAACATTGTGCACTACATCACATCCACAACTTGGTGCATAATTGGTGTAGCCTGTGTCAGCCGCTGCTAACAATGCTCATGCACATCACTTATTAAACTAAAATGTAACTTTTAAAAAGTGTCATTTCTAATTAATTTTGATTGAACATCATATTCTAAATAATACCAAACAAAAAATCTACCATAGTCCCAAAGTAACTTAGCATATCAACTCAAGAAGCCTCAAACCAACTTGATTTCAATTAAAACCAATAACCCCTCACTAACAAAATCCTGAATTATTGTGCCTAAAGCAACCTCTTCTGTAGTTGAACATGCCTTTAATATGCTGCGTAGGTGATTGTTGCAACTCAAGAGATTCCATCTCTTTGAATCCATTGAAAGCATCCCATAGCTTCTTGGTCGTACCTTTGTTGGTCATATCTTGCAATGAGTGTGTATGAATATATGGAATATGTTGCAATCAATGTGTATCAATATATGTTATCCCAAAGACAAATGTCCTTAACAAATTTTTGTGTTTTTTGATGTACACCACATTTGACATAAATTCGTTCAAGAAATTGCTAAGAAACATGTTTGTTTTCAACTATCCCTAGCTAACTACATCATATGCCCATATTAGCATCTTGCTTAATGCCTCCCCTCAATTTGGATCCATTAAAATTAGCCCTTAACTTCCTGCTCGTACCGTTGTTGGGCATATCTTGCAATTAGTGAGTGTCAAGAGACTACATCCCAAAGATAAACCTCCTCAAGCACTTATTTGTGCTTTCTAATGTACACCAAATTTGGTATACAAGCATAAGGCATTGCCAAATACTAGGTTTCTTTCCAACATCCACTATCTAAGAATTTAATTTCGCCCTTGCTTTGCATCCATTGAAAGAATCCCATAGGTTCCTCGGGTACCCTTGTTGGACATATTGTGCAATTAGTGTGTGTCAAGGGATTTCATCCAGAGATGAACCTCCTTGAGCACTTTTTGTGCATTCTACACCACATTTGTCCTACAAGCCATCCAAGGCATTGCACAGCACTAGGTTTCTTTACTTTGTTAGCTATACACTTAGATTTAAAATATTCTCTCCTTCTTCATCCATATGTCCGACCTTTCAAATGGCACCATGGTATTATTATCGAAAGAAAGAAGTAAAATCTAGTTATACAAATGGTGGGATGTGGGGGGCTGAGGTTTCAATGATTGCCTGAGGGCATCTCTAACAAGGGATCAAATATGGTAGTGTTTGAAGATTAAGGTATTGAATAAAGTGTAAAAGTGGGTGTGTTTCTTTAGAGGCCACACACATCATACATGAATCTTGCACCTGCATGCAATAGCATAACAGAAAACACGATATATTCATGGCAACATGAACGTCCCAAATCAAACCATGAGATCAAAGATCACAGAGCTAGTAGCTACTAGTATCATTTTGATTTTGATCATAATACCTGCTGGTTGCTTAGAGCTACAATTTTGAACTTCAACCTTTCAAATTCAAAGTCTTCTTAATTTTCTATATTGCTCAATTGCACTTCATAGGGTGTAATGTTAAAATTAATTTGACAAAACATCCACAAATAGAGTGAAACCAATCTTTATGGATCATGTCCTAATCACCCTTTTTTGTTAAAATTTGCGGAAACAGTAACATCCTCATCTACTTGACATCTAGATGGTCTTGTAAATCCCATGTTGATGCCAAGGTTCCTTTTCTTAGCTGTGTTTATGCACTATCATCTAGACGTGAACATTTGAGTGTGGGAATCCTCTCCTTGATCTTCCTATATGGTTTGTGGCTTCTAGGAGGCTTACAACATTTGGTCCATGCCTTTCTTAGTTTGATTTTTCAGAGCCTCCTTGTTTCTTCCCTCTATTTGTGCAATCCAATCTAGTTTCTACGTTGGTGCACCATCCGACGAATTAGAGTCGTCATGTCCTTCAAGCTTGAATAGTAGCTTTATTGAAGGATGTGTCTTGTTGGCATACTATTGTGATCCTCCAAAGATTTCTCATCCAGCCTACATTACCCAATGTCACAAATGAGCCAAGAATACCTGCAATCCTTAAGAACCCACCAGATTTTAGGAGTTTTACCATTCGATACCCCCCTATATAATGTGCATTAGTGGGGTATTAAGAAAAACCCCTCTTTTAACATGTTTGAATGAGTAAAATGACCTCTTATTTTAGGATTTTTTCCAAATCTGAATTTAATAACCACTTATATTAATGTATCTTTGTTAACTTGCCCAAATTTTTTGCATTTTCAAACCCCTCCTTTCGAACTCACGTTATACATTAACGTGATTACATAGTACTCCCCGAGCACCAGATGTACCATTGAGTATCCATAAGCAAGTATAAAGACTAAGGCATAGTTTACCATAGTACTCATCAACTTAAAATAGGGGGAGTCTAGAAAACGTCTCACAATAGAAGGGAAAAATAAGATATTTCTCTAATAGCGGGGAATTGATTGTTGGAAAGTCCAATAGTAGGGAATCAATAAGAAGAAGCTTCCTTGAAACCATCTCCAGAGCCCACACATCAAGCACTGAGATTGATCGCTACCGCCATCAACACACAATATTCAATTAGAATTGGCCATCATAATGTTAAAATGCAAGTTTCACCAACCTCGACTCACACTTCTTTCGATATCCCTTGCTATAAGGGTAAAAGTACATGTTAACTATGGTGCATCCAAAAAAGTGTAACTAGACTCTAAAGATCCTACCAATATGAAACTTAACACTAGAATGGTAACAGGACACTTTTATGTCCTTGGACACTTTTGTGTCCTATTAAGTGACCATTTTGCTTGAATTATTTGAAGAGTATGAAAATGAATTTCTAGGTGCTATATATCCACAAAGTTGCCTTATGAGCTGAAAAAAACTTAGCATTTTTTTTGGAGTATCGATCTCACCATTAACCTTACTCTTGCACAACATTTTTGAACCTAAACTGTGTGAAAAAACGGGTCCTGTTTTTGGTTTTTCTTCAATTTTTGGCAACTATACCACTCTAAACTTTATGTTTGCGAGGTTTAGATGGCTAGAGGTTAGGCCTTCATAGTTCTCAACATGTTTTGATGCTTGTAGGGAGAGCTAAGTGTTAAAATTGAAAGTTATGACCAATTAAAAAGAATTGCATAATCCTGTTTTTTGGCCAAAATTAGCACTTTTATGATTTTTTTGGTGGCTTTCTTGATATCCAAATCCAATTTTGATTGTGTAAGTGTAATGTATAACATAAAGCTAATCTTCCTTGAGTTTTGGGGGACCTAATATGCTATATAGCATAGTATATGACGATGGTTGATTTTTTTGATTGCTGAAGAATACGATACATTTTAGAGTAGCAAGTTTAACTTTCTCAGTATTGCTAGTTTCTTAGGACAATTGTTTGTATTTTGTAGCTAGTAACCATATCTAATCATAGACTACAAACTTGGCTAGATATTGAGTAGTTTCTATGGGTTTCTAGAGGTCATAATGCTAAACCCAGTTTTTTCATGTTTGCTATATTTAGCACTTTATCATTGCCCCCAAGGTTCCAATTGTAAGAGAACCATTATCCTTTTGACATGATCCATGGCTCCTTTTGAATCCAAAGGCCCAAAGGGAACTAAGAAAACATGTATATAGTATCTGTATTGAGCGTGACTATAGAAACTTTGATGATAGGTCCGTAGAATGGCAAAAATGCAACTTTTTTGTACCTATTTTTTGTGCCCAAAAAAAATTAGTGAGGTAAGAGCAACCATATGTTTTGGTCACCGACCCATTGAAGTTAACGGGACATTTTATCTCAGGTCCTACAAAAATCCCCACTCTTATTTATATGCAATCAACCGTAAGAAATCGTTGTTTTGGAAAAAATGCACTGGTCCATCAACTTTGGAGGCTTGTAGTGACCAAGGGATGAGAAAAATTACAAGTTTCTCATTTTTTCCATATGTAGTAGTTATTGAACTATAAGCTCATGAAAGGATTTTTCAAAATGAGTGGATCTACTATGGTTTTGGAATTTTTTCCCAAAACCCTGAAAGGACACTTTCATGTCCTGTTAGGTTACCATTCTAGTGTTAACTAAACCCATTGAAACTTAACAGGGGAATGTGACTCCACCAGGACCATCTAAAGCAATTCAAAACCTAGAAAAACCTCATCAAGTTGACCTTAGCTAATTGGCATTTCTATTTGAGGCATGAGCATTAAATTATAATAAATTTGAAAATTTAAGCTCGTAGAAGGAAAGTATTTTAGTTTTGATTATGAAAATTCTAGTCAACAAGGCCACAGACTACTTGAGTGCTAATTTGCAAGAGTTGGAAAAATTGGCAAGCAATTAGTCGATGGTTACTCCTACGAAAGATCCTTCAACAAATAGGATAGGGTCACAAGTTTTCTATCAGCTATACCAGAATGGTTAGTACCCAAGCTAATAGAGCTACTACTTCCCATCATATTGAGCTCAAAATTTGTAATTTCATCCTCATTTCTGAATGACAATCTAGTCGAGTACTTTTTTTAATCCATTTTGAAATGTACAATGGATAATTGGTGCCATGCTCTTCTAGATTGTAACTGTATATTACTCAGACAATGAGGAGGCTCCAAGTCTCATATTTTTTCTAGATAATTTTTCCTATTTGATAATTTTTTTCCATTTTCACGATGTTAAAAAGGGGGGGACTGGAGCCCCCCGAACATCCGCGTGCACGTGGATGATGAGGGGGCTCTAGCTTTCTTTTTTCCCAAAAACATTTGGCCTTTTTTTCATCATTTCCTATTTTTATGAATAAAAATGGTCATTTTTTGTCAATTTTGCCCATTTTCTATCTGCTTGCCGCACATCTCCCTTGCACATAGTTCCTTGAACGTGGTTAGAGAGAGAGAGAGAGAGAGAGAGAGAGAGAGAGAGAGAGAGAGAGAGAGAGAGAGAGAGAGAGAGAGAGAGAGAGAGAGAGAGAGAGAGAGAGAGAGAATTATCATCCACGGAGGTTAGATATGACCCATGGGATCAAAGACAAAACAATATAGTGGCTTCTTCTAGATGAATTCATTAGATACATATCAATTTAGGACTGAGAGTCCATCGAGAAGGTAAAAAAAAGAAAAGAAAACCTAAGGGGGATCAAGTGCAGAGAGGGCTGGTTTGGGATTTTAAAATTCTTGGATGATGGCTTTTTCACCTCGATAGACTACCCATTTCCTTGCTTGTGAGCGTCATGCATCTTATTGAATTCGCTTGCTTTGATCTTGAGTTGAGCCATGGTCGATTCCTCGGCAATCCAAGGCTTTGTTCCCTTCAAGAGTTTGGATTGGCATAGCAATTATGTCCTTCCTTCTTTATCCTTGAAAGTGAGGATACATTGCTTGGTTGGCACATGCTTTTGTGTGTCGTTGATCTAGGACACAGTTTTGGGCTTGATGTTAATTGGTTGAATAATGTCGTTAAGCTTGATGATTGCTTCTTCTAAACTGTCTTCGTCAGTGCACCATGGTGGGTCAAGTCCCCCAATCCTGACTTTGATCCCAAAAGACTCTTAAAGTTGGCATTCTTGTATGGTTGCATGTATCTCAGTGTTAATCTTCTTATGTGCTACCTCACGGGATCCTTTCTCAATGTCCATGACAGTCTTGATGAGGGAAACCTTGCCTTTTTCTACTTTAGTGTGTATAGCCTGGCTCTCCAATTCCTTCCTATCTTCAAGTTTTCACAAGCACTCCTTTAGTTTTTCATGCTCCTTGATGATCTCTTCAACCTTGGCCTCCAAATCTGTAATCCTTCCTTCTTGTTGAGTGCCAAGATCTTTCCTTGGTGCAACTGCTATTGTAAGAAAACTCTTGGGAGCGTTGGAAGCCATAGTACCAAAGGAGGACATTGCCTTGTTTAGACACCTCCAATGTCGAGGTGTGAACAGGTTGTTAAGCTTTAAGGTGAAATTACTTTGGAGTTTAAAATGCAGAGGATAAACTATAGACGATGAGCGACAAGTAAATGAGGCAAAGGTAGGGCTCTGGATGATGCCAAGCTCGTTGGTCTTCTCTATATCTATTGTACCTGCCTGTCCTCAGCCTTGGTAAATGCAGAGTAGCACATGGAAATGTAGAGTGATACGGTCACTTTGTGACTGAGGGCAAGGCTGAGGCATACGTCCCCCACATGGCTGCCATCGTCCAGGGCAGATTGTGGGAGATAGCGATGGAGATTACGGTGTTGAAACCCGCTAGGGTTGAGAGAGAGAGAGAGAGAGAGAGAGAGAGAGAGAGAGAGAGAGAGAGAGAGAGAGAGAGAGAGAGTATCAAATCCATGGGGATAGGGGCATAACCAATGCATGAGTAATTAGATTTTTCCTCTCAAGAAAATTAGCAAAATTTTAAAAAAAAGAGAAGATAAGGATAAGGATAAGGTGATTACGTAACTTATTGAAGAATTTTTGAAAAGGAAGAAAAGCTATCAAGATATGTAGAAATAACTTATCAAGATAAGTTAAGGACTTCATCAAACTAATCATAAAAATAGGGCTTGCCTACTCGTTCAGATCTTCTTTTCTCATTTTTGGAAGAGCAACCTTGAGAGTAAGTGGTAGAAGAAGCTTCTGAAAGCCAAAGCTAATCCTCTTTCACACATACCCCCTACACACACATCTCTCTCCAAGAGAATCCATGGCCAAAACCATAATCAAACTTATCATTACACTCTCTCTCTCTCTCTCTCTCTCTCTCTCTCTCTCGTAACCTTCAAGCTTTTCATAGCTGAATCTTCATTATCCTCTCATTCCAAGTAGTGTCATTGGTGGTCTTCTAGAGAAGCAAAGAGGAGGAGAGAAGACTACACTGCAAAGCTTCTCTAATAATTTCTAAAGCGAGAAGAAGACTCTACCATACACACACCAAGGTAAGTTTTTATCATCATCTTCATGTTATTGCACACCTTAAACAATTGAGTCACTTTTACTTCATGTTTAAGCTCTCATGTTCCCTAGGCAAGATTTCGTCTTACTTTAAAGAAAATCTTATTAATTTTTTCTTGAATGTCAAAAAACAGCATAACTAACCACTTATATAACGACGATGTTATTTCAAGTTTCTTTATTACCAAACTAATATGGCATAAAGAGAGTAGAAAGCACTCTATTTAACCATAGGTAACTGGAGAGTCATACTTATCTGAGTATTATGCATGATGATTGGTGAATTGTATCTAAATTTACCCCTAAATCTCCGCAATAATTTCTTATTGATTTCCAAGTTACTCTTTTTCTTTTATCTAAATTACTTACTGCAGGTAAATTCCATAGATCAAATGCAATTAGGTATTGGAATTTTTGGAGGTAGCTTTATTCTTGGAAAGAGGCGTTATAGTTTATCCAAAATAAAATTCTCTCATGGAAGGTTCACAAATTTTTCTTGATTATGCATTCAAGTTAAATGAGAAAATAGCATCTAAAAAAAAGTATGTGTGTAAGGTTTTGTTTAGTAATGCTATTAAGTTAATGTCTAATTTTCTCAAGAGGATGTTGAGTTTTGAAGGATAATTAAGCATAATCAAAGGAGATTCTTCAAGAAAGAGGATTCCCATTCCAAATAAGGTCATTCCCACCCTTCTCTCTTGTCAATTGGAAAATCCAAATGTTTAAGCCTCTCCTAGGTACGTGAGTAATCCTCTGCACGATAGAAGAGGTATGTCTAAATAACATCTTAAGAAAATTTTATTTGTCAGTCAAAATCTATTGCATGAGCATTTCTCACTACACGAGAATAGCCACTCTTAGGAATTTTGCATTTTACTCTTACACTAGGGTGAAAGCATGTATTGGTGGTAGCACTATTCCACTTTTAGGGGGTACCTCTAGAGACTTCTTTGGAAGATAAAATAGGATTTATTAAAAAGGAAAGGATAATTTTAAAATGTTAATGGTCCACTAGTTTGAATACTAAATTGTAAACCACTCATTGTATGGGAGGGTGGGTCACTTATTACACGTAACGATGGGAGGTGATGCCCTTCTTGCATGTCTCTTTTTTTGCATCCCCATTCCCACTCAAGACTTACATGGGTGCACTTAATGATGAGAAGCTCTGCTTTAAACTTCCTTCATGCTAGGGCTACTTTCTTCCTCAAGGAGCTCTATTGACAGGGATTTCATTGACGTAATCACGATCGTGTGATTACGTTAATAACTCTAGTATTTACACAAGAAAATCACATGATCACATTAATTGTTAACGTGATCTTGATGGTGACCTGCAGAAACCAATAGAGCCGGTAGGCTCGCCGGCATTTTTCATTTTCCCGGTGGGGCCCGCCAGGCTTTCCCATTTTCCCGGCAGGCCTCTGTGGGCTATAGGTTTTTCCCGGCGGGCCCACCGAGAAGATGAAAAAGCCCGATGGGCCCGACTGTATATAGTAAACCTCTTCTTACTTTGTCATTTTAACTAGGAAAATCCCTGGGGAGTATATCTGAGCGTTGGGTATAGTCATCTCCTTGTGAATTGACCTAAGATTACAGAGTGATAGGTCCTTTTTTTGGGCCGAACGTGATTCTTAATTCGATAACCACTTCTAAAAATATTTAAACCCTTCACCGAACATAAAGGTACTAAACCAAAACAATTGAGAATTTGGAGAGTCATGCTCATTGTGACGAAGCCATTGGTCCATAAAAGGGTTGTAGTTGGTTTTAGAAGATGAGAATATTTAAATAACGAGTTGATAGTCAATGGTCGGATGCCCTGTACTAGTGTACTGGGTATATAAAGATCCTTGATGTCTTGCATTTTTCACCATCATAGATTTGAATTGATATACATTTCCACTGCACAATATGAGAGCTATAATCCTTGATTGGGTAAAATTAGCTTTTATATATTGAATTGGATGCATAAGGGGGCTACAATCCTTGATTGGGTACAAGTAGTCCTCAATTGTGTAATTGTATTGAAGATTTCATTGCCTTGTTTTATGCATTGGTTTATATAGGGAGTGAATTATGTATTATAATTAAAAGATTGTTAGTGCACAAGATGGTCAATCATCGACATTATTTCTTTCATGTGTGTTTTGCAAATAATTATCATCATCTCAATGTAAATGTTGATGATTCTTTGTAGCATGTGAAAATAGGTGTGTCTTATTGTTTTCAGATCGCGGAGGATATAACTAATCATTATATTTATAATTGCATTGATAATTTCATTTTTTTTTTGTATCCATAATGCCATGTAGAGAGTGCATTGCAATGTGTATGTTCTCTCAGAACATATGTGGTCGATATGTGGAGATGACTAGAGTGCATTGCAAATCTCATATTGTGTAGATTTGATTGCTTTCTTAGTGATTGTTTTTCTAATATATATTGAAAAGTTTTTTATTTATTTTAATTGAACATCTAGTTCTTATGTCTGCAGTATTAAATTGAAAGCAATAGAGAAAAATGTCGGCATAAGTGATACGAAGAAGGCAAAGAATTAAAAAGCCCCTAGCAAACATGGGTTTTGAATCTCAAATCAAAAAGATTGTAGAAGTTGTTTTTGAGATTGAGAAATACTCAAAACTGCCAGTTTTTTTGAAGCGATTGATGGATGGAAGTAAAGTGATCATATTTATGGAAACAAAAAGAGGTTGTGATAAAGTTATTGGACAACTTCCAACGGATGAATTTGTAGCTTTATCTATCCACGATGATAAGAGTCAAGCTGAAAGAGATTGTCTTCTTTTTGAATTTAGATCTAGCAATAGCCCTATAATGACAACAACAGATGTTGCAACTCGGGGTTTGGATCTGAAGGACATAAATCACAAGAAAGCAAAAAAGCAACAAAGATCGCACGGACATTGACAATGAGGTCATGTCAGAGAGGACATGAATTTGGAGGGGGAGGGTGTTGACCCATGGGTCAACAACACGACATAACTCAATTTCCATACCAAAGTCTTATTTTTTGATAGTTATGATATGATGTAGATTATGGTTAAAAACATCATTTATAACAAGTAGTTATTCTAGTTGTAGAGACCGGGGTGCAATGGCACTTCCAGATTGAAAATACAAAGCCATTTGACCCCTTGAACTCTATTTAATTTAGCCTATGATAGCCTTAGTATATAAGGTACCTAGGTCATTTTGTACAGAGAACTTAATCATAATCAAAGTTTTAAGCTGTCATTGATCGTGTGTGAGAGAGAAAGAGAGAGAGAGTATGAGCTTCATCCTAACGCTACTTCTTGCCTCCTCATTGCATTGGAGATTCAACTACACCATCACAAGTGGCTTGGAGAGAGCTACACAACAATGCCAAGCATTCCTTGTTGCAAACCGGAGCACGTGTGCTAACGCATCTATGAGCTATTTGTGGTTGTAAGTGTATCAAATGATGTCTGTTTTTTGCGTGCAAGTAGTCATTATAATTGTGGCGACACTAGGTAGCTCCACAACAAAGATAGTCATTGATCTCTCTCTCTCTCTCTCTCTCTCTCTCTCTCTCTCTCTCTCTCTCTCTCTCTGTGGGTGTATGTGTGTGTGGCTCAACAAAAAACACCCAACGTGCCCGATTAGAGCCCTCGTTGATATTAAGCTGCAGCCCACCGGGCTTTAGGCTTTTCCCGATGGGCCCGTAGGGAAAATGCAAAAGCCCGGTGGGCTTTTTGTGGGTTTCCTGGTTGCTCTAAACCGACTTGTTTGTGATCATGTTAACTATGATTATGTAAATATGTCAACAAGACCTTGCGATCACACAATTTTTTTGGTAATTACGTAAATATTAAATCCCTGTCCACTGAACTTGAAAGGTAAACCCTAATCTCTCTTTGAGCTTCTCTCATTCTTGCATGTCGTATTTTTGCACATCCTATTTTTGCATTCCCACCTTGTACGTACTCGAGATACTCTGTAGACATTAGCCTTCTCTCCATCTTTTCACATGCCGCACTATGAAATCACCTGCCTGTGGTTTACGAAGCCACAATACCTTGAAGAACACGGTGGAAAGGGGGAAGTCGAAAAACCACCAGCACACTCAGTGAATGACTCTCTATAGCCCAGTGATCTCACAACACCCTTATCCCCTAGTAAACACACACCTTGACTCACAATCTAGCAACGACTATTGTCCAAGCCCTAACCCAGCCAACCCTGATGCCATACAATCAATCACCAAGCACGTCAATATGGCTTCACCCTTAGACTGTTGAGAGCCCCTTATACCATAGATATACCAACCCAACTTACTCAAACATACATTTAGAAGATCACTAACATACCCAAGTTCTCTCGCACACCGGATTCTCTATCTATAGGCAAACCAAAGTGAAATGACTCACCCAACTGATTCAAGGATCCCTAGAACACAACCATCCACGTGCAAGTTTAGAGATCCCTTTCTACACATACAATACCCACTTACACACATATACATAGGGGAATAGGAACATGTGTGAATCATCCAAGAGAATGAGGTGAGGATGACCAAAAATACACAGTTGATATGATAATGGGGTGTACAACAATGATAATTCAAGGCGGCTCTTCCACCTCTTGCCTTTCTTATTAGGCCCTACAATTTTTGGCTTGGAACTCCCTTGCTTTCGTACCAGTGCTCCTTTAGCCCCGTGAGAAACACCTTATAGCACTCTTACTTGCTAGCACAATCTCTCCATGTTGGCACCTTTGACGTCATTGTCATTCTTGCGCTCTCCAAGGAGCATGTTCATCCCTTCTAGTCCGTAGCCCTGCTCACGGCCACCTTTCCCGGCTAGTCTCAACAATGGTGCTCTATCTTTTGCGACTGCTAAGAGCTCTGAACTCCTGGCCCTCATCACCCCTTGAAGCACTGCTTTAGTACTCGCAGCCCTTGACATCTATAGATGGCGCCCAATTACCTCGTTTTTGCCTTCTCAGTCCACCACACTCAGCATGGAGCCCTGCTCTTTCATGCAAGCCTATCTGTACATGGCTTTCTCCTCCTTACCGTGCTCCCAAGAGAATGGCGTCTGTCTCGGCGCTCCTCTCTATGTAGACAACACGGTCGACTCCTCATGCTTTCAACCCCTTTCAGATGGAACCATTCTGCTCTACCACCTTGACCTTGCAGACGTTTGGCCCTCTCTGTACTTTCTCTAAAGCTAGCGAGCCTCCTGGTGTTTTTGATCCTGGATCTCCTTTCTTGGTCTCTTAGCATTCCCTGGCAAGGCCGTTATCCCTTGCTCGTTGCGCTCCCTTCATATGCCCCGTGCTTCCTCGCTCCTCAGTCCCATCAACCAGTGCTCTGTCTTTGTGTTAGGACCGGGAAGGGAAGGGATCTCAAGGAGGCTCAAAGATGAAAGAATCCATTGTTACGCAGTGAGCTACACACACTTAATAACAGGTACACGACCACTAAAGGGACAAATTGAAGTATACACAAAAGTAGTATATCATATTGCATAGCATATACTATATGTACAGCACAAGGCTTTATATAGGCCTTGATATTACATGGCTGGCTCAAATATCTAGACTTGGCTCATTCTTGGGATTACAACACATAGACTAAGGTGTCAACATCAATTGGGATTAGGTGTAGAGGGATGTCCCATGCCTATCTCAACAATCCTCCCCTTAGGCATGGACTACTGAATAAACTGGATAGAGACTCACTGTCACACAGGCTATAATTTGCGGTCTCATCTTCTATTATGGCGTCACCTAGACTAAAGTATCCTCTCCTTAAACTAGAATCGCACAAACTCTATGAGTGAAGTGAGGAACATCCATATTTTCTACAGCACATCAGTGTATTCAAAGAAAGGTTTGGGTGAAGTACAAACATGGAGATAGTTCTCCTCTTCTTTGCCTTCATTCTCATCCATGTCCTCTGCAATGTTGACTCTCCCTTTGTCTTTACTGTTGTTGGTGTTGCCGCGACACTTTGATGGCGGATGCCCTTTGATGCCGCAGTTGCTACAATATTTGTTCTTATAGCAGTCTTTAGAAAAGTGTCCAAGCTTGCCACATTCGTAGCATTTCTTTTTGTTTAATCTAGATGATGATGATGATACATAAGCTCCCTCAATTGGTTCAATTTTCTTTTTTTCATCTTCTTTTCTTCTTCCTATATTGCACTTACGACTTGTTGTAGAGAGGGTGTGGGTTCCTTTTGCTCAAGAACTGTGACTATGTTGTCATAGCTTTCTGGTAGAGCACTTAAAAGAACAGCGACTTGATCTTTATTGGGTATTTGACATTCAATGTAGGTAAGTTGTGTAATTATGCTCATAAGCCTGTTGACAAGGCTAGAGACATCCTCCCCCTTGAGCATAGTCAGTTTGTAAATATTCTTCTTTAAACTTATTTTGCTTTGCTTTTGTTTAACACCAAAATTTTCTTCTAAAATATTCCATGCTTCGACTGCACTGGTGCAACTATCTGTGAAGTGCACGTAAGTATCATGAAGTGATGTAATGATAATTCCTAAAGCCTATTCGTCCTTTGCTTGTGATTGTGCGATCTGGGCTCTAGTTAGTGTGCCTTCACTATAGGTTTGTTCATTTGTCTTTACAATTGACCATAACTGCTTTTTCATGAGATAGTTGTGCAGCTTAGTTTGCTACGTGTCGAAACCTTCTCCGTTAAATTTTTCCGCCCCCTTTTCCCCCATGGTGAAAAGTGTTTAAACACACAGGGATTTGATCTTACCGGCAGAGAGACTCTCTCTGCGGCAGTGTCTTGCCCAAAAAAAAATTACAAAATGTACACAGCACGGATATTTTGACCTATAGGTGAAGTCACTCTTCACTTGTGTGAAGCTCCTCTTTACTGTGTGGCTAAAAGAAAAGAATACCGTCGTGTGTAGACAAAATTAATTTGCCATGGGATCTTGAACGGTTTGCAAGTTGACAAAAAATTGCCGTATAAATTTGATGCTTCGAGTGGCGTCGTTTAAGAAATTAGTCGAGCCTTGAATTTGATGAGCTCGAAGTCCGAAGCTGAATGAAAATTTTGTGTGGCTTGAGAGTCAAGCCGAGCCGTGAAGCTGAAGCCGAGACTAAAAATTTGAACAACTTGAGCACTTGATTTTTTGAGGTTTTTAAATGAAGCCAAACTAATATTTAAAGGCCTTAATGTGAAACCAGAGAGTAAGTAAAAGAAATGGACTTCACAGAAAATGGCGAGGTCAGAACAAAACCGAGCAGGGTCGTCCACTAGATGAGCAAATTGATCTCATGCTGCAGCTCGATCAAGCACCGCAGATGGAGGGTGCTAGCAAGGGAAAAATCATCTATGAAAGCTGATTGAGTCAAGGCCAAAGATCAAGGATGTAAGTGAGATAGAATCCAGACCGTTGGTTGCAAAAGAAGGTTTCGATGCCTTTGAAAATTTTGATTTGAGAGTGTGTGCAGCAACTCAAGCAAGCAGAAACCGTCGATTTTGCAAGAGGTTGAAATCTTCAGCTCATAAAGCTCTCCCAGCATATAAGAAGATCCTTCTTAACGTGGGAAGAGGATCTTAGGCTCCGCTTAACTCGATTCCCCTTGAGTGGGCTGATTTCAGCCGATTAAATAAGCTGTTTTTGGCTCTTAATAATTAGCTTCTAATCGACAGTGTGATTAGTAGAGAGTGCACAAATGGGATATCTATGGAATGTGCGTGATATTCCTAATCTAGTGATGGTGCTAACTAGCTCTGATACCAATTGTTAGGAACGGGAAGAAAAGGGAGCTCAAGGAGGCTCAAAGATGAAAGAATCCATTGTTACGCAGTGAGCTACACACACTTAATAAAAGGTACAGGACCACTAAAGGGATAAATTGATGTACACACAAAAGTAGGATATCATATTGCATAGCATATACTATATGTACATCACAAGGCTTTATATAGGCCTTGATATTACATGGCTGGTTCAAATATCTAGACTTGGCTCATTCTTTGGCTTACAACACATAGACTAAGGTGTCAACATCAATTGGGATTAGGTGTAGAGGGATGTCCCATGCCTATCTCAACACTTTGATCGGCGGCCCCCCTTAGCTGGCCTCACTTCCTTGCACACTCAAGCCCTCGTCCCTGCTCTGTTGGTGGCCCCTAAAGCCGGCTCCTCCTCTATACCATGAGCCCCCCCCCCCTGCTCGCCAGGCTTGGCTAGGCTTATACAATCCCCCCGTTGCGCCAGTTCACGGTTCCCTTCCTCATGCAATAACCCCACCTGTCCACCTTCCCTGCTGGCTCTGCTCGTCTACTGCAAACGACCCCATATTTCTGCATGCTTCAAAAAAAACTGAACTTAAGCGGCCCTTCACACGGCCATGCATGCCCCTTGTGTCGATGTCCAGCTCGAGTGCAATCCACATAAAACTTGAGCAAAAACAAGGTCGTCCATCTATAATAAACGGTTTCTCCATGGTATAGCCTTGCCTAATAGACCCAAATTCGAAGCTGTATAAAACACCAAAAAGTTCGACACTTCGAGCCTTCTAAACTCCCCTGATCGGTAGTGCTAAAATTTGCCCTGACCTTCTAACAACCACATTTAGCATACACATCCTGGGAATGCTTGCCATATCTAGCATCAAATAGCTGGCGAATCACTGTACCACCCACTTGGTATCTTCCATGTACTTGCTTCAGGCTTTCTCCATGGTCGACAATGTTTGGCTACACCATCATTGCCCACCCCCTCGTTGAGCATTCATGCACAATATTATTTAGATGAAAGAAGACTGTATAGAGAGAATGATATAACATAGATAGATAGTGGCTCTATAGATAGGATAGAGATAGAGAGAAAATCATCTACTATTGCATCACCCTCCAAGGTCAAATGGAAAGCTCACAGCTTCCCCAATCATAGTGTAGGCTCCACCTGGATCAAAAAGAAAATATTGACCGTGGACATCCACCTATAAAACATGTACATGCAAGCCTTTCTTTGTACTTGTAGGCCAATAGACACCCCACCCTTCCAGCTCTTCATAGCTTGGAGCTTTGTCACCCTGTATCCATAAGTCTTTGTGTCCGCTATAAGCACACTTGCCATCACTTGAGAAACCCGAATCATAAGCAGCTATCCTGCCATCTGCTATACAGAACCCTCCATGGTATAGTCCACTTCAAAAAAACCTCGCCATTGATACAAAAATACCTGTAAAGCAACCTCCAATAACACATGTATCCATAGCATCACATAAAGTAGCAAGACCCTGCCATTTGCCTCCACCTGCTGCATAGCCAAGTAGACATGTTTCCCTTGCAAACCTATATCCAAACCCTCTCTAAATGGCTCCAAGGCCACCTTTTCATACTCAAGAACATGACCTGCTAGAGCTTTAACCTATTCTTCAAATACCTCCTCCACTTGCAAGGTTGGTGGCACATTCCTCGTTGCATGGAGCACCACTCTCATAGGCTGCACTTACATCAGCTTCCATAGAGTCATCTGCCAGAGCTAGCTCTCCACGGTTACACATAAACTATGAAACTTCAAAGTACACCTTGACATGCTCATCAAGGCAAGGTTGCCCCACCCCCTGCATAGACAAATCAACTTGATCTACCACAGCTTCTGTTCCTAGCTCCTGCAAGTCATCCTCAAAAACCTACTCTTTAGTTAAATCGGATGCACAATCAAACCATACCTCTTCCTCCAATAGGGACTCACCATCACAAGACATTTGATAGGGCTGATCGATTGGCAGATTCACACAAGGTGCAACACTATACTTCTCTTCGACATTTAGCTGGCTGGCAGGCAACTCGCATACATTTTTCTCCACTTCATCTACATGAAATACATCATAAGTTTCATACCTAGAATACATGGATTCTGTCTCCCACGTAGCATCGGTATCCAAAATTCATATCAGATGTAATAGATTTTTGAGGTTCAAAAGATCACAATTCTGGTGGATTCAGAGGCTTTCAGCTATATGGGCACTCCTCTGCTGTAAGGTCTCTGACCCGATCACAAGAGCACCCTTGTACCACGAAATGAATACAATGGAATAAGTTACTATTTTTAGCAGTTTTTCAGATTCTGTCAGTGCCATGATGTTTAGAATGTTATAAAGCTTAAAAATGTGAATTAAAATAATTTTTGTGAAAAATTTCCAAAAATAGTAAGTTTTGGGTCACCTGACCCGTCCAGTCTTGACCGTCTCAAAAATCTGCACCCGTACCCCGAATTTGAAAAAAATGCATTTTCGGACCCCGGGGGCTGCTAATTATGGCAGTTACTCGGGCCAGTACGCCTTAGTTAGAGCTTTGTATGGCAATTTACGGCATCAAAATCCGATTCGTATGACCCGTTTTAGCCTAGAACCAAATTTCCTAAAAATTGTCCGGGGAGGCACCGGGGGCCCGGGACTGTGTGGGAACAGGTCCCAGGCCACTCCAGATCAGATTTAGCAGCTAGGGGGCGCCCTCTTGCTTTGTGGGAGTCTTGGGAAAGCTGCCAAGCCTGCAACTCAGTCTCAGAACCAGTTAACCAAGACAATCTGACACTTGGTGGGCAGAGAACTGGACTTGCCATGCTTAACTGGAGAAGCTCCCAGATGCATTTAGCAACCCAGATCGATTTTCAGCCTATAGGAGCCTATTTAAAAACCTGCATACACACACAGACACACTTATGATCACACACACACACACACAGTGCATACACACACACCCTCATACATTGGGGAGGTGCTGCCGAATCACACACCTATTGAAGAAGAAGCTAGGAGGGAGGTGCTGCCGAATTTTCATCTCAAGAGGCTCGATTAGATCAGAAAATCGAGAAGATTACCAGCTCTTAATCACAGTAACGACAGTTTAATTAATGCCATCTGAAAATCCCTTTCTCTACCATCAAAATTTCTCGTACATTATGTCTATTCCTAGCCGAAAATCTCTATGACTACTCTCTAAATTCTCCTTATTCGTACTCTATTATGTAATCATTATCCCATAGCTGAATTATCAGCCATTCTTCACTCTCGATTAATGATTAGAGCATAATTATCAAAATCTTCTCTCTCTAGATAGCATAGTAATTAATCGGTAAGCTAGTATTTGTGCAGATTGAAGAGAATCACTATTGTAATCACTCATTAACATTGTAGCTTAATTGAATTCATTTCTCTTATGCATTAAGACGTAATTAAAGAGAAATTAATCCGTCAATAAGCCTCTAAGAATTGGTTTTTCCTCACACATATGCATAGGGTAAATCTGCATCATCTAATTGCTAGGAAATAGTTCAATCATACTTAATCCAATTCTCTGGTAATCCCAATAGTGAAATCCTAATTATTCTTGATCATGTAAGCCGAATAATTATCTTAGAGCCGGTTCCCATAGGATTATGTGCCATCCTTAATGATTGCTTTATGAAAGAAATCTAGACTCTCATATAGGAGGGATTAATTGATGTCACTAATCTACCCATTGGACTGTTATGATGCTGTGAACCTTAGCTCTTTCCCCAAGCTAATCATTTAAAGTAGTGAGAAATGGCCCCGGTTAAGAGGACGCGCTTCGGTGGTGCCCATGATCGCGAAGCAAGAACGAGCAATGTCAACGGAAAGGGGAAGGCTCCCATGGACGAGCAAATACCGGCCATCTCACGGGCCATCGATGAAGAAGTGGAAGAGGTAGATCATAGTTTTTTCAAGTTGTTTAAATTAACATTGCATACGCTAGTTAGGAATGCTCATATCCCCAAACATGTTGGAGAAATCCGACGGAAACCTTGGCATTGAAATCATTATACATTAAGTTCTAAAGTAGGAAGGTAATGTTTGATGGGTATGCTGTTTGCAAGAGGAAAGAATGTCTGCTAGGAAAAATTTAGCTCGGCATGTTCATTTTATTTCCAATGTTGAATCAGTCATGACTCCCCTACTGATCACAGGGGGTAGAGTTCCTCGTTAAGGGCTCTTGAATCCACGACATGCTTTCTATGCGGTGGATACCCACGACTTCCTTTCTATGCGGTGGGAACCCACGTCTTGCTTTCTATGCGGTGGGAGTGTCCATGACGTGCTTTCTATGCGGTGGACATACCTAGTTGTATGGGCAGCTAGGCGACAACGGGAGGAGTGAACTCTCGCTGGAGGGGGGATGTTGTACCTCCAGAACATTGGAATTTTTATGAATAAGTTTGAGTAGAATTTTTACTAGAATTCTGTCTTGGTGTTGTTTGCAATACTGGTTGAAGGGCTGTTTTAACGAACCATGTGATTCGGAATTAAACAAGGAATATTTATGTTGAACAACCTTTGTGGTAGTAATTAGGTCACACGATGAAGTGTGAGTGTGGGGGTGGAAAGTGGGGGCTTGGCTCGGGTTGCCAATGCCTACGAGATGGGTGGTCCCGATTGGTCGGGAACTCTCTGTCCCCATAGTGCTTACTCGATATTAGTAATGCTCATTGCCCCTAGAGTGGGGAATTCTCGAGAGTACGTGCCTCTGAAACTCGGGGAAAAAGGCACTCGAGGCTTCTCTCCTCTTGGAAGGTGGGTCATAGGATCGCTAGATAGTTTAAGTACGCTTCCCCTGCGAGGTGGAGCTAGATCTCCTTGCTAGTAGGCTCGAACTCGACTCACTTTGTGATGAGAGATCGTCCGCTAGTCGAACTCTGAACCATTTTGTTTGCTTCCGCTATAGATCTAGTGGCCACCAGGTTTACCATCAGATCCGTTGTTTGATACGACGGGGTGGGGACCTCACATCTGCTCTTTTAAACATAAGGTGTTTTTTTGGAGATTGCTTACAACTTCTCTTCCATGTGGAGAGCTACTTGTCAAAAAATGAATATCTGATGGAAAATGTCCTCTTTGTAAATCAGCAAAACCTGTGAAGCATGTGTTATGGAACTCCCAGAATGTAAGGCAATGGTGGTTGTGGACTTTGCAGCATGTACAGATCTGGATGCCTATAAAACTGTCTATTTTCAAGGTCACCTTTGATTTATGTGAAATGCCTGATGATGTTTCTAAGTTTTGCTTGTAATCCCTCAGAGTATGGTTGTTGTATTTCATCTCGAATGCCAGAAACTTTGCTTGTTTTGAGAAAATTTCCTTGTGTAAGGTAACCATTCCTTGGGAGATTATAAAAAAGAAGATGATGGAATATTGTCTCAGTATCTGAGACACTGACTTAAAGGATAGATGCCTGCAACTCATGGATAAACTGTAGAGGCAATTGAGGAAGTGATGACAAAGGAGGAGAGGAGGAGAAGAGAGGATAAACAAGAGAGATGGTGAAATATGACATGATTTTGTAAATTAATGTACAAACATTCCCAAAAAGAGAGAGAGAGAGAGAGAGAAGAGAGAGAGAGAGAGACCATTGTAAGGAGTGAAGGAGGAGTCACATGTCCCTCCATGTCTCCACTATCTCTTTTGCATCAGAAGTGACTCATTGATTGTTTGGAATTTCCTTCACCTTCCATCAAACTTTTAATGATTTTATTTTCCAAGCATAGCGTTGTCAGGAGTTTTTTGGATCAAGGGATTGCGCATATGTACATACACATGCATGGTGCATCGAATAAAGGATTGCCCAATTTCCATAGCCAGGTGGTTACGTGGGGCCCACATGTGTATAGGTAGGACAGCATGTACATAGTGCATCGATTTTCACTATCACCAGTACCAGTATGTTTTTTCTACAATAATGAGGAGTTTATAGCGTGTAAAACTTCTCAAGGAAGCTATCCGCGGGCCGACGACATGAGGTAAGCAGGTGCATCAGATGGCATCTAGTGGCGTCAGGAGGGCGAACGGGGTCAATATTTGCACGTGGATGAATACGGACACAAAGTGGTGTTTTCTTGTGAGAGTTATGCAGAAAGGTCATCATTAGGACCACTTTTTGGGGCCACTTCACGTGGTTGCGAGACGCATTATTGAAAAGAAATGAGTGCCAGGTGTGCGCATGGATGCAGCAGGGTGACAACTATGCATTGCGAGGTCAGTTTTTGGCCTGTTCGGGGTCCGTTTGAGGTCATCTAAAAGGCCAAGGGTGCCCACCTAATAAAGCTAAGTGTGGGAACTGAAAAAACTGAGAGAAGACCAGAAAAAACGTGGAGAAGAGAGGAGGAACAGCCGTAGGTGTGTTTTTGCTCATTTTGGAGCTTGTTTTGGCCGTAAACTGCTCATCCGATGTCGGATTTGAGCACTTTGACATTGTAGACTGGGGTTTTGGGCCGTTCCGGACGCGATGGTGCTGTCCATTTTTCCAAATTACTCACTCTTTTCCTTCTGTTTTTTTGTGTAAGTTTCTCCTATGAGCGAAGTTTCTGCTCTAGTTTGTGATTGTATCTGGCTTATTTTACCCATATTGTGTGAGCTATTTGCCCCATTGGTGTTGGCCCAAGCTCAATTGTATCTAAACATCAGAAATTATCCTCTTTTGAGCTGAGTTTTTTGGGTGTGTGTGTGTGTGTGTGTCCGTGTGGAGTGGGCAAGTGGATAGTCTCTCTCCTCTCACTGCAGAGGTGTGTTCCCTGTCTCGGCCAGGTGTGTTGTCTAAGCCGAGTGGTGCCCCATAGTGTGTGTGTGTGTATCTTCCCAAGAGTGTGTGTCGGGTCTTTATAGAGGCGCTGTGTGTGTTTTCATCCCGCTCACATTCTTTTGGCGCCCCCACGAAGGATCTTCTTTGAGTACCTTCTACTTCGAGCTTCAAGCTTCGAGATTCGGGCTTACAGGTTGTAGGTTGCAAGTTGCAGATTACAGGTTACAGGTTATAGGTTACAGGGATAGGTACAGGTACAGGTGATTCACACAGGTACAGGTAGCTGGAGTACAATGATATACTAGTAGTGATGTCACTTGCAGTTGTTGTGGGTATGCATCACTTGGTGCCTGTTTGAGCGCATTGTCTGCTGGATTGTACGTTACTTGTGGAAACTGCCATTGTACGCATTTGTGGAGCCATACTTGGTTTTATTTGGCAGTCCCAACCATTTCTGAGACTTGGTCTGGAAGATAGTCATTTCTGAGACTTGACTATACGCGATTTGCATTAGCCTTCGTGTGAGGGTCGATAGCATGAGGTTTTTATTGAGCTGGGGGATTCTCAAATGTGGAGATCCTTTTGGTGATACAGGTAGCTGGAGCACCCTTTTCGTTACCTCGCCATAGGCTATGTACTAGTAATTCCTACTTGATACTCGAGTTCTATTGTTGGCAGTTTATGCATACATATACAGTCTATATTTTGGGTTCCTACTGCTCTATTTATGGGGAAACTCTGCCAAAATTTTTCCAAGTTATGATGGTTGGTTTTTTGGTCTTTTGAGCCATTTATGCTGTTATGCTGCTGAAATTTTGGCAAAATCAGAGGTTAAGTCAGGTGTGCCTTCTTGGGAGCTTCATGGTTGGCTTTAATGGATGATCAAAATGGCCCTCAATTCACTCCTTTTCATTTAACTCAAAGAATCCAGATTAATGTTCATGTGTCCAGGAAGATCTTTTTCCAGCAGCGCATAGTCTTTATGTTTGGGCCAAGAAGATTGAGAGAGATCCTGGAATGTCCTTTGCCTGTTGTCATTCCGATGATTAACTATGAAGACTCCTTTGATGTGCATGTGTTTGTCCTTATCTAAAGCTGAGCTCCATTGAAGTTTCTGGGGATTGGGTAGTGAAAAGTTTTGGGTTCTTGCATGTGTGTTCGAAGGAGTTCTCAAAGCATCATAATTTGGGTAGCCATGGCTTTCTCTTATCCGGAGTTTCATGGAAGAAGTGACGAAGATGTGGAAGAATTTTTGGAAAAGATGGAGGTTGCCTGCATTAGCAACCAGATTCATGACCCTACGCAAATGTTAAGCCTTCTCCAAATTTGTTTGAAGAGTGATGCATGAGTTTGGTCTAAAGCATTTGAAGAGGAGTTGCGTGTGGCTGATCCACCTGTAAGGTTGAGTTGGGACAATCTATGACATGGGTTGGAAGTGGAGTTTGTGAAGATAGAAGATCCTGACAAAGTGTGGCAAGAAGTACAGGCTTTGGTGCAAAAGGAAGGTGAGCCAGTAGATGCGTACATACGTAAGTTTTCATTGGCATGGGAGCGAATGTGCAAGGCCTTAGCACCACAAGTACCCCCGCCTGACATGATGAAGAAGGACAGGTTCTTGGCTGGTCTTTGGGAGAATATATGTTGGAGAGTGGAGCTAAAGAAGCCTAGGACATATGAAGATGCATTAGAGGTAGCAAGGAGCAAAGAGTGGAAGTTGAGGAAAATGAGCCAGTTAGGGGTGGAGTCTTTTTCAATGAGGTCTGAATTTCAGCCTATAGAGTTTTTACAAGGTCGCATGTCAGGGGTTCATCATGAACCAGTGGTTCCTCTTACTACTCAGGTTATTCCAGTATTGGTCACTACATCGGTGGAAGATGATGGGCTAAGGCAATACATGAGGCAAGTGGTAGATTTGATGAAGAATCTCAGCCTAAACATGCTAGGTCAAGTGGGAAATAATCGAGGTCAAGGGAGGTTTGAAAATCAGCCAAGAGGTGAAGAAAGGCCTAGGAATGGTGTTGGACAAAGCAATGGTAGGTACTGGAGGCAGACGCCCACATGCTATAATTGTGGAGAGTTGGGTCACATCAGCCCGCAATGTGATAAGCCACCAAGGATGGGGGGAGACATGTATCCATTGCCAAGACAGGTGCTAACAAGGTCAAATGATTATGGCATCGAAATTAAGGGAGACGAAGGAACCAGTGGATTAACCCAAGAGGAAAAGGGAAAGACAAAAGTGCTAAGTGTAGTCACCTTGGAGAAGGCATCAAAGCTAGAGGATACATTAGCGATGCCTATTGGGAAGAGGACCACAGAGGATAAGGAAGGAAGAAGTGCCCCAGGTCCTAGTAAGAAGAAAGGAAAGAGCCATGAAGGCGAGGATGTCAAGGCCAAGAGGAAAAGGAGAGCTCATCTAAAGTTTCATGTTTCAGATTTTCCACTAGGGGATGGGCAATTAAGCTATGACTTGAAGGAGGATCTGACGAGCAGGAAGGCAGATGTTACTTTTGGGATCCTTTAGAGATGGTGCCTAAGATAAATCAATAGAGGAAGAGGATGGTTAACCCAATGGAGGAAGAGCCAGAGAGAGGTTCAGTAAAGGTGTTGGCAATGGATGAGCTACCAGACATTTGTCCAATAGTAGATGTGTGGCATAAAAGGAAAAATTTGGGACAAGGTTATGTGGATGGCGGAGCCCAAATATGTGTCATAATACACTCATGCGTTGAGAAGATGGGTCTCACAGTGGCTAGGGTGTCAGGTTTTCGGATCAGATTGGCAAACCATCAAAAAGTAAAATGCTTGGGTGTTGTAAAGAGCTTAGAAGTGGAGGCATATGATGCAAAGGCAGTGTTTGATTTTCATGTGATGCTAGCAGGGTTGGGAGAATATCCTATTATACAAGGAAGACCATGGTTACGTGTAGTGGGAGCTGTTCAAGATTGGCGACATGGTACGATTAGCCTCTATGGAAAGACAGGTACCAAGAAGCTTTATAATATGGACACAAGGAAACGATTAGAGGAGCTTTATGAAGATGAGGATGAGTCTAGTGATGAAGACTCTTCCACGGTGACAGATGAGGACATTGATAGCACTACCAGCAGTGATGAGGATGCTGATGTTGCATTTCTTTTGATGGACAAATAAATACAGGAGTTTGGTTTAGTTGCATTTGCGAACGAGGTTGAAGATGAAAGTGAAGGGCCTTATGAAGTGATTGAAGGGATGATGCAAACCATGGTTGAGTTGTCAAAGAAGCAGGAATTGATGACACAAATGATCAGTGGAGACCTCTCAACTATGGAGAAGGATATATATTTGCATATGCTGGCTAGTTTTCCTGATTTGTTCATTACTTCATATGAAGAGATCAAAGGGTTCAAGGGTGAAGAGATGCATATAGAGATGAAAGAAGGTGCTAAGCCAGTGCGGCAAAGGCTAAGAAGGATGGGTCAAGAGAAAATGGAAGCCTTGCGAGAAGAGGTGGACAAGTTGTTGAAGGCAGGGTTCATAGTCCCTATGGAGACCACAAAATGGGTGAGTCCAGTAGTAGTCAGTCCAAACAAGGATGGGAAGTGGAGAATTTGTGTAGATTTTAAACCCTTAAACGCAGCCACTAAGAAGAACCCATATCCTCTTCCATTCATTGATCAGATCTTGGATTCAGTGGCAGGTTATGAGAGGTATAGTGTGTGTGATGGTTTTTCAGGCTATTTTCAATTGAAGATTGCTCTTAAAGACCGCACAAAGACCACTTTTATTACGCCATGGGGCTGCTATTGCTACACAGTATTGCCATTTGGGTTGTCAAATGGACCTTCCTTCTATCAAGAGAGAGCAAATTGGGTGTTGGAACCATTCATTGATAGTTGTGTTAAAGATTTTATGGATGACTTCTGTGTTTGTAGCAGTAGGGCTGAACACCATGAGAAGCTGCAAATGGTATTAGTTCGATATGATAAATGTGGAGGACAACTAAATCCAAAGAAATGTCATCTAGCACAGCCAAGGGTGAAGTTATTGGGCCATATGGTGTCAAAAAATGGCATTGAGGCTGATCCAGATAAGGTTAAGTCTATTATTCTTCTTCCATCACCTACGAGTACGAAGAAATTGGCAACTTTTATACACAAAGTGAAGTACATGGCACTGTTTATTCCATTGTCTTTGCAGCTTCTTTATCCATTACAGCAAGTGGCAAAGCATGATCCATTGCAATGGGATGACAAGTGTGAAGAAGTGTTTCAAGAGGTGAAAGACGTGTTAGGGGGGTTGTCAGCCATGTAGGCTCCTGATTGGGAGAAAGTGTTTTATGTAAATCCATCAGTAGGGGACGATTCCATTGGAGCCATGCTATTGCAAAAGGGGAAGGGCAGCCATTATATGAGGCCAGTGTATTGTTCAAGTCGAGTGAAGTTGGTAGCGGAGAGAAAGTTCTCGGAAGTAGAGCTAGTGATGGCCAGTGTAATATTTGCTTGTCGACGATTTCGTCATTACTTGCTACCACGGCCTTTTGTTTTCTTGACGACTTATGCCTTTTTGCCACAGTTAATTAATGGTACTAACATGTCAAATGTGGTGAAGAAATGGGTAATTGAGCTGCAGGAGTTTCAGTTCTCTTTTCTAGTGGAAGATAGTACAAGGGCTATCCTAGCTGATTTGTTGACCTACAAGGAGAATCCCCTTATTATTAAGGAAGAGGTGGTGAGAAAGGTAGTTGAAGTAGTGCCACAGATCAGAAATGCACATGTGTTGTTCTTTGATGGTTCATACAGAAAGAGCCATGATGCAGCTTCAGGGGGTATAGCACTTTATGACCCAGAGGGGAAGCTAGTATGCAAGAGAGGGTTCAAATTGGATGCTCATAGTAACAATGAGGCTGAATATGCTACTCTGGAAGCCGGAGTACACATTTGTTTGAAGCATGGGGTTCGAAGGTTGAGCATAAAAGGTGATGCCTTGTTAGTGGTGAAGCAAGTGCTGGGTGTGTGGAAGAGCAAGAACACCTCATTGAAGGAAATGTGCTTCATAATTAAAGGCATGTTAAAAAAGTTCGAAGCATGGATCATCAGACACATTGAACGTGCTCTAAATGGAGAGGCACATGAAGCAGCTCAAGGCATGATTGGGGAGCTATTTGTGTTGAGGACCACTTTACCTCTTTATCATGGCCGGGAAAGTTTGGCTCAAGAAGAGGAGTTTTTGCTAACAGGAATCATTCCAAAGGAGATTTAGAAGTCTAAGAAGTATGGCTTTGTGCGTAGAGCATACAGGTACAAATTGATTGGTGATGCTTTATACATGAAAGGGGCTGATCTCGTGTTGAGATGTTGTGAGCGGGATGAAAACACACAGAACACCTCTATAACGACCCGACACACACTCAGCAGAAAAAGAGTGAAGAATTTGGCAAAATGGACAACTCCATCGCGTCCGGAACGGCCCAAAACCCCAGTCTACAATGTCAAAGTGCTCAAATCTGACCTTGGATGAGCAGTTTACGGCCAAAGCAGGCTCCCAAAACCCAAAAAACACACCTGCGGCTGTTCCTCCTCTCTTCTCCACATTTTTTCTGATCTTCTCTCTGTTTTTTCAGCTTCCACACTTAGCTTTATTAGTTGGGCACCCTTGGCCTTTTAGATGACCTCAAACGGACCCCGAACAGGCCAAAAACCGACCTCGCAGTGCATAGTTGTCACCTTTTTGCATCATCTGCACACCTGGCACTCATTTCTTTTCAATAATGCGTCTCCCAACCACGTGAAGTGGCCCCAAAAAGTGGTCCTAATGATAACCTTTCTGCATAACTCTCACAAGAAAACACCCACGTTGTGTCAGTCCTCATCCGCGTGCAAATATTGACCCCGTTCGCCCTCCTGACGCCACTAGATGCCATCTGACGCACCTGCTTACCTCATGTCGTCAGCCCGCGGATAGCTTCCTCGAGAAGTTTTACGCGCTACCAACTCCTCCTTATTGTAGAAAAAACACAATGGTACTGGTAATAGTGAAAATCCATGCACTATGTACACCCTGTCCTACCTCTACACATGTGGGCCCCACGTAACCACCTGGCTATGGAAATTGGGCAATCCTTTATTCGATGCAGCATGCATGTGTATGTACATATGAGCAATCCCTTGCTCCAAAAAACTCTTGACAACGTGTACCTTGGCGGGAGGAGCTTTACAGAGTGTTGGAAGAGAATCATGAAGGAGCATGTGGTGGCCATTTTGCTCTAAAGATCACCTTGCATAAGATATTGCAAGAGGGGTATGTATGGCCTAGTTTGCACAAGGATGTTCACCATTGGTGTAGGTCTTGCAATAGGTGTCAAGCATTTGGGAAGAGAGTGTTGAAGCCAGAGCTACAAAAACCATTATGGCGTTTGATGTGTTTGAAAAGTGGGGGATTGATGCAAGAGGCCCGTTACCTATCACAAGCAGGGGCAAAAGCTATATCTTGACGGCAGTGGACTATCTCTCTAGATGGGCAAAGGCTATAGCAGTAAAACAGATCACTGCAAAGGATTTGGCAAACTTTGTGTATGATGAAATATGTTGCAAGTTTGGGGTGCCATTAGAGCTACTTTCAGATAAGGGGCCAAGATTTAGAGCTAAACTACTAGACTTCTTATGCACAAAGATGAAGATTAGGCACCATCATACCACTCCTTATTACCCGCAGTGTAATGGCTTAAATGAAAGACTCAATGGTGATTTGGTACAAATTCTTTCTAAAGTGACAGAGCACCAAGGAAAAAATTGGGATTTGGAATTGCCTAGTGCATGATGGGCTTACCGTACTTCGGTGAAGACAGGTACTAGGTTTACTCCATTTCATTTGGTGTATGGAAAGGAACCACTATTGCTTGTGGAGGTAGAGTTGCCTGTGGTCAAGATGTTAGAGAAGTTGCTTGGGCCGCCTAGTGATGCATTCAAAGAGAGGCTCTTGCAGTTACAAGAGGTCCAGTTGGATAAGATGAGCGCATTGGAGCATTATGGGTAGATGCAGGATAAGGCTTTGGCAAAGATAAATGAAAAGGTCAAAAGTAAGGGTATCAAGAAACATGACTTGGTTTTGCGCTACAACAGTAAGCTGGATAACACCTTCCAAAAGAAGTTTCAAATTAAGTGGGAAGGCCCTTTCAAGGTAGTGGAGCGTTTCCCGAATGGTACATATCAGTTGGCTAACCTGGATGGGTTTCTACATAAGTCAAGGGTAAATGGATTGCTTCTTAAATTATATCATGCCAGGCTGATGATGGTCGAGCAAGATGAGCTGTATGTGGATCAAGGAGTGTTGGTGAGGGATGAGGAGACCTGTGATGCGGCGAGTCTCATATCTCTTTTTGTTGTTGCTGATCATGAATGATCTAGCAGGCTAGGGGATGGGAAAATTATGTCAGGAGTTTTTTGGAGCAAGGGATTGCGCATATGTACATACACATGCATGGTGCATCGAATAAAGGATTGCCCAATTTCCATAGCCAGGTGGTTACGTGGGGCCCACATGTGTACAGGTAAGACAACATGTACATAGTGCATCGATTTTCACTATCACCAGTACCAGTATGTTTTTTCTACAATAATGAGGAGTTTATAGCGTGTAAAACTTCTCAAGGAAGCTATCCGCGGGCCGACGACATGAGGTAAGCAGGTGCGTTAGATGGCATCTAGTGGCGTCAGGAGGGCGAACGGGGTCAATATTTGCACGTGGATGAATACGGACACAAAGTGGTGTTTTCTTGTGAGAGTTATGCAGAAAGGTCATCATTAGGACCACTTTTTGGGGCCACTTCACGTGGTTGCGAGACGCATTATTGAAAAGAAATGAGTGCCAGGTGTGCGCATGGATGCAGCAGGGTGACAACTATGCACTGCGAGGTCAGTTTTTGGCCTGTTCGGGGTCCGTTTGAGGTCATCTAAAAGGCCAAGGGTGCCCAACTAATAAAGCTAAGTGTGGGAACTAAAAAAACTGAGAGAAGACCAGAATAAATGGGGAGAAGAGAGGAGGAACAGCCGTAGGTGCGTTTTTGCTCATTTTGGAGCTTGTTTTGGCCGTAAACTGCTCATCCGAGGTCGGATTTGAGCACTTTGACATTGTAGACTGAGGTTTGAGGCCGTTCCAGACGCGATGGTGCTGTCCATTTTGCCAAATTCCTCACTCTTTTCCTGCTTTTTTTATGTGTAAGTTTCTCCCATGAGCGAAGTTTCTGCTCTAGTTTGTGATTGTATCTGGCTTATTTTACCCATATTGTGTGAGCTATTTTCCCCATTGGTGTTGGCCCAAGATCAATTGTATCTAAACATAAAAAATTATCCTCTTTTGAGCTTAGTTTTTTGGGTGTGTGTTTGTGTGTGTGTGTGTGTGTCCGTGTGGAGTGGGCAAGTGGATAGTCTCTCTCCTCTCACTCCAGAGGTGTGTTCCCTGTCTCGGCCAGGTGTGTTGTCTAAGCCGAGTGCTGCCCCATAGTGTGTGTGTGTGTGTGTGTATCTTCCCAAGAGTGTGTGTCGGGTCGTTATAGAGGCGCTGTGTGTGTTTTCATCCCGCTCACAGCGTCACATAAGTTTATCCACTCACTGAATGTTTCTTTGGAAGGAAACACTTTATCAAACTTTTCCACACCTTATTGTAATAAAACTCTATGGATCTAAAAGAAAGAAGTAAGAGCCTCCCCATCGTCTGCGTGCACGCGGATGATGGGGTGCTCCAACCCCTCTTTTTTTCCTCCCATGGACGGGAAGGAAGATTAGATAGAGTATCACCTTCGACCAAGAGAAAATGGATTGACAAGTCTAGGGAGAAAGCAAGGAAGTAATGCAAAGCTTGATCTCGCTCTCTGTGCTCAGCAACAACAAAGGAAAACTTTTCTCTTTGAATTTATCCTAAAGGGAATTTTGTATGTTTGTGAAATTGAATTTCACTACAAGAGGTACTTCACATTAGCGACGCTCGCAGTGTGACATGCAAAAGTGAAAATCCACAGCATCGCTGTTGCTATAGGCGTCACTATTTTCTTTGTTGCATAGCAACGCCTATAGCAATGCCCATAGCGACGCCGATAGGGGTAAGAAATAAACCGAGAGCACTAGAAACTCAGATCTCATATCTGAGTTTTAACGCTAAAGTGAAAGAGGTAAACTGGCGCTCTCCCTCTCTCTCTCTTTCTCCCCCCCCCCCCCCCCCCCCCCCCCCCCCCCCACACACACACACACATACACACACATACACGAGGAGAGGAAGGACATCCAAGTATGCTCCTTCCCTCTCCTCTCTCTCATGTTCACTTCCCCTGTTTCTCTCTCTCTCCCTCTCTCTCTCACACACACGCACACACACACACACGCATTGTGTCTTTGAGAGAGAGAGAGAGAGTTAGAGAGAGAGAGAGTACACGCATGCATAAACAAAAAACACATACACACACATGCATAAACAAAGAATGCATATACACACACATTGCAAGAGGGAGAGAGAGAGAGAGAGAGAGAGAGAGAGAGAGAGAGAGAGAGAAGAGAGAAAGAGAGGAGAAAACAAATTAGAGAAAGAGAAAGAGGGGGAGAGAGAGAGAGGGGGAGAAGATGAAAAGATAGAGGTAAGGGGAGAAAACAAAGAGAGAGAGAGAGAGAGAGAGAGAGAGAGAGAGAGAGAGAGAGAGAGAGATAGATAAAAAAAGTAAAGAAAATATGAAATGAAATGATATATCAAGATTTAGGGTTAGGTAAATTTAAAATAATATTTAATTAAAATTAGGTTAGATTAAGATCTAAGATTAAGTTAGATTACATTTAACTTATATTTAAAATTTATGCTAAATTTAAAATTAGGTTAGGCTTAAGATTAGGTTAAGATTTAAATTGGATTTAAGATTAGGCTAGATTACATTTAAATTTATGTTTATGTTGAGTTTAAGATTAGGTTAGATTTAAAATTAGGGCAAGATTTAAGATTAGCTAGGTTAGCTAAGTTAGATTTAAGATTAGCTAGGTTAGATTTAAGTTAGATTACATTTAGGTTTAGGATTTAAGATTGGATTAGATTTAGGTTTATGTTGAGTTTAAGATTAGATTAGATTTAGATTTAAGTTAAATTACATTTAGGTTTAGGTTAGATTTAAGATTAGAATAGATTTAGGTTTATGTTGAGTTGAAGATAAGATTAGATCTAGATTTATGTTCGATTTAAGATTAGATTAGATTTAGGTTAGATTTTAGGGCATGTCAATGAAGGCTTTGCCCAAAGAGCAAACACTAGTTACACAACAATATGTATATAACCATCAGAATTTGACACCTATTAACTCACCCACTAACCATGTTTAATTAGCTCATAATCACCATATGTTCAATTAGGTTAAATTTAAGATTAGATTTTGGACTTAGTTTTTATATTAAAATCTATCTTCGAGATTACGAAAAAAAATTAGAGTTAGGTGAACGGTGATCCCTCTCTTCCTCTCTATGGATGCGACCTTAAGTTGGAAATCTTTCAAAGGCATGATACACACATTGGAGGCCCACATGTAATGTGCTAAGTAATCCCTCGAACAAAGAGCCGTTGTGAAGAGATGTTAAGATGCTGTGAGTTCCTACAGCTAGAGAAGAGGCAAAGGAGTTTTATCCACTACATGCAGCACTATCATGTAGACGTGGGTGTGTAGATTTCTCGTACCCACAAATATAGGCATTGACCAATAAAGACGACATTATAACTCGGTGGTTCTGATCTTTGTGCACCTCTAGACCGAGGTGTGCGGGGATTGGACATGACTAGGTAGTTTACAGTGTGAACAAAGAGAGAGAGAGAGAGAGAGAGAGAGAGAGAGAGAGAGAGAGAGAGAGAGAGAGAGAGAGAGAGAGAGAGAGAGAGAGAGAGAGAGAGAGAGAGAGATAAAAGACAGAGGATGCCAATGGAAGATTAAATTTATGTACAGGTTATAAGGTTTTTACATTCATTATGAGCAGTGATGAGGATTTGGGGCCGTCCAATCGAAACACCTATCTCTCAACAAGGATCTTATGTCCTTGTAATCAATGCAAGCATGTTGTGCGACAAACAAGACACGTTTCTTTGAAGCACGTTCGTGAATTTGGCGAGTTTGATCCATGTATTATAGATCAATTTGTTTCCAATTATAACTCATCGGACTCTCACCACTGGCCAACATGCAGCAATCTTGCAACCCAATAGACGTGGTCGTAGGCGCTTTGGTCAAACAGCGTACATGAGGCCACAAGATGTAGCCTCTCACACCTCCGAGGATGATCATGCAGACCACATTTCCAACAAGGCAATGTTTTAGCCCGCAATCAATGAAATGATCAAGACAATCATGGATTCCGAAAGGCTTATCTATGATGATATGAAAAGTAAAGCCGATATACCATTGTATGATAGAGCACGTGTGTCTAGATTGAAGACGCTCTTGGTTCTTCTCAACATGCAGGTAAAGTTTGGATGGAGTGACACTAGCATCACACTGCTTTTCGGTTGATCTATTACAATGTGTTTACTTCAACAAAAAACTCTAGATGTGTAATGATCTGATAGATTACTTACACAAGTGTACCGCATTTTTTTTGTTGTGTAGATTACTCAAAGTGCAGATACTGCCAACTGATAATGTGATGCCAGATTCCAAAGAGGAAGCAAGAAATATCTTGTAAAACTTGGGGATGGATTACAATTTTATTCACGCTTGTCCTAACGACTACATTCTTTTCAGAGGGGAATACATAGACACGAAGAAATGTCTATGTATTCACGCTTGTCCTAACGACTACATTCTTTTCAGAGGGGAATACATAGACACAAAGAAGTGTTCGAAATATGATTCTGAGAGATATCGAGTACATCTTAACGGAAAAAAATTCCACAAAAGGTTTTGGGACATTTTTCTCTGCTTCCTTACATCAAGCATTTCTTTCAATGTAAGTCCATGGCCACCCTAGTATCATGGCACGAGGAGAATAGATATTTGGATGGTGTGCTACGGATTCTTGCTGATTGTGTAGCCTGGAAACATATAGACTATACATGGCCAGATTTGGTAGGGAAGCTCTAAATTTTCACATAGGCTTGGCTATGGATGGCGTAAATCCATTTGGTCAGAGATCAACATGTTACAGTGTATGGCCCATTGTCATCCTCAACCACAACATTCCCCCGTGTTTGACTACCAAGAAGGGGCATCTGTGGCTAAGCTTGACTGTGCCAGGGTGGTATAAAGTGAAGAATATGGATGTGTATCTTTGTCCACTATTGGAAGAGATACAACAATTGTGGATTGGCATAGAAGTGGTCGATATGAGCTAACACACAAGTCGATGGAATGCTTTGATCAGAGGCATTCTAATGTGGACCATGCATGACTATTGCTAACTAATAGAATTTTCAGGTGATTTACACTCAAACTCAAACATTGTATACCTTGGTTTTTCTCAAGCTTATCTATTTTCATGTGTATACATGAAGGGCTTCAAACAAGCGGATACAGAGCATGTGTCACATGTGGACCTAGACTTAATGCCCGTCGAGCGCCCTCATTGAAGAAGAAAATCTATGAAGGTCATCAAGCGTATCTTCTAGAGAATCATGTGTTACATGATGGCTTTTTGAGAAGAGAGCCACCGAGGATTTCTGCACAAGCATGGCTAGAGCAGAAGGAGATGTGTGATGACGGTCTGCCCCCAGGGATGAATAGTCTCTCTATGCTACGAGTTACCATATTGGCCCAGACTCATGATCAAATGACTCAATCCAATGCACAATTCAAGAATGTCGGTAATCTATTGTGGGACCATCTGACCGGCAAGAAAGATACTTTGGGAGCCAGGGTTGACCTTCAAAATATAAATTGTATGGAGCAATATTGACCGCAGATAGCATCGAATGGATTGATAAAACTCTCTAAAGTGCCATGTATTTTGAAAGGATCCAAAGAACGCAAAGTAAAAGAGACCATTCAATCTTTGTGGACCTCCATTGGCGTAATGCACTTGCTCCGAACGTGTTTCACTAAAGAAGGAAAGCTTACCGGTTTGAAGTCACATGACTGGCATAAAATGTGTCAGGTATGTTTGAAGTGGAATATATCCATTGAAGGATTTTTGTCTCCTGACATTCATAACACAATCTACAGACTTGTGAAGATGGTGCAATGGATCTCACAAAAGGAGACCAATGTAGACTCCATAGAATTTTCCACACTAAACGCTGTAGAGGTTGTGTGCATGTTTGAGAAACACTTTCCTACTACCATGCTAACAAGGTGCATCTTCTTGTTCACATAGTTGATGAGGTGGAAATAGCTCGCACATTACATTCTAGATGGATGTTCTTTTTAGAGCGTTTCATGAAAACGCTCAAGGGATATGTGTGTCAGAAGGCATGTCCGGAGGGAAGCATGGCAGAAGGTTGGCTGGTATCAGAGTCCCTATTTTACATTGGAGAGTAGCTATACAGATTTGATAAAGCCCAGGACACGCTATGGCGAACCATAGATGAGGAGCACATATCTGGGATTGTCATGTGCAATCTCGATGTTGAGAAGAAGATGACGAAAGATCTAGAGGCTAAAATCAACCTATTTTTCATGATTCACAATCCAGTGATGCAAAAGTGGCTTTCACAATATGAGGATGCAAAGCAAGAGCGACAAAGGGCACAAATCGAGTGGAAATGGGAAGACTATCATTCATGCATTATTTGGCGGGTCTGGAGTACTCCGATAAGTGTCTTGAATGTTGCGGGCGCATTGGTTAACCCAAAGGGCATCACCAAAAACTCATAGTGTCCAAACTGTGTTCGGAATGCAGTCTTAGGTATATCAGCAAGCCGAATATGGACTTGCTGATATCCTGATAAGAAAAAACATAATAGTAACGTGCCTGCTAGTATACATGGTAATACATGCACTTAGTATGGGCACAATAAAAGAAAATTTCTAGTTGCTAATTCAGTTGCATCTAAAAAACCCAAGGGCTCCAGGGGTCCTCCTTAGGTTACAGGACCCTTGTCCGGACATTACTCCCCTTTTAAGAAGAGTTGTTGTCCTCGAAAACAAAAGTGGGAAACTTCTTCTTAAGAACACTAATGTTTTTCCAAGTGGTACCCTCTTCAGGTCGGTCTTTTCACTTGATTAAGGCTTGTTGTCGTACGTGATGTTGTGTACGCAACTCATGATAATCCAGAACACATTTAGGTTCATGCGGTAAGGTAGGAGTTTCAATGTAATCAACCAAAACTTGTTGGTCAATGACGTTGTCATCCCCATGTAACCGCTTTCGTAGATGGCTTACATGAAACATCGGATGAATGCAAGAATGTGATGGTAGTAATAGTTTGTAGGCATGATCTCATCGACTCGCTTGATTATTTAGAAAGGCCCACAGTATCGGGGAGATAATTTAGGTGTTGGTCCAGTTTTCAAGATTTTTGAATGTTCTGGAACACGTAAAAATACTTCCTCCCCTTCTTCGAAGGTAACTTGCCGACGTTTCTCATTAGCGTATTTCTTATACCGATTCTGTGCTTGCCAGACATTCTAACGAGCAAGTTTCATTATATCCATGTGATCTTGGAGAAAATCCTTAACCTGTTGGATTTTTTCAGTTGCCAACCCCACCGTAACTGGTGACCGAGGATGAAACCCGTACATGAGCATGAAAGGACTAAAACCTATTGTGACATGCTTAGCACTGTTGTAGGCAAACTCGAGAATAGGTAAGTATTCTTCCCAATCTGATTGTTTTTTGCTGGCATATGCTCTTAGCATATCCTCTAGCACCTGGATAACCCATTCCGTTTGACCATCCATTTCTAGATGATCGGTTGTACTGAGGTTTAGTTGTGTACCCAATCGTTTAAATACAGCTCTGCAAAAGTGGCTGTTAAACTTGGGATCACGGTCACTAACAATGTTACTTGGCAACCCATACAATTTGTATAGATTGTCCACAAATAACTTGGCTAGTTCCGGTGTCTTAACCGTTGATTTGGTCGGAATAAACTTACATAGTTTAGTCAGCCTGTCTACAACCACCCATACTGAGTCATGACCTCGTATAGTGGTTGGTAAACCTACAATGAAATCCATAGAGATACTTCCCCATTTCCATTGGGAATCTCCAAAGGATGTAAGAGTCCTCCTGCTTTCAGGAACTCTGCCTTGTTACCTTGAAATTTTTGGTAATACAAGACATAAGCTTGAAAAAAGCCATGTAGACCTGGCTAGTAAAATTGTCATCGTACGAAGGAATAAGTTTTTCTAATCCCCAGGTGCCGTGCACTTGGACTATCATGACATTCATAAAGAATTTGGCGCCGAATGTCTGTGTCTGTCGGTACACAAACTCTCCCCTTGTGGAGTAGTTACCCATTGGCGATGGTAAAAGTTCTTCCATCGCTGTAGTTCATCACTTGATAAAGGAGAACTAGGTGTGGAGGTTAACTGTACACTACCTGCATTGGAGTGAGAAGGATCCCTCTTTTGAACATGGCTCCACACTTTGGAATACATTTCATCTTGCTCATATTTGCCCTTGAGAGAATCTAAAAATTCACTATGAAGTTTTGTGAACAAGAGCGAATTGATCTTTGGCATTCGACTTAGAGCGTCTGCCACTACATTGTATCGGCCTTTGCGATACCTTAATTTGGCATCATATTCCTTAAGGATCTCGGCCCACCTGGCTTTTCGACCCTTTAAATCTGTTTGTTGTGTAAACCATTTGATGCTTTCATGGTCAAACACAATCTTGAACTGAGCACCATACAGATAATGCCGCCATGTCTTTAAGGCAGACACTATTGCATAGAGTTCGCATTCATAAGCAGAATAGTTCTGCTGAGCTGCATCAAGCTTTTGACTTTCAAATGCAATCGGCCGTCCGTTTTGTAACATGACTGCTCCAATAGCACGATCACTGGCATCCGTTTTCAAAATGAATGGTTTCAAAGGATCTACAATAGCTAGTATAGGAGCTGTAGCTAATGCATCCTTGAGCGTATCAAAACTGTGATGTTGAGCGGATCCCCACTAAAAAGCTTTACCTTTGCCTTTTAGTTGATCCGTCATAGGAACAGTAATGTGAGCATAGTTTTTCACGGACCTTCGGTAAAAACCTCCAAAGCCGCCATTAGGTGAAATAACATGCCCTAAATAATGAATTTCATCTTTGAGAAAATCACATTTAGATTCCTTGGCATATAACTTGTTTTTGTTGAGCTTATATGTGAAGCTACTCAATATATGTCTTCTCTATACATGGCACCCAGGTCCCCTCTATATATACATCATCTCATGTGTGTATTCTACACACTTTGAGGTTATATTTTTGTGCTCTCTCTTTCTCTCTCAACATGGTATCAGAGCACGATGTTTTTGTTTTCAATTTATTTGCTAATTGAAAAAGATTTTGCAGAAACTACTTGAAGTGGATTTCAGAATTGATGTGGTCTACAACTTTGCAAAAGAAAGTTTTTTCAAATTCTGCACCGATGTTGAGTTATCGTTCACGGATTGTGTATATACCTGAAAAGTAACTTTCACTTTTTGTTTTTGTTTTTTTAGCTAATCGAAAATAATTTTGTAGAAACTACTCAAGCAAGGCACCGGAATCAATGTGGTCTACAACTTTGCCGAAGAAAGTTTTTGCAAATTCTGCACCGATTTTGAGTTATCGTTCACGGACTGCGTACATACCTAAAAATCAACTTTGGTTTTCTATTTTTTATTTTTCTCTAAATTGAAAACACTTTTGCAGAAACTACTTGTGAGGTGCACCAAAGTCGATGTGGTCTACAGTTTTTCAGAAGAAAATTTTTTCAAATTCTACACCAATTTTGAGTTATCGGTTGCGAACTGCGTACATACCTGAAAAGAAACTTTTACTTTTTGTTTTTGATTTTTATGCTAATTGAAAATGATTTTTCAAAAACTACTCCTGATTAGGCACAGGAATCGATGTACTCTACAACTTTGTAGAAGAAAGGTTTTTCAAATTCTGCACTGATTTTGAGTTATCGTTCATGGACTGCGTACATACCTAAAAAGCAGCTTTTGTTTTATGTTTTTGATTTTTCTCTTAACTGAAAATGATTTGCAGAAACTACCCATGAGAGGCCCCGAAATCAATCTGGTCTACAACTTTGCAGAATAAAGTTTTTTTCAGATTCTGCACTAATTTTGAGTTATGATTGGTAGACTGCGTACATGCCTGAAAAGCAACTTTCGTTTTTTATTTTTTGATTGAGAACGATTTTGCAGAAACTATTTGCTTAAGCCATCAAAATCGATGTGATCTACAACTTTGTAGAAGAAAGTTTCTCTAAATTCTGCATAAATTTTGGGTTATCGTCTGGGACTGCGAATATGTTTGAAAACCAAAATTTTACTTTTTGCTTTTGATTTTCCTCATAATTGAAAACTTCTGAAGTATATTTTTTCTTCATCAATCGTATATTTGTTACTGACCTAATTTGCTGCAGAAGCCAGTTACATATCGTTCCGATTTAGTCGAGCCGTTGATGATCGTCCTGATTCTATCGAGCTACTGTTGGTACATGATCTTTTGTTATATGATATACTATATTCTCGTATATTTATTCTTCTAGAGATATAGTTTACGTCGTTTTATTCATTATTTCTCGTTGATACCATAGTGATTTTGATGGTACCATGATGATGTTTTGTTAGTACTTTGGTCGTGGAGATTTTCTTTGATACCATGATGATATTTCATTGATACCATGGTTATTCTCGGTGATGCCATGATGATATTTCATTGATACCATGGTTATTCTTGGTGACGCCATGATGATATTTCGTTGATTCCATGGTGATTTTCATTGATACATGATGATGTTTCATTGATACCATGGTTATTCTCGGTGATACCATGATGTTGTTTTGTTGATACCATGGTTATCTCGGTGATGCCATGATGTTGTTATATTGATACAATGGTTATTCTTGGTGATATCATGATGTTGTTTCATTGATACCATGGTTATTCTCAGTGATACCATGATGCTTTTTTTTCGTTGATACCATGGTTATTCTCGGTGATACCATGATGTTGTTTCGTTGATACCATGGTTATTCTCGATGATGCCATGATGTTGTTTCGTTGATACAATGATTATTCTTGGTAAAATCATGATGTTGTTTCGTTGATACCATGGTTATTCATGGTGATACCATGATGTTGTTTTGTTGATACAATGATTATTCTATGATGCTTTTCTTTGATATCATGATGATTTATTCATTTTTATTGATACAATGATGATATTTTGTTAATACTTTGATGATACTCATTGATATCACTACGTTGATAAACGTTGTTTTATGTAGTATATACATGTTATTTTATATACACTGATAGCCGTTTTTTCGGCTCTCTGTAATTGCCATAGTGAGTTATCTCACCCTATCAAATCACTCAAACACTGTGGTTACCCTCACCCTTTTACTGTATAGAGGTGCGTGTGAGTTAGGGGACTTTTCCCATATCTCCTTACTGAAATAAAAAACCCTCAATTAGCTAGTCATTGGGCTAGTTGAGCCAAAAAAATAAAAAATATAAAAAATATAAGTATATTATGGCCCAGGCGTATGTAAATATTTCTTTGTATATAGGGCCTAAATAAAAGATTTTTTCATAATTATTTTGGTATTTATTTAAATATTTCTACCTAGGTGTGTGTTATTTATGCTCTGTACATTGCCTCACCATTACCACAATTTTTCTTACCATTTTTCATACTCTTTATTCCATATAGAAATATTTTCATGTAAGCTTCTCTTATATTTGGTGTAACTCCACCCCAACAAAAATCCAAAAAAACTAGTTTTATTTATGTGTATATTTTTTCACTATTGTGATTTTTCCCTTCCTACATCTATTTTGTTTTTTTTCTAAAAAATTAGAACACCAAAAATATTTATCTTTTTATGGTAGCCTCATAATGAGAGAGATTTCTTTTGACCCCTTTATATTTTTTCCACTTATATTATTTATATTTGACATGTACATATTTTTTAGACCCCTCAATATTTGATTTTCTTAGTTGTACTATTCACTTATATCATGATCTCATCAATATCTTCAATTATAGACCTACCAAATAAGGTCAAGGGTAGGTGGCATGCATACATGCACTATGGAGGGCTCACTCTTGGAGGTATTCAAAAGAATCATCCAAAGAAGGACCCCACAAGGACCTTGTGCAGTGGAAAAAAACGGTCGGTTTTGTTGAATTTTTAAAGTTTACTTGCTCTCCGAATTTGAAAAGGTGATACAAACAAAAGTTGTAGCTCGTGGAATGAACTTTTGCCTCAAAGTTTTTCATATTTTTTTGAGCTACGAGCTGTGAGCTATGATTTTATTAGTGGACCCCAGTTTTTCCATGCTATGCAGCCACACTCTCTCTTCCACTTTATCATTTTCCTCTTTCACACACACTTCTCACTCATCATCCCCACCTCTCTCACCACTCCTCTTTCCACCCTACTCACCTTCTCCTCAACCTTGAAGAATAAGAGAAACCATGGTGAACTCATACCTCCCACACACAATTCCATTCCAAAATTGACCACCTAGTCTCATTTTTCCTTCTCCAAATTACCCATATCTATCAAAAAAACCACAAGATTCAGCCTCTTCTCTTAAAAGACAGCATCATGGTGGTTGATTACTCAGCTTCAATTACCTTGTCTCTCAAGGAAGGTCAAGAGTGGAGAAAAAATGTACCGTCAAAGCTAGTGGACCGTCAACAAGCGTCAAAATTGGCCCTACTCAAGACACTTGGAGCATCAACCTTGTAAGAAATCCACCTTTTCTTACCTCTTAAGAGTTTTTCTTCCTTATTTGTATCCTACATGGATACTCCCATTGTAAATATCCAATTCCATTTGTAAATTAATACTAACTCTACTAACACTAACCCACTATGAAAAGTCCTATCACCTCCATTTCTCTCCTCTCTCTTTCCCCACCAACTTCTTGATAATTCTAAGCAAAAGAAATTAGATAAATTGTTGAAAATCTAACCCAACCATGGTTAGAGGAGTAACCCTAGCCTTCAAAATTGCTATAAAAGGAGGGTGTAGCTAGCACAAAAAGGGGGAGAAGATAGAGCACTATGCTATAGCTTGAGAAGCCAAGCTCAACCTCTTGAGAAGGAGCTCTTGAGTGGAATCTCATTGGCATTAGGCATATGTATGTGTTGTATTAGGGGTGATTAGCAAGGTAACTCTATGCCATTGTAAGAGAGAGTGATCATTAAATTGAGAGTAGGAAATCTATCATTTCTCCTACTAGAGTAAGCCCCAACATTTGCTGAATCAAGGAGGGTGAATTTGGACTAAGCATGGATACCTTGTCTCCCTTCCAACGTGAAGTCATGGACAATAATGATGTGTAAGTGTCTTGGTGTTTATTTAAGCTCTTGATAGCTTGTCTCTGGGTATTGTTATCAATTTAGCCATAAATCCCACATGCTGTAAGAGGGCGACAGGGTGGAGAGGGCTCCCCCGGCCTTAAGACAGTGATTGGGGTGGATTTTTTCTTGTGATGTGTTGTGGTGTAATTTACTTAGGCTATGTTGAAAAAATACTAATCTCACTTTGATTGGTCATGACAGATTAGTAAGAAGGCATTAGTGCAACAAGCACCCCCTTCCCCCTTCTCTCTGTTTCTTACATATATATATTTATGTTTGCTTGATCATTAACGATACACTTCAAAGCATCCCGAGCACCATCTCTCTCTCTCTCTCTCTCTCTCTCTCTCTCTCTCTCTCTCTCTCTCTCTCTCTCTCTCGTGTTTTAGTGTGTGAGAGTGTTCCATTGGTTCTAGGGTTAGTGTAAATTCCTTGCTTGTTTGTGGGTTGCTCTAACGATTCTCCTCTTTTGCGTCCTAGTTCGCTCTTAAACTAGGTGGTGCCCCTTGTGTAGTTGGGATTTGGCTGGGGGTTTGTTGTTTTGGTTTGTATTGTGTTGTGCCCCAGCCCCATTGAGCAGCACGGGAGCCTTGAAGGGTGTCTAGAGGTTGCTCTTCTTGTTGCCCGCCCCGGACCGCTTCAAATTGGTGCCCCAACTGAGGAAAACAACTCGTGTATGTTTTGTGTAGGATCAACTTTTAGCATAGTCAAGTAGTTTGCATGAATCACGAGAGTTTGTATGATCCTTTCATTCCCATTGCAAGGCAAAAGATACACATAATTGTTAGTACTAAGTTGCAATTTCAACCGGTAATTCGTAGGATTTTAGGTCCTCTTAGGTTAGCCGAGATAAACACTTCGGTAAATCCTTTTATTTTGCCTCTCATTAGGTACGATATTAGCTTGGACGTCTATATTTTTGTGTTATTTTAAGCATTAGGACATGCATAGCCCATGGATAATGGCCCAGGAATAGAGGTTTTTCCCTTTCATTTTACTCCACACATTAGAATAAACGTTGCAATTAGTAGAAAGAACCATTTTCAACAACGAATGGTGTTCATGTTTGGTGCCCAAAGAGTAGGAGAAATTCTTTGCATCACCAAACCCTGTCGTTCTACCTCTCATCAACTACCACACTTCTTTTGATGTACATGTGTTCATTTTATTTTAAAATGAAGTGCAGACCGGCAAAATAGTGTGTATGTTTGTTTTTTCTTTGTCCAAGTTGTTACAAGAAACAAAAAAAGATCATTTGTTCTAACAGGGAATGTGTGTGCAGTGAAAGTTCAATCCTTAGAGATCTAGCTCTATTACCAATTGAGTTGCCGGAGCAAGTAGTAAGGCGTCTCCCTCATAACAAGAGGGTGGTGAAGTTAAGACGAAAGGTCCTACTCGTGGATTCCATTTTCCTCTTGTTGTTGGGCACTAAGGAAGACCGCGCATTCATCCAACTAGTGTGTGCCCTAAGATTAGTAAATAGAGTGAAATTTGGCGTTTGGTGAGTGCATTTCACCATTGAGGAAGACTCTTCAGGAAACTTGCGGCCAGAGTTCATGCTTCATAGACTCACTTTTGGTGAATTTTTCCCTCATTTGCGTCTTATTAATAGTCTTCCTTTCGCTTTCAACAAAGGAGATAGGGAGCTATTCAGAGCTTGTCTTAATAAAGAGAGCATAGAGAAGATTGCAAATTTGTATAAATTCTCATCCTTCTCTACTTTCTATGACACTTTGTTCATAGAGAAATTGTAAATCTCTTTATGCTTTTGAATGATTTAACCATAATCCTAAGGAGTTTTTGTCCAGGAATTTTGTAGCACAAGTGGAGTCTTTAAATCTTGCAAACTTGATTGGACTTGATGAGGATGTTCTTTATGAAATTGTGAGAAGGTTGCCTCACTCCGACTGTGTGGAACTCGAAGGAAAGGAGCTCCTAGTCAATTGCTACTTTCTCACGGCCTTCGACGAGCATGAAGATCTAGTTTTTATACAAACCGCTTGTGCGTTGGGAATTGTAGAGCAAGTGCAGAAAATGAAGTTCTAGAGATTTCTGTTTATCGCCTTAGCTTTGAATAATTTCAACCCTTCTTAGAGCTCATCAATAGTCTACCTTTTTGTTTTGATCAAACAAATCGAGACCTCATTGAAGCTTGGATAGCTGAAGAAGAAAACCTAGAGTGGTATTTTCTTACTTCTTCATTTGCAGGCGAGTGGTTCTAAATCTCTATTGTATCCCTTATTGTAACTCGTGTTGTAATCTTTCATAATAATGGAGAGCCAACGCCAAATGTCTCGATATCCTCTTTTCTTTGGAGAGCCTGGAGAGGATGCATAATTATTTTTAGCAAATTTCAAGATGTCTTGCCGTATCAAGAGGATAGTAACCGATCAAGAACGTGTAGAAATGTTTGAGGTGGTCCTTAGGAAAGATGCTAGTACTTGGTTTGACTCTTTGCCTGAGAAAGTTAAGGGGAATTACACAGAAGTTTTGAATCGTTTTAAGAGATACTTCTTTGATCCCCAAAACACTCAAAAACTATGGCAAGACATTGTTTCTCATAAGCAAAAAGACTTAGATGACTACTACTTGTACAAGCAAGAGTTTCTACGTCTTTGGGCTCTATGGATACGAAATGTTGCTAACCCTGGTGATGGTGCAGAATTTTTAAAGAAGGAGAGGTTCATAGCCGGACTCTTTCCTGACCTTAAGGTAAAAGTTGAGGCGGGTGCACCTGCTACTTTTGATGCAACGGAAACTAGGGCTGCTGAGAAGTATAGGAAACTCAAGTGCTTAAGGGGAGAGGTTCCAATAGAAGGTCTTAGACCCAAAGGTAAGTCACAAGCATCAACATCTAGGGAGCTTCCTGAGGTAACGGCTGAAGTGATTGAGAAGTTAAATGAATCTTTAAGCATCCTGTCAATTCACCTTGCACAATCTGTAGGTCCAAAGGGACAAGCAAAGAAGTCAGAAGAGAGAGAGAGAGCCACGAACTAGGAGAGTCTTGCAATGTTGGAATTGCGGAGAGTCTGGACATGGGATGTATAATTGTCCTTGGCCCCGTGGAGAGCCAGGGAGACCTAACTTGAATTACCCAGTGATGAATGCAGGAGAAGGAGCTGGTCAACAACCAAGGCTTCTACAAAGGCCAAATGGACCAAGACCACCTCCACAAGGGGTAGAAGGAGTTCCACCTTTGCCAGATCCAAATGTGCATGTGGTAGAGGTGACAAATTCAAATGAGGTTGACATGGAAGCCAATGGCATTAAGCGTGGCCGAGGAAAAGGTAAAGAGAAAGAAGGAGTCACATCACAGAGTGACCATGGACAAGGCAAGAAGGCAAAGGAAACCAAGGAAACCAAGAGGACTCGACATCGTATCAACCTCCAAGACTTCCCTCTTGGACATGGTATGGCTCCGTACAACTTGTTGGAAGACATGAGAGGTAAGGGTCCTGATATTTCATGGCCTCAATTTCTTGAATTATGTCCACAAGTTAGGAGGGATTTAACAAGGGCAGTTAGCACTAGGAGAAAGGTAAAAGAGAGTGTGCCTGTTGTAAAAATTGCACAAGTTGAAATGAATGAGGACATTACACCGGTGCTATACTATTACATCAAAGGAAGATTGGTTAGGAAAGGTCTAGTGGATGGGGGTGCACAAATTTGCATCATGACAGAGGGACTCATGCAAATACTAGGCATGCACATCTAGGAGACACCTGAAATCAAAGTCAAGATGGCAAACAATAGCAAGGCTAGGTGTGTAGGCATTTGAAAAAATGTCTTTGTAGAGGCCTTTGGCATTAAGAAAGCGGTGGATTTTTATGTTATGTCGACCAAGGGAAGTGGTTATCCATTTATCCTAGTAAGACCATGGCTAATGAAAATGCGAGCTTTGCAGGATTGGGAGAGTGGGAAATTAATTTGCAGGAATGGCAATCATAAGAAGGTTGTCTTTGACATGAAGGAGCAACGCCAAGAGGAGCTCCATGAAGAATCATCTCAAAGTGAGACGAAAGAAGGTTGGACCGATAGCACTTTAGAAGAAGAAAGTAGCGGCAGCATTACCTAAGAGGAGTCTTCCATCAAAGTCATGGGGGTAAGGTTTAAGCCAAGCAACCAAGAGACCTCTTGTCAAGGCTTAGAGGAGGTAGGTCCTCAAGAGAACGAAGGTGTTCAAGATGAAGGGATGCTGGAACGTATGCTATCAACAACACTTACAAAGGATGAAAGAGAGGAGTTCAAATGTGTGCTAAGGAAGTTTCCTAGGCTTTTTGCTAAAGACTACACCGACGTGCGTGGGGTAGATGTTGTTCAACACAAGATTGAGTTAAAGCCTGAGGCCACACCTAAACCTCAGAAGCTACGAAGGCTAGGAGTTATAAAGGAACAGGCTCTACTCAAGGAGGTAAGAAAGCTTCTAGCAGCAGGTTTCTTTTATCCAGTGGAGAATTTAGAGTGGATCTCTCCTGTTGTTGTCACTCCTAAGAAAAATGGCAAGTGGAGGGTGTGTGTGGATTACCGTCCCCTCAATGAGGCAACAAAAAGATATCACTTTCCCCTCCCATTCCAGGATGAGATACTAAATGAGGTAGCTGGTCATGAGAAGTACATTGTGTGCGATGGTTACTCAGGATACTTTTAAATAGGGATTGCATTGGAGGATCAATTGAAAACAACCTTTATCACTCCTTGGGGTTGTTATGCTTTTAGAGTCATGCCATTTGGTCTGACAAATGCTCCTGCAACATTCCAACATTTCATGAATACGGTGTTTCAAGCATTCTTTGGAAAGTCAATTAGGGTGTTCATTGATGATTTCTGTATTTATAGCTCAAAATCATTGCATCTACAAAGGGTAGAAGAAGGTTTAAAGAAGCTCTACGACATGGGAGGTCAACTCAACCCCGACAAGTGCCATATAGGTGAGGATGAAGTAATCTTGCTTGGTCATAAAGTTTCTTACAAAGGCATTGAAGTGGATCCTTCAAAGGCAAAGGCTCTTATTGAGCTACCATCACCCAAGAGTCTTAAGGAGGTCATCTCATTCATTCAAAAGGTGAAGTATATGTCACGCTTCATTCACTTAGCCTCGGAGTTACTTCACCCTTTGCAAAAGTTGACAGAACAAGTAGAATTTGCATGGTCTGATGAGCTTGAAGAGTACTTTTGTAACATTAAAGCCATTTTGTCAGAGCTACCAACACTCATGCCTCCTTGTTGGGAGTACACATTCTTTGTTATCTCTAGTGCTGGGAAAGAAACAATTGGTGCAATTTTGCTACAACAAGATCCCTATAGTACCAGGATGAGGCCCATCTACTTTGCTAGTAGGGTCATGAATGTTTTAGAGAGAGGCTACACGGAGGCAGAACTCATGATGCTTTCTCTCATGTTTGCGATAAGGAATTTTATATCCTACTTGCTCCCAAAACCTTTTGTAATCCTCACCGCAGAGAATTTGCTCCCTTGGGTGTCATCTCAAATGAATCTTAGTACTAGGATCTCAAAGTGGATTATGGAGTTGCAAGAGTTTCAATACTCTTTCAAGGTAGAAGATAGTGTGCGTGCACAATTGGCAGGGATTCTCACTTATAGGGTACATGAAAAGGAGATTAAGGTGCCTGAAGTAAAGACCCTACCATTGCCACCACCAAAAAGTATTCCTAATGCTTTTACCTTGTTATTTTATGGAGCTTTTCGTCGAGCCACAGGAAAAGTAGGGGGAGGGCTAGTGTTGCTCAACCCAAGTGGAGAGGTGGTCATGAAAGAGAAGTTCAATCTACCAAGTTCAGCTAGCAACAATGAAGCAGAATATGACACACTACTTCATGGTTTAAAAATATGCATTGGCCATGGTATACAACGTCTCATGGTAAAAGGGGATGCACTTCTCATTGTGAAGCAGATTTTAGGCATTTGGGCATGCAAAAATGAAAGACTAAAGGCCAAAGTTCATACCATCCGTAGTCTATTTAATCAATTTGAGGAGGTGCAATTATATCATATTCCTGGGAAACAAAATGAAGATGCTGATTTACTTGCACAACAAGCCGTTGCATGTGTAAAGAAAGAAGTGCAGGTCATCATGGTGGCGGCTGCTGTGAAGCAACTGAGGTACCAGGGATTGGAGTCATTGGCTCCCATCATTGGCTACATTTTGGAGGGTGAGTCTCCACCAGACTTCACAAAAGCTCAGAAGAGGAGACTCATGAAGAAGGCAAGCATGTATCTCTTCCTAGAAGGCTCCCTCTATCAAAGAGGGAAGAAAAAAGTGTGCAAAAGAGTACCAACTATCGCGGAAATTCCAGCCATTCTAAAAGGTTTGCATGAAGAGGCATGTGGTGGTCATTTTTCCCAAGAATTAACTGTGAAGAAGATTTTGCTTGCAGGGTATGTTTGGCCAAGTCTGCATGTGGATGTCCAACATTGGTGTAAAAGTTGTCACAATTGTCAGGTAAATGGGAATAGAAGATTGATTTATGGTCCAAGGCAAATTGTGCTTGCAAATGGACCCTTTGAAAAGTGGGGCATTGATGCTATGGGTCCTCTGCCTAGGACAAAAAATGGTAAACTCTACATTCTGGTGGCTGTAGACTATATGACTAGGTGGGTGGAAGCACAAAGTGTGGCAAAGGTAAATGAGAGGACAGTGAGAAAATTCGTCTACACTCACATTTGTTGTAGATTTGGCACACCTTTGGAGATTGTTTCTGATAATGGTCCAGGGTTTAGAAAGGGATTGCTCACAGAAGTCTGTGAAGAACTTCGCATTCTACATCGTCACAGTACACCCTACTATCCCCAATCAAATGGTTTGGTAGAAAAAGCTAATGGTGTCATTGCAGGCATCATTAGAAATATGGTGAAAAACAAGACAAAGTTGTGGGATGACTTCTTGGATGGTGCCTTGTGGGCGTATCGAACCACATATATGGAAGCCACGGAGTTCACACCATTTCACTTGGTCTATGGTCAAGAGGCTTTACAGCCAATTGAACTAAACATTCCAACAATGCGACTTCATGGAAAATCAGCACAAGATGATCAAGAAGCATGGATGGATCGACTTCTTACCTTAGCTGAGCTTGAGTGGAAAAGAGAAGCAGCATACGAGTGCTATAAGAGGAAAGCCACACAGACAAAGGAGAAGCTTGACAAGAAACTGAAGGACAAAGGCATCAATGAAGGAGATCTTGTGCTAAGGTATGACAATCGACTCGATAATCGTTTTGATGCCAAATTTGAAACAAGATGGCAGGGTCCATACATAGTCAAGAAGGCTTTCAATTCAAGTTACTATCAACTTATGGACTTGAATGGGAAAGAGCACTCCAGGAAGGTAAACAGCTATCGCTTGAAGCCTTACTTGAGTCGCCTTCTACCAAAGGATCTACCAGAGCAAAAGGCAACTATCCCATGTAAGTATTGTTCCATGAAGCATGAGTGTAACACAAACCAAAATTCCAAGGGGCCAAACAATGAAGATCTTGTCAAGGACTTTGAAGCACTCTCTTTGGAAAAGATTCTTTATAATGGTACATGAATATACCATCATCCTGGGGGAGGGCTAATGATAGCCATTTTTTCGACTCTCTGTAATTGCCATAGTGAGTTATCTCACCCTATCAAATCACTCAAACACTGTGGTTACCCTCACCCTTTCACTATATATAGGTGCGTGTGAGTTAGAGGACTTTTCCCATATCTCCTTACTGAAATAAAAAACCCTCAATTAGCTAGTCATTGGGCTAGTTGAGCCAAAAAACTAAAAAATATAAGTATATTATGGCCCATGCGTATGTAAATATTTCTTTGTATATAGGGCCTAAATAAAAGATTTTTTCATAATTATTTTGGTATTTATTTAAATATTTCTACTTAGGTGTGTGTTATTTATGCTTTGTACATTGCCTCACCATTACCACAATTTTTCTTACCATTTTTCATACTCTTTATTCCATATAGAAATATTTTTATGTAAGCTTCTCTTATATTTGGTGTAACTCCACCCCAACAAAAATCCAAAAAAACTAGTTTCATCTATGTGTATATTTTTTCACTATTGTGATTTTTCCCTTCCTACATCTATTTTGTTTTTTTTCTAAAAAATTAGAACACCAAAAATATTTATCTTTTTATGGTAGCCTCATAATGAGAGAGATTTCTTTTGACCCCTTTATATTTTTTCCACTTATATTATTTATATTTGACATGTACATATTTTTTAGACCCCTCAATATTTGATTTTCTTAGTTGTACTACTCACTTATATCATGATCTCAACAATATCTTCAATTATAGACCTACCAGATAAGGTCAAGGGTAGGTGGCATGCATACATGCACTATGGAGGGCTCACTCTTGGAGGTATTCAAAAGAATCATCCAAAGAAGGACTCCACAAGGACCTTGTGCAGTGGAAAAAAACGGTCGGTTTTGCTGAATTTTTAAAGTTCACTTGCTCTTTGAATTTGAAAAGGTGATACAAACAAAAGTTGTAGCTCGTGGGCTGAACTTTTGCCTCAAATTGTTTCATATTTTTTTGAGCTACGAGATGTGAGCTATGATTTTATTAGTGGACCCCAGTTTTCCCATGCTATGCAGCCACACTCTCTCTTCCACTTTATCATTTTCCTCTTTTACACACACTTCTCCACTCATCATCCCCACCTCTCTCACCACTCCTCTTTGCACCCTACTCACCTTCTCCTCAACCTTGAAGAATAAGAGAAACCATGGTGAACTCATACCTCCCACACACAATTCCATTCCAAAATTGACCACCTAGTCTCATTTTTCCTCCTCCAAATTATTCTCTTAAAAGACAGCATCATGGTGGTTGATTACTCAGCTTCAATTACCTTGTCTCTCAAGGAAGGTCAAGAGTGGAGAAAAAATGTACCGTCAAAGCTAGTGGACCGTCAACAAGCGTCAAAATTGGCCCTACTCAAGACACTTGGAGCATCAACCTTGTAAGAAATCCACCTTTTCTTACCTCTTAAGAGTTTTTCTTCCTTATTTGTAACCTACATGGATACTCCCATTGTAAATATCCAATTCCATTTGTAAATTAATACTAACTCTACTAACACTAACCCACTATAAAAAGTCCTATCACCTCCATTTCTCTCCTCTCTCTTTCCCCACCAACTTCTTGATAATTCCAAGCAAAAGAAATTAGATAAATTGTTGAAAATCTAACCCAACCATGGTTAGAGGAGTAACCCTAGCCTTCAAAATTGCTATAAAAGGAGGGTGTAACTAGCACAAAAAGGGGGAGAAGAAAGAGCACTATGCTATAGCTTGAGAAGCCAAGCTCAACCTCTTGAGAAGGAGCTCTTGAGTGGAATCTCATTGGCATTAGGCATATGTATGTGTTGTATTAGGGGTGATTAGCAAGGGAACTCTATGCCATTGTAAGAGAGAGTGATCATTAAATTGAGAGTAGGAAATCTATCATTTCTCCTACTAGAGTAAGCCCCAACATTTGTTGAATCAAGGAGGGTGAATTTGGACTAAGCATGGATACCTTGTCTCCCTTCCAACGTGAAGTCATGGACAATAATGATGTGTAAGTGTCTTGGTGTTTATTTAAGTTCTTGATAGCTTGTCTCTGGGTATTGTTATCAATTTAGCCATAAATCCCACATGCTGTAAGAGGGCGACAGGGTGGAGAGGACTCCCCTGGCCTTAAAACAGTGATTGGGGTGGATTTTTTCTTGTGATGTGTTGTGGTGTAATTTACTCAGGCTATGTTGAAAAAATACTAATCTCACTTTGATTGGTCATGACAGATTAGTAAGAAGGCATTAGTGCAACAAGCACCCCCTTCCCCCTTCTCTCTCTTTCTTACATATATATATTTATGTTTGCTTGATCATTAACGATACACTTCAAAGCAGCCCGAGCACCATCTCTCTCTCTCTCTCTCTCTCTCTCTCTCTCTCTCTCTCTCTCTCTCTCTCTCTCTCTCTCTCTCTCTCTCTCTCTCTCTCTCTCTCTCTCTCTCGTGTTTTAGTGTGTGAGAGTGTTCCATTGGTGCTAGGGTTAGTGTAAATTCCTTGCTTGTTTGTGGGTTGCTCTAACGATTCTCCTCTTTTTCGTCCTAGTTCGCTCTTAAACTAGGTGGTGCCCCTTGTGTAGTTGGGATTTGGCTGGGGGTTTGTTGTTTTGGTTTGTATTGTGTTGTGCCCCAGCCCCATTGAGCAGCATGGGAGCCTTGAAGGATGTCTAGAGGTTGCTCTTCTTGTTGCCCGCCCCGGACCGCTTCAACACATGTAAATTGCATCACGTATCATGCATCTTGTTCTTTTTATGTTCATACTTTATATCCACATATGTTGTCGTGCGTATATATGTCGTCAAAAGAGTGGCACCGTGAACCATCTCTTATGGCATTGTGAACGTAATTATTTCACTAACGATGCTAATAAATTTCATGACTATGTTTTTTGAGTATATGATCTATGTAGTATTGATCAAAGAATTGATTTCATGAAGACAAACTTGGTGACAATAAAAGATTTATGAAAACATGTTTGGTGATGCCATATTGATGACAAGCTACACAACAGATTCACGGAGACACTTCTGATTACGAGCTAATCGATAGCCTTTACACCTCTTTATTGAACCTTTGTACTCATTGTTGTATTTGATAGGATAGAAGTAATGTAACTCCTCATAAAACATTCATTGTAAAAGAAGTGATGTAGCTCCTCATGAAATATTCATTGTAAAAGAAGTGATGTAGCTCCTCATGAACATTTGTACATTCAATGATTTTTATAATATAACAGTGGGTGTATATAGAGCTGTGGGTTTCTCCCTTGATCCCCCAAGGGTTTTTTCATCCACAGTTAGGGACCCTTATTTGAGCCGGGGTGTTGAGATTATATGTGAAGCTACTCAATATATGGCTTCTCTATATATGGCACCCAGGTCCCCTCTATATATACATCATCTCATGTGTGTATTGTACACACTTTGGGGTTCTATTTCTGCGCTCTCTCTTATATGTGAAGCTACTCAATATATGGCTTCTCTATATATGGCAGCCAGGTCCCCTCTATATATACATCATCTCATGTGTGTATTCTACACACTTTGGGGTTCTATTTCTGTACTCTCTCTTTCTCTCTCAACATTTTTTGCGTAACAAGTCAAATACCTGCCTGAGATGTTGTAAGTGTTCTTCTTCAGAAGCACTATAAACTATAATGTCATCGAGAAAAATTTTCCAAATATGGATTCAAGACACTATCCATAAGTGTCATGAATGTTGCGGGCGCATTGGTTAACCCAAAGGGCATCACCAAAACTCGTAGTGTCCAAACCGTGTTTGGAATGCAGTCTTAGGTATATCGGCAAGACGAATACGGACTTGGTGATATCCTGACCCCAAGTCGATTTTCGTAAAAATGCCAGCATGAGTTAGCTTATCAAATAACTCATCTACTCTTGGCAATGGGTATTTGTTCTTAACTGTAACTTCATTTAAGCCCCGGTAGTCTACGCACATGCGCATACTGCCGTTGGTGCAGCCAAAGTGTGTCGACTCTAGAAGATGGCATGGACAGGTGTGTACAAGCAAGTAGAAGCATGGCAAAGGAATGGAGCAGTTAGGAAGATCTTGGGATGGTAGGTAGCAACGAAAGTGTATGCATGATACGGCTTATAGGCCAGAGAAGGCTCCATAAGGGGCTAATTAGGGTATCAAGTGAAGGAAATGCAAAGTGCAGCCTTTGGATCCTGTAATGAAGATCTTGAAGTGTTGAAGGAGCAGGTCCAGACGGTTCATCAAACAGAGCTACGGAGCCCAAGTTATTGAAGCTTTAGTGGTTTGCAGATTCTTGTTGGACAGGGCAGTTGGTGATGACAGGTGGTCCAAGGGGAAGTCAAGGTATAGATGTGTAGAGCTCAATTCATAGAGCCTACCCTTCTTTTCGGATTGCGGACCGGAGCCATGGTTTGCAAGATATGGTCATTTGAAGTTTTTCCTGGGGGCCGGGTCTGAGCCCACTTGGTTGCATTGGAGAATGTGCCCTCTGGTCTCTTTTGAGCCTTAGTGAAGTTCTAGAGCAGGGTGTACATCATACGGAGCTAGTAGGAAGTGACTTCATGCCAAACGGAGTCCGGAGCAAGGAGTTACAGCGGTCGGGAGCTCGGGTTCCTCTATCCAAAGTAGGTTGCATATGGGTTTTTCCATTTTTGAAGGCCTAGGTTCGGGGAGGCCGAGGTGTCGAGGTGCAAATATAGAGAGGGTGATTGTAGCCGGGAAGATGGAGTTTTAGAAGAGCTTTGCGGCTCAGCAATATAATATGGTTGCAGAGTGTGAAAACTTGGTGAAGGCATGTCAAAAAAGTTTTTGTTAAATACAAAAAAAATGGTGTTTTTTTGTTTTTGAAGCATTGACGCTTGGGGCTCTACGGAGCTGCCACGTGGCCCAACGTTATCCCATATGCGCAGTGACTTAACGGGAAGGAGCAGTATATATACTACAATGTGAGGCCTCTATGTTACACAACAAGGGAGTGCGCTCCTTGGGAGCTCCTTGGCTATGGCGCGTGGACGCGGCGCTGCTGCATGGCGTGTCCGGCGGCGATTTTGGTGGCGAGCCGGAGAGGTAAGGCGGAGCAGTGGCGCCCACTTGGTTGAGGTCGGTGATGACGTGGTAGGAGGTATCAGATGGTGCCCGCGCCCGCATAGGCCAAATTTTTTGAGGATAAAGGGTTGTACCCCCCACCAATAGCGACATCGCTACGCTATTTCCTTGACAAGGGGGAGGGGTCCCGCGGCTGAGAGGTATCGACAAGTGCAATTGAAGAGCAAGCCAAGGGCACTCAAAGCCCCAAGAAGAGGAGGAAGTCCGGCCAGCCAAAGGGAAAGGGACCAAAGCCTAAAGTGTACACTATGTAAATATTTCCAAAAGTAGACTAGGCCAAGTGTTGGCAATGCATGTTGTAATTAGGGTTGCAGAGAAACGCACACGGCTTGGAGAAGACGAAGGAAGCTCAAGGCACACAATAGAGAGTGTATTACTTAGTGTGCAATGGAAAGATAGATAGCCCTAGAGTGATGGGGGTATATACAATGCACGGGGGAAAAAACCTCCTAAAGAGGGAAAAAATGCCCCGGCGGTCCTAGTGTGTTCACGCACATCACTACCACATGTATATGGTAAAAAATCCCCCCTAGAGTGATGCGGTGAACGAGAGCTGGCACATGAGTAAAGGGAAGTGCCATTCCCCGAGGACAGGATCGGTCCACAAAGGGGAGTAAGCCCAAAGCTTTGCGGAAAGCTTCAAGCTTCTCATGAGACAATGCCTTTGTGAAAAGATCTGCAAGGTTGTCCTGTGTTGGCACATAAGCCAAGATGATCTCTCCTGCTGAGAGACTCTCCCTGACATAGTGGTAATGCACCTCAATGTGCTTTGTGCAAGCATGAAAAACCGGGTTCCTCACAAACAACTGCCAATGTGCTTTGACTGTCAGTGTAGATAGTGTTGGCAATGTCCTGTCCATCACCCAAATCAGCCATAAGGCATCTGAGCCATACACACTCAACCATAGCTGTGAAGACTGCCCTGTACTCACCCTAATACACGGGGGAAAAAACCTCCTAAAGAGGGAAAAAATGCCCCGGCGGTCCTAGTGTAATCACACACATCACTACCACATGTATATGGTAACAAATCCCCCCTGGAGTGATGCGGTGAACGAGACCTGGCACATGAGTAAAGGGAAGTGCCATACCTTGAGGACAGGACAGGACAAATAGGAGTAAGCCCAAAGCTTTGCGGAAAGCTTCAAACTTCTCACGAGACAATGCCTTTGTGAAAGGATATACAAGGTTGTCCTGTGTTGGCACATAATCCAAGCTGATCTCTCCTGCTGAGATCCTCTCCTTGTCATAGTGGTAATGCACCTCAATGTGCTTTGTGCGAGCATGAAAAACTGGGTTCCTCGCAACTGCCAATGTGCTCTGACTGTCAGTGTAGATAGTGTTGGCAATGTCCTGTCACACCCAAATCATCCATAAGGCGTCTGAGCCATACACACTCAACCGTAGCTATGAAGATTGCCCTGTACTCAGCCTCACAACTCAAAGTGGCCACAGTAGGTTGCTTCTTTCTCAACCATGATATACATGAACTGCCAAGCATGAAACAAAAACCACTTGTGGACACTTGCGTGTCAAAACAACCAGCCCAATCTGAACCCGAAAAAGCATGTATGTCTGGCAGCAATGATCCCCCCTTGGGATAAAACAAGACAAGATGTAAAGTGTCACTAAGGTAGCGGAAAATCCTCTTGACAGCTTGCCAATGCTTAGACCCTGGGCTATGCATAAATCTACTGACCTATGAGACTGCAAACTGAATATCCGGCCTCGTGTTGCATACATAAATGATGCAGCCAACAGCAGTTTGGTAAAGAGTGACATCAACAGGATCGCCAGCATCATGTAGACTCAACTTCAAACATGTTTCCATGGGAGTGGCAATAGGTTTGCAATCCTCAAGTCCAAACTTACATAGAAATGTCTCTATGTAACTTTTCTGACACAAGGAAATACCACCATCACATTGCTTAAACTGTATACCCAAGTAATGATGCAACAGCCCCAAATCTTTCATCTTGAGAGTAGCATTCAACTCACCCTTAAATTCAGCCATATGTCTCTCATTTGGTCCAGTGATCAGCAAATCATCAACATAAAGAACCACAATGAGAAGTACATCACCCTCACGCTTTACATACAATGTGCTTTCTGTTGGACTGTTATGAAAGCCTTGTTTGACCAAATGAGTGTCAGCTTTCTCATACCAAGCATGAGGAGACTGGTTCAACCCATACAAAGCCTTCTTACATCTGCACACTTTGTCCTCTTGTCCTTTTATGACAAAACCGCGAGGCTGCGTTACATAAACTTCCTCAAATATGTCACCATTCAAGAAAGTAGTAACAATGTCTGATTGATGTACATCCGAACCAAAATGAGCTGCCAATGCACATAGAAAACGCACAGTAGTCATACGACAAGTGGGAGCAAAAGTCTCTTCATAATCTATGCCTTTTTGTTGTGCGTAACCCTGTGCAACAAGTCGAACCTTATGGCAATCGATCTCACCATCCGGTTTGCGTTTCAACTTGTAAACCCACTTCGTACCAATGGCCTTTTTGCCAAGAGGCAAATCACATAAAGTCCATGTGTCATTCTCTATAAGTGCATCATATTCTGATTGCATGGCAGCCATCCAATTTTCTGAATTCTGTGCTTCATCAAAAGACAGAGGCTCCTCAACATCGTGTAAGCTAGACACAGCCAAAGCATAACAATCTGATGCATAAGATGCATGGCGAGAGCCTCAACGAGTACGACTAGACAAAGGTGCATCCAATTTACTGTCACCCAAAGTGTGTACCATCCATTTTGGCATACCTCTAGCCTTCATTTTCAGCCCTTTCCTCATCAAGTACACCATGTACATCTGCATCAGTAATAGGCTGATCTAAAACATTTTCAAAAACCCCCATAGGTTGTACATTTGCCTCATTGGAACTAAAATTCGTATTTCCACCACTGAAAAGAGGCAACAAAGTGTCATAAATGTCTTGTGAGCTTACATTACTGTCTCTAGTACATGGCAGCAAAGGCTGAACAGAATCTTCCACAAACACTACATCCCGAGAAACCAGAATATATTTTGTTTGCCGATGATACAACCTGTAACCTTTTCTTTCAGCACTATAACCAACAAAAATACATTTGACAGCCTTATCATCTAGTTTTCTGCGTTGCACTTGTGGCACCAAAGCATATGCCAAACAGCCAAAAACACGCATGTGCTCAATAAAAGGCTTTCTATCATGCCATGCTTCATATGGAGTAATAGACTGCAAAGATTTCGTAGGAAACCTGTTAAGTACATAAGTGGCACACATGATGGCCTCAAGCCAAAAAGAATGCGGCAAAGCTTGACTTTTGACCATACATTGTGCCATTTACGTCAGTGACCTATTTTTCCCCTCAGCAACACCAATTTGCTGAGGTGTATAAGGCACTGTACATTAGTGTTTTATCCCACGACTAGCCAGAAATGCATTAAATTAATGAGACATATACTCCCCCCCTCGATCGGAACGGAGGGTGCCCATAGTACATTTTGAGACATTTTCAGCCATAGCCAGAAATTGTTTGAAGCACATAAAAACTTCGGACTTCGCTTTAAGCGGAAATACCCATGCATGCCTGGAGTAATCATCAATGAAAGTCACGAAGTACAGGTAATTGCCCAAGGACGGAGTTTGCATGGGCCCACAAACATCACTATGCACAAGCTGCAACCTGCATGTGGCCCGAACTGAACCATCCATTGGAAATTTAGAACGCTGCATCTTACCCAAAATACAACCTTCACAAACATGTTTGATAGGTGTTTCAAGAGGCAGCAAAGAAGCAACCATATCAGATTTCTGCAAACGCAGCAAACTGGCAAAATTCAGATGACCAAAACGTACATGCCAAAGTTTTGCATCTGAAATAGCCCTTGAATCTGCAACAGCATTTGCAAACTTTTGTCCACACTTGTCATACAAAGTGATCTTATACAGCCCACGGCACAGAAGCCCAAATGCAACAATTTCATCACCAAAACTGAGATCATGAATTGTACATCTCTCATCCACAAATTTGACTACAAGTCCAAGTCTAGCAAGTGCGGATACAGACAAGAGATTCTTCTTGATCCCAGGTACTTAGGCGGTCCGGGGCGGGCAACAAGAAGAGCAACCTCTAGACACCCTTCAAGGCTCCCGTGCTGCTCAATGGGGTTGGGGCACAACACAACTCAAACCAAAACAACAAACCCCCAGCCAAATCCCAACTACACAAGGGGCACCACCTAGTTTAAGAGCGAACTAGGACGCAAAAGAGGAGAATCGTTAGAGCAACCCACAAACAAGCAAGGAATTTACACTAACCCTAACACCAATGGAACACTCTCACACACTAAAACACGAGAGGGAGAGGGAGAGAGAGAGATGGTGCTCGGGCTGCTTTGAAGTGTATCGTTAATGATTAAGCAAACATAAATATATATTTAAGAAAAAGAGAGAAAGGGGGAGGGGGTGCTTGTTGCATTAATACCTTCTTACAAATCTCTCATGACAAATCAAAGTGAGATTAGTATTCGTTCAACATAGCTTGCGTAAATTTCACCACAACACATCAAGAAAAGCCACCCCAATCACTGTCTTAAGGCCAGGGGAGTCCTCTCCACCCTGTCGCCCTCTTATAGTATGTGGGATTTATTGGCTAGATTGATGACAACACCAGAGACAAGCTATCAAGAACTTAACAAAAAACACCAAGACACTTACGCATCATTGTTGTCCATTTCTTCACGTTGGAAGGGAGACAAAGTATCCAAGCTTAGTCCAAATCCACCCTCCTTGATTCAGTAAATGTTGGGCTTACACTAGTAGGAGAAATGATAGATTTCCTACTCTCAATTGAATGATCATTCTCTCTCTTACAATGGCATAGAGTTCCCTTGCTAATCCCCTATTACAACACATGCACATGTATAAGACAATGAGCTTCCACTCAAGAGCTCCTTCTAGAGAGGTTGAGCTTGGCTTCTCAAGCTATAGCATAGTGCTCTTGCTTATGGCTCCTCCTTTTGTGCTAGCTACACCCTCCTTTTATAGCAATTTTGAAGGCTAGGGTTACTCCTCTAACCATGGTTGGGTTAGATTTTCAGCAATTTATCTAATTTCTTTTGCTTGGAATTATCAAGAAGTTGGTGGGGAAGAGAGAGGAGAGAAATGGAGGTGATAGGACTTTTCATAGTGGGTTAGTGTTAATAGAGTTAGTATTAATTTACAAATGGAATTGGATATTTACAATGGGAGTATCCATGTAGGATACAAATAAGGAAGAAAAACTCTTAAGAGGTAAGAAAAGGTGGATTTCTTACAAGGTTGATGCTCCAAGTGTCTTGAGTAGGGCCAATTTTGACGCTTGTTGACGGTCCACTAGCTTTGACGGTACATTTTTTCTCCACTCTTGACCTTCCTTGAGAGACAAGGTAATTGAAGCTAAGTAATCAACCACCATGATGCTGTCTTTTAAGAGAAGAGGCTGAATTTTGTGGTTTTTTTTATAGATATGGGTAATTTGGAGGAGGAAAAATGAGACTAAGTGGTCAATTTTGGAATGGTATTGTGTGTGGGAGGTATGAGTTCACCATGGTTTCTCTTATTCTTCAAGGTTGAGGAGAAGATGAGTAGGGTGCAGAGAGGAGTGGTGAGAGAGGTGGGGATGATGAGTGGAGAAGTGTGTGTGAAAGAGGAAAGTGATAAAGTGGAAGAGAGAGTGTGGCTGCATAGCATGGGAAAACTGGGGTCCACTAATAAAATCATAGCTCACAGCTCGTAGCTCAAAAAAATATGAAAAAATTTGAGGCAAAAGTTCAGCCCATGAGCTACAACTTTTGTTTGTATCACCTTTTCAAATTCGGAGAGCAAGTGAACTTTAAAAATTCAGCAAAACCGACCGTTTTTTTCCACTGCACAAGGTCCTTGTGGGGTCCTTCTTTGGATGATTCTTTTGAATACCTCCAAGAGTGAGCCCTCCATAGTGCATGTATGCATGCCCTTGACCTTATTTGGTAGGTCTATAATTGAAGATATTGTTGAGATCATGATATAAGTGAATAGTACAACTAAGTAAATCAAATATTGAGGGGTCTAAAAAATATGTACATGACAAATATAAATAATATAAGTGGAAAAAATATAAAGGGGTCAAAAGAAATCTCTCTCATTATGAGGCTACCATAAAAAGATAAATATTTTTGGTGTTCTAATTTTTTAGAAAAAAAAGCAAAATAGATGTAGGAAGGGAAAAATCACAATAGTGAAAAAATATACACATAAATAAAACTAGTTTTTTTGGATTTTTGTTGGGGTGCAGTTACACTAAATATAAGAGAAGCTTACATGGAAATATTTCTATATGGAATAAAGAGTATGAAAAATGGTAAGAAAAAATTGTGGTAATGGTGAGGCAATGTACAGAGCATAAATAACACACACCTAGGTAGAAATATTTAAATAAATACCAAAATAATTATGAAAAAATCTTTTTTTTAGGCCCTATATACAAAGAAATATTTACATACGCATGGGCCATAATATACTTATATTTTTTATTTTTTTTTAATTTTTTTGGCTCAACTAGCCCAATTACTAGCTAATTGAGGGTTTTTTAAGAAAATATGGGAAAAGTCCCGTGACTCACGCACGCCTATGTACAGTGAAATGGTAGGGATAGCCACAGTGTTTGGGTGATTTTGGTAGGGTGAGGTAACTCACTGTGGCAATTACAAAGAGCCGAAAAACGGCTATCAGTACATAAAGTGCATCAACAAGTGTGAAGGAACTGTCATTAGCAGCAGTGAGCACAATCTTTTCAACTCCCTGAACTGGATAAGAGGCGTTGTTGGCACAAGTGACTGAATTCCCATGAGGTATTGACTCGAGAGAGATAAACAATTCACGATGTGAGGTAATATGCTTTGTAGCACCACTGTCGAAATACCACACATGTGAATCTGTAGCAACTAACAAGCATGCATCATGGACATCAGGATTGTAAGTGCACTCTGCGCTAAAAGCCCATTCTGCATCAACATCAGTAGCACAGTCTCCTTTCACAGAAGACTCAACAATGGCTGCATTTGTAGTGGAACTAGCATTTGCAGTGGAACCACCCTCTTTCTTCTTAGCCTCTTTGGCCTTCAACTTAGGACACAACTTGATCAAGTGATCATTAGCTTTACAATAATGGCAACGCATCTTCTTTTTGCCCTTATCACCAGAATTGCCAGACAAAGTACTGCCAGCAAAAGCATCAGGAACAGAATTTTTGCCACTCGCAGCAGAACCATAAGAAGTGGCTGCATTACTGTTACCACCCTTTCTTTGAGAAGCAATAAAAGCCTGTTTAACTGCACGCTGCCTAGTCCTGTTTTTTTGGGAAAGTGACTCTTGCAACAGCAATGTGCATAATGCATCAAACTTGAAAACTTTAGGATTTCCTTAGGTCATAAGTCTCCAAGTACGAGCAAAAGTCTAGTAGGAATCTGGTAAGGCATCAAGAACAGTCTGCACAAGGGAACTGTCTGAAATGACTTCACCTGCAGAAATAAGCTGCTCATTGATATCCTTGACACTAGCAAGGAAAGTGTCCATACCATCTTCCTCATGCATAATCTTCGGCTCCAGCTCTTTACGCAGCAAAGCAATTTTAGCCTCATTGCGGCTTGCATAAAGACCTGCTAGAATATCCCAAGCCTGTTTTGCAGATTTTGCTGAACGGATGTGAGGAACAATGGTGCACTTCACAGAAAACGCAATCAATGCATGAGCCTGCGCATCCTTAACATCCCAATGAGTTTGTTCTGACGTAGACGAAACAACTCTAACAGCTGCAATCCTTGCAGCAATACCTGCAACATCCTCAACATCGCCTACATCCTCAGAACCAGGATGTACATCAATGCCCTGCACAATGTTCCAAACACCCTTTGACACAAGAACATGTTGCATCATAAAGGACCACATAGGGTAGTTTTCCCCATCCAACCTGTCCTCAGCAGCAAACATCTTGAACACATCTGTGTTGTTGTTGTTGTCAGCCATGGTAAATGTTGCACCTGATGTGAACTGCCCGAAAATAGGAGAAACGGAGCGGGAACAACCTGTGCTATATAGCACAAACCGTAGAAGACTATAAGGCACCTATTATGTAGAAAAAGGCATTGACAGAAATTCCACACAAAATGACGAAATAGCCTGTGCAGTAGTACCTGTAGTGGAAACGGAGGCCGAAATGAGCCCAAATCAAAATTCTAAGCAGACCAAGCTCTTCGAGCTTGCCCAAAATTTTTGTCGACCTGTGAACGCTCGCCAAACCTCACTGAAATCGGAGAAAGTGAGCAGGCGTGTGCTGGAGCAGCTGCGACTAAGCCCGGGAGGACGTGACCTGCTCTGATACCAATTGTTGTAATTAGGGTTGCAGAGAAATACACACAGCTTGGAGAAGATGAAGAAAGCTCAAGGCACACAATAGAGAGTGTATTACTTAGTGTACAATGGAAAGATAGATAGCCCTAGAGTGATGGGCGTATATACAATGCACGGGGGAAAAAACCTCCTAAAGAGGGAAAAAATGCCCTGGCGGTCCTAGTGTGTTCACACACATCACTACCACATGTATATGGTAACAATGCAATCAAATGCTAAAAAGAACTCCAAATGAAGTGCACGACATGGAAGATCACCCCATTTTTCTTTTTTGGGACTGCTAGGCACACCCTTATAAAAGGAGGTTTTTGTTCATTTTTTAGGGTCTTTTTGGACCGGTTCTTTGGCCAATGTGAGCTTTTTTGCTTGAGGTTTTTTGCCAAGGCCTTTGAGCCATTGTTTTTGGTTGCCGAGGTTCATGCCGGCGGTGTGTTGGTTGTACATGATATTGCCTATGCTAGAAGAATACTCCCTACTACTTCTGGGCGTCATTCCCCCTTCCCCCTTCTCTTCTCTGCTTGTGTGCGTGTGTTTCCGGGTGTGTGTAGGCGTGTGTGCCCCCCGAGGTTTCTCGTGCAAAGAGAGATAGAGAGAGGTTGTATGAGTGTGGAAGGCTGTGAATTGAGCGAAGAGGAGTGATTGAGTCTGTCTGGTGCATTGCAAGGCGTATGTGCGTATGGTTGTGTGAAAGCAATGGTTTGTGTGCAGGTAGTGTTGAGTTTTGAAGGTGAACTCTAGTGGATTGGGGCGCTGTGTATACCTTGGGCTATAGTGAGGCATTGAATTTTGTGCTAGGTGTGTCCCCCTTTCCCCCTCTCCATCTTTTGGTGCCCCCACTGAGGAGCTGTCAAATGCTCCAATTTGCGGTTGAAAGTGGTGTTTTTTAGCGACGAAGCGGTTGGCTGAGGCTCGAGACGTTTGATGGTCGAGTTTGAAGATGACAGAGATGGTGGAGCCAAGTTTTGGCCCCATATTTACGAGCGTCGAAGATCCCAAGGATTGGTTAGCAGATTTTGAAATATGGTTGCTGTCGATGCATATGTCGACGGATTCAAAAAGGTTAGAGACGATGTTGTTGTTGATGCGAGGACGGGCCAAGGTGTGGTTCGATGGCTTAAAGAGAAGTAATCGAGAATCATGGCAAAGGTTGCAGAGTCATCTTCTGAAGCGGTTCCGAGAGGTGATTACAATGGAAAAAGCCAGTGCAAAGCTGAAGGCGGTACGCCAGGATGTAAGTAAAGATTTCTCTATTTTCATTGGGCAGTTTGAATCCTATTGGAAATAGTTAGAGATTTCTATTGGGGTCAAAAGCAATCAATCTTTGAAGCTGTCAAAGTTGTTAGAGTGCTTGCATCCGAGGATTACAGAAAAGGTCAAAGATGGTGCAGATACCTATGAAGACATGGTCTATCTCGCAAAGATAAAGAGCAGAAAGGTGAAGCGGAAGTTGGAGTTGGGAATCCTAAAGCCAGCAGATTATATGCCTGTTGTTGCAGAGGTAGCAAAGTGCTCTTGGGTCGAATCAAAGGTGATTCCAATTGTGCAAAGTGCAAGGCCTGTGGAGGTAAGACCTACTACTGGTTATGCTCCTTGGAGGTTTCCAGTTTGTGATGTGCCTGTGCCGAGGGTGGAAGAGCTTTTCAACGAGGAGAAGCTCCATGTCGAGGTGAACCAAGATGCAAAAGTGGTAGCAGATGTGACGGTTCCAGTACGGATTGAAGAGGTAAAGCATGGTCTTGTTGAAAGTTTGCATGAAAAGATAGCAAAATGCAATCAGGATGCAGATACCTAGGGTTCAGAATCTGATGGAGAAAGTGAGCAAAGTGGTGAAGATGGTCAAGATTTTGTGGAGCAGCAACAAGTGGATGCAGATGCTGATACGGAGTCAGTATATGATGCTGATGCCGATGATGATACAAGCTTGATTAGCTGGGAGACAAGCGAGGAGAATAATGCAGATGAGTATACATCCTATGACAAGGAGACGGAGTCTGATGAACCCGAACTGGTAAAGGTAAAGCTTCCCTCTTATATGTTTGATGATATGGTGATAGCACATGTGCAAGAAGAGAAGGGAACAGAGCAAGCTGAGATGCTTGATGAAAGCCAAGTGGAGCGGTCTAGACCCACAGATGAGGAAATGCAGGTGAAGGTGGTATGTGGTGCCATGCTAATGGCAGTGCTGATGAAAGTAGCGGTGGAATGTGCCATGGTGGTGCAACATGTGCAGGATTTTGCCAAGGGTGATGAAACGGCCGTGTCTCTAGAGGAACCGGAGATGGATGCAGTAGAGAACAAGTTTCTCTCTTCCTTGGAGGAGCATGATGCAGCGGTAGAAGAGGTGATTAAAGAGCAGGTAATTGAAGTTGAAAAGCAAGAGGTGCTCATCAACCTTGAAGGACCGGTTGACGAGGAAGGGCTCGATAATGTTGGAATTGAGTGTGTGGCCAAAGAGGAAGTTTTGATGCCAAAGACGGAGGTGATTCCAATGCATCAGACATGTCCAATGGTGGAGAAAGGAGAGTCTCAAGCAGTGGCTTTGCTTCCAGTGAGCTATGGTTGATGAAAAAGATGATAGATACAGCTCTATGGAGGCTAGTTCAGTAGATGCAGGGGTATACGCTCAAGGCCTCCACTTTATTTGGTTGGGAGGGAGGGTTAGGAATGTGTTGTAGCTCTGCGTCAAGTACTTGTTTTGTTGATGATGATATGTTTGGTGATGCTTGGTATGGAGTAGACAGGTTGCAAAGGAACGCATTAAGTGCAGAGGGTAGGCTATGGGCAGCCTACACACATGGTGGTCTAGATGCTTGGGTAGGGCACTATTGGAGGTTGTTGTAGATGGATGAAAGTGAGCAGAGCCAGGTGTTCGATCCAGATGGAAGCTATGTGATGCAGGGGGTGGGGCAACCCACTTGAAGGTTTGATAATAGGGTGCAATAAAAAAGTATACATATGGTTTTAGTTTTCTCATAGTGTGTGCCAAGTTTTGCAGTTTATAGTGGAATAAAGCTTTTGTGTGTTTGAGCATAAATGCTCAACAGGGGGGTGGGCCATGATGGTGCAGCCAAAGTGTGTCGACTCTAGAAGATGGCATGGACAGGTGTGTACAGGCAAGCAAAAGCATGGCAAAGGAATGAAGCAGCTAGGAAGATCTTGGGATGGTAGGTAGCAGCGGAAGTGTATGCATGATGCGGCTTATAGGCCAAGGAAGTCTCCATAAGGGACTAATTGGGGTAGCAGGTGAAGGAAATGAAAAGTGCAGCCTTTGGATCTAGTAATGAAGAGCTTGAACTGTTGAAGGAGGAGGTACAGACGGTTCATCAAACCGAGCTACGGAGCCCAAGTTATTAAAGGTTAAAGCTTTAGTGGTTTGCAGATTCTTGCCGGTCAAGGCAGCTGGTGACAGGTGGTCCAGGGGAATCAAGGTATAGATGTGTAAAGCTCAATTCATGGAGCCTACCCATCTTTTCGGATCTCGGATCGGAGCCATGGTTTGCAAGATATGGTCAGTTGAAGTTTTTTCGGGGGCCGGGTCTGAGCCCAGTTGGCCGCATTAGAGAATGTTCCCTCTGGCCTCTTTTGAGCCTTGACGAAGTTCTAGAGCAGAGTGATTGAGTCTATCTGGTGCATTGCAAGGCGTATGTGCGTATGGTTGTGTGAAAGCGGTGGTTTGTTTGCGGGTAGTGTTGAGTTTTGAAGATGAACTCTAGTGGATTGGGGCGTTGTGTATACCCTGGGCTATAGTGTGGCATTGTGTTGTGTGCTGGGTGTGTCCCCCTTTTCCTCTCTCCACCGTCCTTTTTCTTCACTAAAAGGATAGGTGAAGCCCATGGTGAAGAACTGGGTTGTATAAACCCTCTGCTAAGGTAGTTAGCAAGCTGACTTTCCACCTCAGCAGCCTCTGAGTAACTCATACGGTAAGGTGGTTTACTAATAGGTTTATTGCCTGCAGTCACGTCAATGCCATGTTGTATTGAGCGTGTCAGCGGTAATCCTGATGGAAAATCATTAGGAAAGACATCTTGAAATTCCTTTAATAATTTTTGTAATTGATTAGCAACGTTTGCTTGTGTAGAATTAGCAATTGGTGGAATAGAGGAGAGAGAAGCATGCGGCGTTAACGAATGTTTAAGAGACTCAATGTTAGAAAGAAAATGAGACAGTGACTAACACAAGAAAACCTGTTCTATTTCATTATCAGAAATGAGCTGCATAAGCTTAGCAGTACAAAATAGTGGTGAGGAAGATATATCCTTTTCTCCTAACAACAACACATGTGCGCCATGGGAATCAAACATCAAGCGGTTGTGCTCATAACTACGCTTCAGTGATGGTCCTAGGCTGTGCAACCACTCCCTACCAAGAACCCATCAGCCCTTTCCATGTTCATAACCTGAAAAGCCAAACAAGTAGAGTACCCTTGTACTTTCAATGGAACAGCTCGGCATTGAGTATCCCATATTTTAGTATCATGTCCATTCGTCATTGCTACCTTGTAGTAGTGGGTACTCAGAGTTTGAAGCAGTTTTAGCTTTTTCACCAATCCATAATTGATGAAATTGTGAGTAGCACCGTCACCTACCAAGATGCACACCTTGTGCCCTTGCAGATATCCGTGCATACGTACTAACTCATGTGGTCCAAAGGTTTGTTGCCACATGGAAGCTGTGAGACAGCATTCATGCAACACCTCAGTGTGTGTTACTTCCACTGTGGAGAATTTAGAGGAAGACTCAAGAGGTAGTAGTTGCACCATGTGCACTGCTTTTTCCTTCCCCTAAGCAGTAGATTTCCCCTTGGGACAATCCTTTTTGCCATGGCCTCTTCCTAAACATTGAAAACATAGTTTCTCTTTCTTGGCTTTATCAAAATCCTCAGGAGAGAGAGGACCCTTGGACCCCTTGGGTTTTTTAGATGCATCTGAATTAGCAACTAGAAATTTTCTTTTTATTGTGCCCGTACTGAGTGTGTGTATTACCATGTATACTAGCACGCACGTTACTATTATGTGTTTTCTTATCATCAGGGTCATCATGAATATGTGCTTTGACTATGGCTTCCTCAAGTGTTTTAGGGTCTTGGGTCTTGACATACTTCTTAAGCTCTGGAGTCAGACCTCGTATGAACCCTCTTACTTGTTGAAAGGTATCCAAGACTTCCAACTTGAGGATAGCATCCCGATAGTGAGAGATATATTCAAGGAGTGATGGGTATTGGCGCATGGAACATGTGTCCCAAGCCGTCCGATTCCAATCGGCCTCATTTGTAGGAAAAACTTCCTTGCTAAATATTGTTTCAAAGTCTGCCCAACTTTGTGGTATGGTGTTCTTCTCCTTGAGAGACATCCACCATTTGTAGGCCTTGCCTTCTAGAGTTAAGCTCATTTGCAGAGCTCTGACTGCATTCGGAGTACGCCATAAGACGTGAATTCCATCCCATTTACTAAGAAAGATATTCACTGCATCCTTATTGCGGTCTCGGTCTTCGCCCTTAAAAATGTTGAGCTTATATGTGAAGCTACTCAATATATGTCTTCTCTATATATGGCACCCAGGTCCCCTCTATATATACATCATCTCATGTGTGTATTCTACACACTTTGGGGTTCTATTTCTGTGCTCTCTCCTTCTCTCTCAACATGGTATCAGAGATACTCAATATATGGCTTCTCTATATATGGCACCCAGGTCCCCTCTATATATACATCATCTCATGTGTATATTCTACACACTTTGGGGTTCTATTTCTGTGCTCTCTCCTTCTCTCTTAACAAAAAACTTGCGGTTTAAACTTCTTTAACAAGTCATCCACCTCTTTGGCAGTGAGAGTATCCAACATTTCATTAATTGGGCCTTGCCCTTGTGTTCCAACGTGCTCATGCATGTGGGTGTCAGCAGGACTCTTATACTGCTGTTGAATTAATCGAATGACTAATGTGGAAAGTTTAGTAATATTTTTATTTAAAGATTTAAAATTTTCATTCATGACTGCCATGAGTGTCTGAAGTGCACGAAATTCTTGAATATCGAGAAATTCCTAAGTATCTTCTCCTGCCGTAGCGTTGCAGGTACTCTCCTTGAGAGGATCCGACCGCGAGCCGTCATTGGTAGGATAAAGAGTACTTTGCTCAAAATCGAATGTCATGTTGATATCCGAATCCATGGCTACACAGTGCAGTGAAAGAAGTACTCAAAAAAAAAACATGATGTTGAGAGCAGTCGCCAAGTATAGGAGCTTTGCTAACTTTACTTGTGCGTCGTAGCACCTGACTGTCAAAAAAGAAAGAACTTTCACAATTGGCGTAGAAAACAAACTCCGCAAAATCGCTCGTGGCTCACAAGACGACTGAAATCTTGTAGTGGAGATGGTTGAATCGTCACCGTTGTGAAGAAGCTTGATTATTGAAAGCTTTCGTAATTGGCGAACGATTATGTTGCACAAACTTCAATTGAAACTGTCGCAATTTTAAAAATATGCAAAAATCTGGAATTTTCTGCAAGGACTGAGCGGAATCGTAAGCCGTCAGGCTCGAGGGAAAGCCAACACGGCTTGATTCTTGCACCGAGTATGAAGGTTGAGGCTCGTGACTTGCCTTGCTTGTGGGAAGGACCACCAAGAAGGTCCAAGGCTCAAAACTTTGTTGTAATTGGCCATGCCATGTGAAATAAGGCATTTTTTTAAAGAAAAACCTTGCCCTTCTTTGCACATCCCCACACCAACCACGGCATCACCATCTACACCAGGTTTTGCACGGCTATCGGTCGTTCCTGGCTACACACCACTAGCTACTCCTCCAGGAGGCACCCCTATCGACACTCCTCGCTTCGGAGCCCAAACTCTAGTAGAGACACCTGATGTCTGTTTCCCATTGAGATGCTGCTAGAGACCCTTGCCAAGACACCCAAGTTCATGTGTCACAGGCGAGAGGGCTTGCCATACTCGGTTGACATCAACGGTGGCATCATCTTGGATGACGAAGCTAAGAATGTGATCTCGTGCATGCGTGGTCTTTGCTCTCAGGTGGCTAGACACTACATACTAAACACCTGGAGTGAAGTGCCAAGTGAATTAGAGACAAAGTCATCAGCATGCTGCATGACGAGTTACTCGTGTCAAGTCGGGATGAACGCTTTAATGAAGACTTGATGAAGGTTCGAATGTGCGAATGCTGCAATCACAAGAATTCTGAAGTACAAAAAGCAATAAATCATGGGTGGAATAGACTAAATTGGTTGGCCAAAGAAGATTGGAAGAATGCGAAGCGAGCAGCACACGAAAATCCTGAGAAGTGGAAACAAAAAAAGGAGGCAATCAAAGCACGACTAGAGGCAGGGAGATCGCACCACTTGGGCAGCGGTGGGTGGGCATCATTTGAGGCCGATTTTGTAAGTGTTTTTGCATTGCTCTTTAGGTTTGGTAGTTACGTCTATTTGTACTTTTAAATTTTAACATAATAGATTCTTTGTATGTTTTGAATAGTGGTCGATGATAGGACGTGACTCCACACCATACGAGCGTGAGTACACAGGGAGAAAGGGCTTAAACGCCTTGGTGAACTTTCGTAGTTCTCACGATGGCATGGTTAGTATTTCACTTTACTCTTTTACATTTGTTGTATTTTAATGATAAGCTAAGAAAATAGATTGTTTTGTAAATTACATGTTTATACTTACAAAAAGTCTTATTGTTTTTTCTGCAGAATCCAACACATACGCCACTTGGACGCGATGAGACGTCTGATTAGCTGACATCAGTCTATCCATAGTGTAAGATCCCCAATTTTTGGGTGTCTTCTAAAGCTAAGAAAATTAACTTTAAATATCTATTTCGTTGAATTTTGATAGACAGCATTGGAAAGTCATAATTATGTAGGGATGTTAAGGTGTGGCATAGTTTGGCTACGGGTTTTTATTAGTTGGTTAGAGACTGTTTGGATGGTCAAATTTAATGTAAACATTGAATGGTAAGTGAGAGAGCTGACCACCAAAAAGCAAAGGCTTGTTTTGAGGAAAGAAAGAGTCTTTTTAGAAATGAGAGGAGGAGCTTAGTTTAGAACTCTTTTCTTGGAACCCAAACTTCTTCTTAGAGTCTCTAAATCGCGCGTCAAAATCCTTGTCCTCAGGAAAAAAAAATCTTTTTTTTTAAAAGAAGTTGCGAACGTTGGTACACCCAGAATGTGTCAGCTCATGGAATTGTTAACAGCAGGTGTATAGCAGTTTGCAGGTTGATAGGAGAGCGATGGTGCATTTGCTAGGTGCAACCTGCAACAAGGGCGACTATGGTGTTTGTGCCAAACACGGCACTTTGCAGGCCAATCATGGATTTGAAGTCTTGCTAGAGGAACTGGTGCCAAGGTGGTTTTCAAGCTCACGTGATCACGAAAGTTTATGATAAGGGGTTGGGGTGCATCTCCTATCAATGCTTTTTGCGGCTCTCTATGCCCAGTACCACTTGAATTTTTATAGCAATGTATTTGAAGCTATTGGTGGGGCAGTATGCCAGATGGCAGTGGTTTGACGACCATTTCGGATGGCGGTGATATTACGGTGTGTGGATTGCATGAGGTGCCATGATGTATGCAAGACGATTTCCCAAGCTTGACAAGTTCAATATCCGATGGACAGCCATTGGTCAAAGTATTGCATAAGGGAGCTTTTTGTTCCAATGGTCAGGACAAGCAAGGGTGGTGGGAAAGCAGCCCAAGTCGAAGAGTTTGATTATAATAAAAAAAATGTAAGGTGGTGGACATGCAGGAGAAAAGCGCCATTTGCATGGGAGAAGGATGCGGGCCTGGAAAGCGAGTAGGGCTGAGAGTGGAAAGAGGAGTGCAAGTGGCAGGTTGCATGAAGGAAAGAGTCAAATGGGTGGGACAAAGGATCTGCACGACACGAGATTGCACGTGGTTGCATAAGGCAACTCTGTCTTTTAATTCATTCGGTACTTCACTTCAGGTGTTTAGTATGTAGTGTCTAAACACCTGAGAGCAAAGACCGTGCATGCGCGAAATCACCTTCTTGCCGTCATCATCCAAGATGATGCCGCCGCTAAAGTCGCCGGAGTAAGGAAAGCCCTCTCGCCGCTGACACGTGAACCTGGGTGTCTCGTGACAGGGGTCTCTAGCGGCGTGTCAACGGGGGTACGGACGCCAGGTGTCTCCACTGGAGTCTGAGCCCCGAAGCAAGGAGTATCCACTGGAGTGACTCCTGGAGGAGTAGCTAGTGGTGTGTAGTTGTGGGGAACGACACTCAGCCGCACAAAACCTGGTGTCGATGGCGATGACATGGCTGGTGTCGGGACAGGGAAAGAAGGGGAGGGTAAAGAGCCTCATCGAACACAAGGCAGTGTCGAAGCATTGGTGGCGCCACCCCCACAACAACCGCCACCACCACCGCCACCACTAGAGCGCCGGTGCCTAGACGAGTGTGAAGATTGTCTCGTCGACACCGAAGCTTCGTAGCATGCTAAGGACTCCGAAACAGAGGGAGATGCGGATGGAGTAAGAACGCTCGATGGTGCGCCAGAGCGATGACGCTCCACGTACCACTGTCTCTGCTGGGGTGACAAAGAAGAAAGAAACTCGTCATCATCCATACCTGCATTAAACACACATCTAGAAAGTAACTAGTCATACATTGCAAACTTACCTTGGTCGCGCAACCCCTAGAGTACTCCCACTCTTCCTCAGTCACTTCTTCACCGCACTGTTGTGCGCTTTTCAGTTGGTTGTGCAACCATCTTAAGCTCATGAATGTTGGTAGGCTCTCCAGACCCGTCGGATAGTGCATTGATGGTCGTCTTCCCCGTCTCCACTTGATTCTTGCCCTTTGTCGCTCTTGCTTTGCATCCTCATATTGTGAGATCCACTTCTGCATGACTGGATTGTGAAGCATGCAAAATCGGTTGATTTTAGCCTCTAGATCTTCCGTCATCTTCTTCTCAACATCGAGATTGCACATGACAATTCCAGATATGCGCTCATCATCTATGGTTCGCCATAGCGTGTCCCGGGCTTGATCAAATCCATCTAGCCACTCTCCAATGTACACTAGGGACTCTGATACCAGCCAACCTTCTACCATGCTACCCTCCGGATGTGCCTTCTGACAGTGTTTTCATGAAATGTTCTAAAAAGAACATACATCTGGATTGTATTGTGCTGGCTATTTCTACCTCATCAACTATGTGAACAAGAAGATGCACCTGAATGGTTAGCATGGTAGTAGGAAAATGTTTCTCAAATATACACACAACCTCCGCAGCGTTTAGTTTGGCGAATGGTATGGAGTCTACGTTGATCTCCTTTTGTGAGATCCATTGTACCAACTTCGCAAGATTGTAGATCCCTCAATGTGCAGACATCCCTCAATGGAAACCGGTAAAATAAACTGCAAAACACGTGCAGCAATGATATTAAACCCCATCCACACACGAATTTGTTACACAATTCTCACTATAATATACTCCAGTATGAATATACCTGACACATTTTATGCTAGTCGTGTGACTTTAAACTAGTAAGCTTTCCTTCTTTAGTAAAACACGTTCGGAGCGAGTGCATTACGCCAGTGGGAGTCCGCAAAGATCAAATTGTCTCTTTTACTTTCTGTTCTTGGGCTCCTATGAAAATCCATGGTGCTTTAGGGAGTTTTATCGATCCATTGGACGCTGTTTGCGGCCAATATTGGTCCATACGATCCACATTTCTAAGGTCAACTCTGGCTCCCAAAGTATCTTTTTTGCCGATCAAATGGTCCAATAGTAGATTACCCACATTCTTGAATATGAGCATTGGATCAAGAAAGTGATTGATCATGAGTCGGGGCGAGTATGGTAACTCGTACCATAGAGATAGTCTCTTCATCCCTGGGGGCAATCCGTCATCACACATCTCCTTCTGCTCTAACCATGCTTGTGCAGACATCCTCGGTGGCTCTCTTCCCAAAAAGCCGTCGCGTAATACATGATTCTCTTGAAGATACGCTTGATGACCTTCGTAGATTTTCTTCTTCAATGAGGGCTCCCTACGTGCATTCAGTCTAGGTCCACATGTGACACATGCTCTGTATCCGCTTGTTTGAAGCCCTGCATGTATACACATGATAATAGATCAACTTGAGAAAAAGCAAGATTTACAGTGTCTGAGTGAGGAGTGTAAATAGATCACATGAGCATTCTGTTAGTCCGGGATAGTCATGCATGGTCCACATTAGAATGCCTCTGATCAAAGCATTCCGTTGACCTGCGTGTCGGCTCAGATCCACCATCTCTATGCCAATCCACAATTGTTGTAGCTCTTCCAATAGTGGACGAAGATACACATCCATATTCTTCACTTTATATCGGCCTGGCACAATCAAGCTTAGCCATAGGTGCCCCTTCTTCATAGTCAACCACCACGGGGGAATGTTGTAGTTGAAGATGACAACGGGCCATACACTGTAAGATGTTGATCTTTGACCAAATGGATTTACGCCATCCATAGCCAGGCCTAAGCGCAAATTTCGAGCTTCCCTGGAAAAATCCATCCATGTTCCATCTATATGTTTCCAGACTGCACAATCTGCAGGAATCCGTAGCACAACATCCGAAGATTTATTCTCCTCATGCCATGATGCTAGGGCGGCCATGGACTTACATTCGAAGAAATGCTTGATGCGAGGAGGCAGAGGAAAATGTCGCAAAACCTTTTGAGGAAAATTTTTTTCCGTGGAGATCTACTCGATATCTTTCGGAATCACATTTTGGACACTTCTCCATGTCTGTGTATTCCCCTCTGAAAAGAATGCAGTCATTAGGACAAGCGTGGATCGAATTGTAATCCATCCCCAAGTTTCGCAAAATCTTTCTTGCTTCCTCTCGAGAATCTGGCATCACATTATCAACTGGTAGTATGTGCTCTTTGAGCAATCTACACAACATAAAAATACAGTACAATTGTGTAAAAATCTATCAAATCATTATACATTTAGAGTTTATTAAAGAAAACTAATTGTAATAGATCACCTAAAAAGCGCTGTGACGCTGTGAGCGGGATGAAAACACACACAGCGCCTCTATAACGACCTGATACACACTCTTGGGAAGATACACACACACACACTATGGGGCACCACTCGGCTTAGACAACACACCTGGCCGAGACAGGGAACACACCTCTGGAGTGAGAGGAGAGAAACTATCCACTTGTCCACTCCACACAGACACACACACACACCCAAAAAACTCAGCTCAAAAGAGGAGAATTTCTGATTTTTAGATACAAATGAGCTTGGGCCAACACCAATGGGGCAAACAGCTCACACAATATGGGTAAAAGATACCAGATACAATCACAAATTGGAGAAGAAGCTTCACTCACCGGAGAAGATTACACAGAAAAACAGCAGAAAAAGAGTGAGGAATTTGGCAAAATGGACAGCGCCATCGCGTCCGGAACGGCCCAAAACCCCAGTCTACAATGTCAAAGTGCTCAAATCCAACATCGGATGAGCAGTTTACGGCCAAAACAGGCTCCAAAATGAGCAAAAACACACCTGCGGCTGTTCCTCCTCTCTTCTCCACGTTTTTTCTGGTCTTCTCTCCGTTTTTTTAGTTCCCACACTTAGCTTTATTAGTTGGGCACCCTTGGCCTTTTAGATGACCTCAAACGGACCCCGAACAAGCCAAAAACTGACCACGCAGTGCATAGTTGTCACCTTTTTGCATCATTCGCACACCGGGCACTCAGCTTTTTTCCAATAATGCATCTCGCCACCACGTGAAGTGGCCCCAAAAAGTGGTCCTCATGATGACCTTTCTGCATAATTATCACAAGGAAACACCCACGTTGTGTCCGTCCTCATCCGCGTGCAAATATTGACCTCGTTCGCCCTCCTGACGCCACTAGATGCCATCTGACGCACCTGCTGACCTCACATCGTCGGCCTGCGGATAGCTTCCTCGAGAAGTTTTACGCGCTACCAACTCCTCCTTATTGTAGAAAAACACAGTGGTACTGGTAATAGTGAAAATCGATGCACTATGTACACCCTGTCCTACTTGTACACACGTGGGCCCCACGTAACCACCTGGCTCTGGAAAATGGGCAATCCTTTATTCGATGCACCATGCATGGGTATGTACATATGCGCAATCCCTTGCTCCAAAAAACTCCTGACAACGCTAGTGTCACTCCATCCGAAATTTGTCTGCATGCTGAGAAGAACCAAGAGTGCTTTCAATCTAGACACACATGCTCCATTATACAATGGCGTATCGGCTTCACTTTTCATATCATCATAGACAAGCCTTTCTGAATCCATGATCGTCTCGATCATTTCATCAATTTCGGGCTCAAACATTGCCTCGTTGGGAATGTGGTCTGCATGATCATCCCCCGAGCTGTCAGAGGCTACATCTTGTGGCCTCACATATGCTGCTTGACCAAAGCGCCTGCGACGACGAACACGTCTATTGGGTTGCAAGATTGCTTCCTGTTGGCCAGCGTCAGAGTCCGACGAGTTATAATTGGCAACAACTCGATCTATAATAGATGGATCGAACTCGCTAAATTCGCGAATATGCTACAAAGAAACGCGTCTTGTGCGTTTCACAACATGCTTGCAATGGTTACAAGGACATAAGATCCTTGTTGAGAGATAGGTGTTTCGGTTGGACGGCCCCACATCCTCGTCACTACTCATAATGAGGGCAAAAATCTTATAACCTGGAAAAAAAAATTAATCTTCTATTGACATTCTTAGTCTTCTCTCTCTCTCTCTCTCTCTCTCTCTCTCTCTCTCTCTCTCTCTCTCTCTCTCTCTCTTTGTTGACACTGTAAACTACCTCACATTCTCTAGTCATGTCCAATCCCCACACACCTCGGTATAGAGGTGCACGGAGATCAGAACCACCGGGTTATAATCTCGTCTTTAATGGTCAATGCCTATATTTGTGGGTGCAAGATATCTACACACATCCACGTCTACATGATACTGCATGTAGTGGACAAAACCCCTTTGCCTCTTCTCTAGCTGTAGCATTTCACAGCATCTTAACATCTTTTCATAGTAGATCTTTGTTTGTAGCATGCAGGTACGTCATTCTTGCAATGTAGCTGATGTCTGCTCAAGGAACTTAATCCTTATTCTAAATTTGACGGGATGTGGTGTGTGTGTGTGTGACCCTTGGAATCGTCATCTTGTATCACTAATTTCTGTGTATGCTCAATTTTCTCTTCCATTAGCTGAACATGACGGCTTATTGTATGGTAGCAACAGTCGAACATGCAGGTGGAATTGCTGGTCCGCATGGATTGTCGAGGCTGTGAGCGCAAGAAATTAACTCGCCAATTTCTCGCCATTTCTTCTAACCTTAATTAAATAACCTAAATCTAGTTTAATATAACATATATAAACCTAAATTCATAAACCTAAATCTAATCTAAAATAACGTAAATCTAAATCTAACTAAAAATAAACCTAAATCTAATCTAATTTAATTTAAATAAACCTAAATCTAATTTAACGTAAGTCTACTAAAACCCTAATCTTTAAAGTCTTTTGGGATAGTTTCCTACGGCGTTAAAACTCTCTTCTTCTTGTGTGTGTGTGTGTGGGTGTGCCAATAAAAAGAGAAAAATGGTATAACCTTCTATCACTCAAGTGTGGTAGATTGGTTATGCCATTTTCCTCTTGAATAACAAGTCTTGGTTTCAACTCCTCGTCGGCTAGATTTTTAGGTCTCTTTAATTAGTTTCCTACGACGTTAAATTAAACTCTCTTCTTCTCGGGTGTGTGTGCACGTCAAAAAAAAAAAAAGAGAAAAATGGTATAACTATTCTATCACCGAAGTGTGATAGATTGGTTATGCCATTTTCCTTATGAATAACATGTCTTGAGCTCAACTCCTGTCGACTAGATCTTTAAGGTCTCTTGGGATACTTTCCTACAATGTTAAAACTCTCTTCTTCTTCTTCTTCTCTCTCTCTCTCTCTCTCTCTCTCTCTCTCTCTCTCTCTCTCTCTCTCTCTCTCTGTTTTATATATATCTCTCTCTTTCTCTTTTCCTCTCTCAATGTGTGTGCATTCTTTGATTATGCATGTGTGTGTGCGTTTTTTTGGTTTATGCATGCTCTCTCTCTCTCTTTTCCTCTCTCAATGTGTGTGTGCTTTCTTTGATTATGCATGTGTGTGTGCGCATTTTTGGTTTATGCATGCTCTCTCTCTTTTCCTCTCTCAATGTGTGTGTGCTTTCTTTGTGTATGCATGTGTGTGTTTTTTGGTTATGCTTGTTCTCTCTCTCTCTCTCTCGTTCTATCTCTCTCTCAAAAACACAATGTGTGTGTGTGTGTGTGTGTGTGTGTGTGTGCATGTGTGTGAGTGAAAGAGAGGCAGAGAGAAAGAGGGGAAGGGACCATGCGAGTGAGGAGAGGGAAGGAGCATACCTGGCTCTCCTTCCTCTCCTCGTGTGTGTGTGTGTGTGTGTGTGTGTGTGTGTGTGTGTGTGTGTGTGTGTGTGTGTGTGAGAGAGAGAGAGAGAGAGAGAAGGAGAGAGAATGAGGGGAAGGGAACATGAGAGTGAGGAGAGGGAAGGAGCATACCTGGCTCTCCTTCCTCTCCTCGTGTGTGTGTGTGTGTGTGTGTGTGTGTGTGTGTGTGTGTGTGTGTGTGTGTGTGTGTGTGTGTGTGTGTGTGTGTGTGGAGAAGAAAGAGAGAGAGAGGGAGGGAGAGCATTACCTTGCTTGCTTGAGCGCGCGTTGAAAACTCAGATCTGAGATCTGAGTTTTCAGATGCTCTCGGTTATTTTTTTAGCCTTGTCGGCGTCGCTATATGCATCGCTATGAGCGTCTCTATGAGCGTCTCTATGTTAAAAGTAGCATAACGATGCTCATGGCGACGCATATAGCGACGCCGTGCCTTTTCATGTTTGAGCGTCGTTGTATGAGCGTCGCTAATGTTAAGCATGGCTTGTAGTGAAAAAGGGGGACTAGAGCCTTTTTCATCATTTCCTATTTTCATGAATAAAAATGCTCATTTTTTGTCAATTTTTCCCATTTTCTATCTGCTCGCCGCCCATCTCCCTTGCACATATTGCCTTCAATGTGGTTAGAGAGAGAGAGAGAGAGAGAGAGAGAGAGAGAGAGAGAGAGAGAGAGAGAGAGATTGAATTATTGTCCATGCAGGTTAGATATGACCCATGGGATCAAAAGCAAAACAATATAGTGGCTTTTTCTAGGTCAATGCATGAGATACATATCAATTTAGGACTGAGAGTCCATTGAGAAGGTAAACAAAAAGAAAAGAAAACTAAGGGGGATCAAGTGTGGAGAGGGCTGATTTGGGATTTTGAAATTCTTGGATGATGGCTTTAATTTCCCACCTCGATAGACTGCCCATTTCCTTGCTTGTGAGCTTCGTGCATCTTATTAAATTCGCTTGCTTTGATCTTGAGTTGAGCCATGGTTGACCGATTCCTGGACAATCCATAGCTTTGTTCTCTTCAAGAGTTTGGATAGGGATAGCAACTTCGTCCTTCCTTCTTTATCCCTGAAAGTGAGGATACATTGCTTGGGTGGCACATGCTTTTGTGTGTCGTTGATCTAGGACACAGTTTTGGGCTTGATATTAATTGGTTGAAGAATGTCATTAAGATTAATGATTGCTTCTTCTACACTGTCCTCGTCAGTGCACCATGGTGGGTCAAGCCCCCCAATCCTGACTTTGAGCCCAAAAGACTCCTTGAAGTCATCATTATTGTATGGCTGGTTGTATCTCAGTGTTAATCTTCTTATGTGCTATGTCGTGGGATCCTTTCTCAATGGCCATGACAGTCTTGATGAGGGAAACCTTGCCTTTTTCTACTTTAGCATGTATAGCCTGGCTCTCCAATCCCTTTCTATCTTTAATTTTGTTCAAGCACTCCTTTAGTTTTTCATTCTCCTTGATGAGCTCTTGAACCTTGGCTTCCAAATTTGTAATCCTTCCTTCTTGTTGAGTGCCAAGATCTTTCCTTGGTGCAGCTGCTACTATAAGAAAACTCTTGGGGGTGTTGGAATCCAGAGTACCAAAGGAGGAAATTGCCCTATTTAGACACCTCCATTGTTGGGGTGTGAACAGGTTGTTAAGCTTTAAGGTGAAATTACTTTGGAGTTTAAAGTGCAGAGAATAGACTATAGACAATGAGCGATGAGTAGCACATGGAAATGCATAGTGATACGATCGCTTTGTGCTTGAGGGCAAGGCTGAGGCGTATGCCCCCCACAGGGAGGCCCTCACCGGTCAAGCACCTACATGTTTACATATAATCCATAGAATGTAATCAATATCCACCCTCAAGCAGGTGTGGAATTCCAAGTGGTCTTTATCTTGCAGGATCGGAGTATTGTATAGTAACCACCACGATGACAAAGCTCACAAATGTGGGTTTACACATCAACCAAGATTATGAGATGTCAAGTAGGTAGTTTTCATAGTACCATACTCTCCTCCCTCGAGTATCCCTTATCATACAACAATTGGGTATTCTTACATGTAAACCCTGTTCAACACATTACATATGGGTATTCTCACAATTAAACCCTTTTTAACACAGTACAGGTGCTTGAGCTATAAACATGAAAATTTTTAGGAAGCATTTACTACAATTGGTGGGGGATTGGTCCACTTGGTGGACCATCCTCCACCAAGCGGGTCTCTCTTCTGGGAAGGGGGAAAGCCACATAAACACACACATAGTATCAAGGTAACCAAAAGTAGTTGGATTATTGTATAAGTTATTGGGGCCCTCAAAATATAAGGTGCCATGAAGTCCCCCTCAGAATCTGCTAAAAGATACACACACTCATAACTTGACAACACAACACACATCTGCTTCGTACATTGGTCCAAAACATACATGAACACTCACATACTTAATACTATCAGTATGGTGGTATTTATGCACCTTAAGTATCATAATCTCATCCAACATTATCTTGGTTTTAGCACTCATATTTACTTAGTAGGATATGATTTCTCTTTAATAATGGTAGTCGAGTCCCCACTGTTTGGTGCACCTTCAACCAATTGCTATGCAGTCATATATAGGTTCTCGAGCATCGGAATTCTCATTATCCAAACAGACACATTGGCCAACCTATGAAATGATGGATTAATAGGATATGCTCTCACAAGAATACTTATCATGTAGGGGCTACATGGTTTGCCAACCCTTAGCCAATCTGGCAATTTATGGAGTCACATGGTTTGGTTTAAAACTCCAAATTTTGATGAGCTGGAGTCTACCCAACTTTGAAACTTTAGAAAACGGAGAGTTAGCTCCTTATGGCTATAGGAAGCCTGCATTTCTTTCTCTATTGCACATGCTAGCCAGTACCGTGGCTGAGCCCTGCATCTGCTGCTCCATGGAGTGACTTGCACTCTAGAGCCCCCCTCATGCAACCATCAGCATGCAGCTCTCTGGCTTGTATCAGCTCTTTCGTATGCTTCTCTACAAGCAGTCTCAAAGATCTTTGCACACCTCCTCTCCTCTCTCTGCATTTTCAAGAGTAAAAACCCCTACTAGTTGGTCGTTTTGATCCTTGTTCATCGTGATGGTTCTCTGCAAGCAGCTCGACCATGACCGTTGGCATCACATTGGCCCTGGCTTCTTGTGACATGGTATGCTCTCTCTCTCTCTCTCTCTCTCTCACACACACACACACACACACACACATTGTATGCTCTCTCTCTCTCTCTCTCTCTCTCTCTCTCTCTCTCTCTCTCTCTCTCTCTCTCTCTCTCTCTCTCTCTCTCTCTCTCTCTCTCTCTCTCACACACACACACACACACACACACATGGTATGCTCTCTCTCTCTCTCTCTCTCTCTCTCTCTCTCTCTCTCACACACACACACACACACACACACACACACACACGCAGAGTGTGCATCAAGCTGAGACTACATGTTGGCCCTTTCCATATGACATTAGTTCTCTCTCTAATCTCCCCACTTGTAATTCCTATCGCTATCTCTATCTCTTTTACACACCCACACACCCATCGGCAGATTCTTGTAAGTTATCATCGATTTCACTTGGATATTGTCATGGTCATCTACATAACACTCACATGATACCATAACAATTCCGTCATAGGTACACACTAGATATGGGTAAGCATTGCAGAAGAACGAGCAATAACCTTCTCAATCATCCTTGGAATGAAGGTTCCCAGATGCGTACTCTTCAATACTAATATAATGCAAGTGATACGGATGGCATGGTGACGTACACGCTACGACAAAGCTATGGAGCAATAGGGAGGTGATTTTGCACCTACATAGAAATGGTTATGGTTTATTAATATTGTTACTGAATACAAAATTCATAGACATTAACATACATAAATAAGTGCATTGAAGTAGCTATGGAATATTCATAATTGATTGAATTTTGCTTTCCCAATGGTGGCAGCTTTTTAAAAAAAGAATGTATGTCAAATGGTAAGGTACATTGATACTTTCTAAGATTTATTTGATACGTCTGGTAATCCATAAACCTCCCGTGGAGGGTCTCATTGTGAGATGGCATTAAATGGAAATTCTGAAAATTCATTTAAGCTGTTCAAATTTTGTCTAAGTGGTCCATATTAGTTTCTTACCTTACCTACTTACCATATGAGATCTTTATCTCTCTGTTTATAGATGGTAAGCAAACAATAACTCCTATCATGAAAACATGGAGCTAGCTTCATCTTATATGCACACACAACCACTATGATACTTGTGGCTTAGGTAGATCTCGGGCATAATTTGTAGTTGCTATTGGTTATCATTCATGTTTGAACATATGTTCTATATTGGATTGAAAAAAGGAAATGCTCGCAAAGAATCTTAGTCTTAATTTCTTTTTTGAGTTACTAACAAGATTTTAAGAAAATGGGTATATGAGTTGGTAGCATACAAATATACTACTAGTTTTTGATACATGAGATACATGTTGTTTTTGGTATATAGGGTGGACTGTGGGAGAGAGCGATGGAGGTTGCGGTGCTGAAACATGCTAGGGTTGAGAGAGAGAGAGAGAGAGAGAGAGAGAGAGAGAGAGAGAGAGAGAGAGAGAGATAGTATCCAAGCCATGGGGATAGGGGCATAACCAATGCATGAGTAATTATCTTTTTCCTCTCAAGAAAATTAGCAAAAGTAAAAAAAGAAAGAGAAGATAAGGATAAGGATAAGGTAATTAAGTAACTTGTTGAAGAAGTTTTGAAAAGGAAGAAAAGCTATCTTGATATGTAGAAATAACTTATCAAGATAAGTTAAGGCCTTCATCAAATTAATCATAAAAAGAGGGCTTGCTTACTCATTCAAATCTTCTTTTCTCATTTTTGGAAGAGCAACCTTGAGAGTAAGTGGTAGAAGAAGCCTTTGAAAGCCAAAGCTAATCCTCTTTCACCCCCCCCCCCCCCTACACACACATCTCTCTCCAAGAGAAGGCATGGCCAAAACCATAATTAAACTTATCATTAGACTCTCTCTGTCTACTCTCTCCTAACCTTCAAGCTTTCCATAGTTGAATCTTCATTATTCTCTCATTCCAAGTAGTGCCATTGGTGGTCTTCTAGAGAAGCAAAGAGCAAGAGAGAAGACTACATAGCCAAGCTTCTCTAATAATTTCTAAAGCGAGAATAAGACTCTACCATACACACACCAAGGTAAGTTTTTCTCATCATCTTCATGTTATTGCACACCTTAAACAATTGGGTCACTTTTACTTCATGCTTAAGCTCTCATGTTCCCTAGGCAAGATTTCGCCTTACTTTAAATAAAATCTTATTAAAGTTTTTTGATTGTCAAATAACAACATAACTAACCACTTATATTACAACGATGTTATTTCAAGTTTCTTTAGACTACCAGACTAATATGGCATAGAGAGAGTAGAAAGCACTCTATTTAACCATAGGTGACTGGAGAGTCATACTTATATGAGTATTATGCATGATGATTCGTGAATCATATCTAAACTTACCCCTAGATCTCCGCAACAATTTCTTATTGATTTCCAAGTTACTCTTTTTCTTTTACCTAAATTACTTACTGCAAGTAAATTCCATAATCAAATGCAATTAGGTATTGGAATTTCTGGAGGTAACTTTAATCGTGGAAAGAGGCATTATAGTTTCTCCGAAATAAAATTCTCTCATGGAAGGTTCACAAATGTTCTTGATTATGCATTCAAGTTAAATGAGAAAGTAGCATCTAGAAAAAAGTATGTGTGTAAGGTTTTGTTTAGTAATGCAATCAAGTTAATGTCTAATTTTCTCAAGAGGATGTTGCGTTTTGAAGGATAATTAAGCATAATCAAAGGAAGTTCTTCAAGAAAGAGGATTCCCATTCCAAATAAGGTCATTCACTCCCTTCTCTCTTGTCAATTGGAAAATCCAAATGTTTTAGCCTCTCCTAGCTACATGAGTAATCCTCTCCACGATAGAAGAGGTAAGCCTAAATCACATCTTAAGAAGATTTTATTTGTCATTCAAAATCTCTTGCATGAGCATTTCTCATTACACGAGCATAGCCACTCTTAGAAATTTTGCAATTTTACTCTTACACTAGGGTGAAAGCATGTATTGGTGGTACCACTATTCCACTTTTAGGGGGTACCTCTAGAGACTTCTTTGGAAGATAAAATAAGATTTATTAAAAAGGAAAGGATAATTTTAAAAGGTTAATGGTCCACTAGTTTGAATACTAAATTGTAAACCACTCATTGTATGGGAGGGTGGGTCACTTATTACACGTAACGATGGGACGTGATGTCCTTCTTGCATGTCGCGTTTTTTGCATCCCCATTCCCACTGAAGACTTACATGGGTGTGCTTAATGATGAGCAGCTCTGCTTTAAACTTCCTTCATGCGAGGACTTCTTTCTTCTTCAAGGAGCTCTGCTGAACTTGAAAGTTAAACCCTAATCTCTATTTGTGCTTCTCTCCATGTGTGTCATTCTTGCATGTCGTGTTTTTGCACGTCCTATTTTTGCATTCCCACCCTATACGTACTCGAGATACTCTGTAGACATTAGCCCTTCTCTTACATATTTGCACATTCCGCACCATGAAATCACCTGCCCACGGTTTACAAAGCCACATGACCTTGAAGAACACGGTGTAAGAACCTACATCTGAAGATCAGACCCCTCTACCTAATGAGCTACCAAAGCGAAGCAAAACCCCTGTGCAGTCCAACAAAACTGGAGGTAAAGGGGGTGCTTGGAAGCCTCGAGTATTTTTCATCCAACTCGAAGGTGTCAACAAAGTCATCAAAAGCGTCAAACACGGGCAAGTGCTAGAAGTGGAAATTTGACACTCAGAAGGCCACCTAGAGAATAGAAGTGTCTATTTTCTAGCTCACTCATCTCAAACCCAATCTCCACTTCTAACCATACAACATGATTGTATGCATTATGTAGACAAAGACTACCAGCTCGGGTGTGCACCTTTAAGAAACTATTCATATAACATTCATATAACTTACATGATTAAGGTAATAAAACGATTGAGGTAATAAAATGATTACATGATTAAGGTAATAAAACGGTCGCTTTTTCTTCAGAAACTTACGGGTTCTACTCTAAAAGCAATTAAAAAACCCTTTCTTTCAATATAATCATGTTAAATTTTTTAGTTTTGGCAATTAAAAAAACCATTTATTTGAACTCACGTGATAACTTACATGTCTAAGAGGTGAACTACTAGTCATTTAGACCACTACATCATGGGATAGAGCCCAAATTGGTCAAATGAAATTTGAACTAAAATAAATTGGATTCAAATGAGGTTTTGGAATTGGCATCCAAAAATCAAACCTCTAATTGTTCTTACCAACCCTAAGCAAATTCAAAAGAGAAAAAAAGTCAATGTTTTGTGAAACCTAAATCAGTTGCGACTATCTTGAATTTTCACCAGGGAAGTACATTTGTGATTTTTGGAGTTACGTATCTTATTACATGACATTAAGAATCTACTTACCAAAGTTGGATTTATTTGGAGTATTAATTATGAGAGTCTTGTAAAATAGTCTGCAATGTGCAAAACTCTGGATAATTGGAAATAGACTCCAACTCAAGAACCAAACCCGTTGAAACTTAAGAGGGGAATGTGACTCCACCAAGACCACCTAAAGGAATTGAAAACCTAGAAAAACCTCATCAAGTTGACCTTAGCTAATTGGAATTCCTATTTGAGGCATGAGCATTAAATTATAATAAATTTGAAAATTTAAGCTCGTAGAAGGAAAGTATTTTAGTTTTGATTATGAAAATTCTAAACCACAGACTACTTCGAGTGCTAATTTGCAAGAGTTGGAAAAATTGGCAAGCAATCAACCAATGATTACTCCTAAGAAAGATCCTTCAACAAATAGGACAGGGTCACAAGTTTTCTATCATCTCTCAGAATGGTTAGTACCCAAGCTAATAGAGCTACTACTTCCCATCGTATTGAGCTAATAATTTGTAATTTCATCTTTGTTTATGAATGACAATCTAGTCGAGTACGTTTTGAATATCTACCTTGGTTTCTTTGGTTTGAGGCTACACTAATTGTCTAGCTATAGCCAAAAGCCCGGCGCTTTCCCAATCGACCCAGGAGACCAACGCACTCCAACAATGTGTTGTGATATGTATCCCATGTGCCAGGTTTAATGTAGATCTTGTTCTTTGTGAGCTAGCTACAAGACAATGGATGCCAAGTAGTGTTGCATGAGCACAGTTTCAGATTGCATCAAGGACAGGTAGTCATAGTGAGAGGTGCTAGTGTTTTCACAATTCATGCAATGCGAGTGCGTCACGTACGAGTCGGTACAATATTTATGATTAAGCATCCATGGAGAGAGACGAATCATTTCTCCTTGCAGGTAGGTTACATGATGCTCCAGTTTGTGAGCATGTTGAGCTAGTTTTGCAAACAATTGTGCAGCAGGGCATGTCATCTATGGATACGATGATAGATAGAGATGTCTTGAGCGTTGAGGATTGAATCGTGATTCAGTCATTCGTGGATATTCTTAGGCCAAAGTCACATGGGTGTGAGTTGGATCTAGGCATATCTCTTGCCACTCAGAGTTCGGATAGACAGAAGCTCTTTGTGCGCATGTGACATGTGATGGACACGAGTATGGATTTGAGGGATCAAAGTTTCGATGTCAAAGTGATTACCATGAGTAAAGTTTTGAGCCAAATTTTACTAAGATGGTCAGATTGGTAAAGATTGCTAGGATTGCATCATCATTCGAGAGTCTCATGTACAAGATACTAATCTCGAGACTTGAGATTGCATTTGTGATAGGTGCATTTCAGTGGGAGCAATCATCCATGTAGTGGTTGATATTGGCCTTGAGCATAGGGACACTTTGCAGCATATGGTGAGATACTTGTGTGATGTGTGCGGCTGTAGTGAGGAGTATGTGGTCTATTTCTCTATACTTCCTCTACAATTAGAGTTGGATGCACACAGATTCAATGATCCAGTGGCGTTGGCTAAGTTCATACTTGTGATGGCCTTGTACAAGTTTTTTTCGGTTTTCTTTTGTTTTCTCCCTCATGGCCACATTGGCCTTTAAGTGGAAGTTTGTTGGGATAAAGCCCATATGGATGGTTAGGCCAGGTGCCTACCCACTATACGTATTCTCTATGTACCTAACATGTTGATAGTGAGTTTAGCCCCTGCAAACATAATTCTCCTCTTCTCTTCTCTTCTCCATTGCTGCACACACACTCACACATGCTCTAAGGTTTTACAAGGAGTACTTTATGGTATAGTAGAGACAGATTTCTTACCATTACTTGGGATGATCACAAGTTTCTTTACACCAGACATAGACATGTTGCACTGGATTGCATATATTAAGTGATTAAATCCCGAGTTTCATCTTATTGCAAGCAAGGATAATTTGGTAGTTGACATGTTATCTAGGGCCAAATTTGAAGACTAAGAGACTATGGTTCCTGAAGCTGAAGATGTGGGATTCAGGTTCTTTACCTCTTCAAAACTACATGTAGACTGTAAAAGTATGGTTTTTGCACTACAGCCATTGATGAAGGACAAATTGAAGGCGAATGGTTGCTGATTGGGAAATATTTGATTACATTGAAGAAGCAGGAGGACTTGACTGAACAAGAGTTTAAGTAAATCCCAAAGAAGGCTTACGGGTATTTCTTACAAGATGGGTTTTTATGGAAGCATCAAAAGAAGCAAAGAAGAACCCTCAGCGAGTTGTTTGTGATAAGGTAACACAACTCCACATACTTAAAGAATTTCATGAGTCACTATGGGAAGAATACAGGGGAGTTTGGGCCACTTTTTCTAAAATCAAAGATCAACATTGGTGGAAGGGTATGTATAAAGATGTGGTACACTTTGTTGAAACTTGTAATGTATGTCAAATTTAAAGCATCATGATGGATTACATCCAACGTATCCATTGTGCATGCATTTCAAATGGGTAGTCAATTTGATTACGATGCCCACAAGGTTATGACAAATGAGGTACATGGTGCTTGCCAGGGAAGATTTGACAAACCAGGTTGAAAGGAGGGCTTTGCGAACCAAAGCTACAAGTATGATATGCAAGTTTTTTCTTGAAGATGTAATATGTAGATATGGATGTGTTGGTAAAATTACTACAGATAAAGGAGAACTGGATGCTGATGAGGCTAGGGACTTTTTTGCTCGTCTGGATATTAAGTTATCTCTCACTACTGCAAATAATCCTGAAGGAAATGGTAAAAGTGAAAGAGGACATCCACTCACTATTAAAGCATTGGCTAAAGTATGTAAAGGACATATTGGCCTTGATTTCTACCATATGCTTTATGGCATGATCGTACCTCACACAATACAGCTATATACTTCATGCCTCTTGAGGAAACAATAGCTGCATGGAGTATATTACCTTGGAAAAAAAAGATAAGTAAAGAAGGTTTACTTGCTTTAAGGATTCAACAGCTAGAAGAGAGAAAGTGAGGATGTGGAAGCTACAAAGGAAAAATTGAGGGATTCTCGTTTAAAGAACAAGGATGCTTTTGACAAACAACATAGGCTAAGGCCAAATGCGATTGAAGAAGTGTATTGGGTTCTTGTTTAGGATAGCAGTTTACATAAACAATACACAGCTATGTGCAAGATGGTTAAGCGGTGGTTTCGCCCCTATGTGGTTAAACATGTTTTTCCTAATGCTACTTACAAGTTGTGAAATTGATGGCATAGAGTTAAAGGTTTTATTTGTAGGTAAACGTGTCAAAATATATAAAAAGAGGGATACAGAGATTCAGATTAGAGATGGACACTTCAATGTGCATAAAAATGGGGATTTAGATGATGAAGATGTGTCTTCTAATGAAGATATTGCCTTGAAGGACTTGTAAAGAATACCACATACCAAAAGATGTGCAATTTCAGAGGGGGTGGATGTCATACCACTTTGTGAGCATGGGATGAAAGCTATGGAGATATCTGCATGCATTTTCAAGTTTTTCCAAACTTATGAATAATGATAGCAATAGCTGTTATGTCATTAAGATGGGTGACATGTATGCTAAATGTGGATTTTGGAGCTTAGAAATGAAGTTTTTGCCTACACTCCAAGTTGTGATGATGCTTTTAAAATGTGGTTTTGTAGGTCAAAATTGTAGTTCTCTCCATGCATGTCTTTATGGCTTGTCACTCCTCGGAGTTCGAACAAGAAAGATATGGGCAGTATAAGATTTTCCAGAGGTCCTTTTTTCGGTCCTTGGATCCACCTGGAGATGTGTGCTGATGAAGTAGAATTAAGTTTAACAAGGTCCGATTGATAGTGCTTGTCATGGGCTACAACGTGTCCTTTACAAGGCTCAAATTTGGGCATTAAACACTGAACATATGGCCGGATCATTTTTCTATGTAGCTTTGGATATCCATTAGTAGAGAAAATTGATGGGGCATGCAAGTAAATTTGTGGTCAACATAGGGGTGGTTGATGTTTGAGCCAAAGTGGATGCTTGAAAATGCCTTGGTTGATTTTTTATGGTAATTATTGTGCTTAAAAATGCTTTAGTTGATGTGTAGGCCAAATGTGATGCTTTTACGAAAGCATGAGGGGTTCTTAAAATCACTTGAACTGCATTGATTCCAGTATATGCCTAAGAGAACTATTGGCATGGCAGAAATGTGTCTAAACCGGAATCAAATGAAAGATCTTTCTCGAAATGCCTTCACTCATGCTTGCACCTAAAAGGCATGTGGCCTAATACAAGAGGTTGATATGGGTGAGGGAATTCACAATATGATTAGTGATCAGGAATTGTCAGAGGAAGATGCTTTTTTTGCTAGTGCTTTGTTGAAAAAATTATGATAATTGGGGGCGGTTCAAGATATATGATGTGATAGGCAATGATTTGGTGGATATGTTGTACCTAGCAGTGCTTTGGTTGATACATATGGTGAATGTGGTTTCCTTACAAAATTACATAAAGTTTGGGATGAGCTTTTTGTTCAAACTATCGTCCATGGAAAGCATTGATTGTAGGGTATGCCTATCGTGCTTATGCAATGAAGCCACGGGAAATTTTAACCAAATGCGGAGGAGCTTGCCACTACCTTGGTTGATGTGCATGCTAAATATGGTGCTTAGAAATGCTTGGTCAATGTGCATGCCAAATGTGATGCCCTTTGGGAGAGGTGGACGCCCATTAGCGAGCAAGGATTGCACCCATACTAGAGGCTGCCCAATATAAAGGGGTAGGAAGGGAAATTAAAGGGAGGAAAAAATAGGGGATGACATGGCACAGGCAGCGAGAGTGGGAGACAAGAGCTCGCGCTGGCCAGTGTGATGCTCAAATGGTGGTGGACATGAAGCAAACTTTGCTCAATGGCCTATGACAAAACTTTTTGGCCCCACTTCCTCTGCGACCAGTGTCGCTAAAAAATTTAGGATTACCACATCATCATAACCCTTCTCACACCACATCAGTCATGGTGCTATGACTGTCGTGGAGGCGAGGGATTAAAAGAAGAATTTTAGGGTTGCGGGGGGAGGGTATTGTAACAGAGGAGGGGCTTCGAAGAAGAGAGCGAAGAGAGGAGTTGGGAAGCAAAGGGGAAAAGAGGACAAGACAATTGAGGAGGAAGGCAAGGGGAGGACTCTCTCCCTCTATCTCTCACTTGGCCTCCGCAAAGTAGAGGTGTATCTCTTCCTCTTGACTGAAGAAATCATTAGGCTCACTCTCTCTTGCTATGGAATTAAGCAAGGCAAGAATCTCATTGTGGTAAGTTGAGAAGTGAACAGTGACAAGCAAAGAGGAGGGAGAAGTTATACCATTGAATAAGGTGTAGCTTGCTCTCTCAGCAAGCAATTGTGGAAGAAGGAGATCATGAGCCAATGATCTATTTTGCCGATTCCTTTATGAGACCTTCATTACAATTCTAAGACGTTGTGAGCGGGATGAAAACACACACAGCACCTCTATAACGACTCGACACACACTCTTGGGAAGATACACACACACACACACTATGGGGCACCACTCGGCTTAGACAACACACCTGGCCGAGACAGGGAACACACCTCTGCAGTGAGAGGAGAGAGACTATCCACTTGCCCACTCCACACGGACACACACACACACACACCCAAAAAACTCAGCTCAAAAGAGGATAATTTCTGATGTTTAGATACAATTGATCTTGGGCCAACACGAATGGGGAAAATAGCTCACACAATATGGGTAAAATAAGCCAAATACAATCACAAACTAGAGCAGAAACTTTGCTCATAAGAGAAACTTACACAGAAAAACATCAGGAAAAGAGTGAGGAATTTGGCAAAATGGACAGCACCATCACGTCCGGAACGGCCCAAAACCCCAGTCTACAATGTCAAAGTGCTGAAATCCGACCTCGGATGAGCAGTTTACGGCCAAAACAAGCTCCAAAATGAGCAAAAACACACCTGCGGCTGTTCCTCCTCTCTTCTCCACGTTTTTTCTGGTCTTCTCTCAGTTTTTTCAGTTCCCACACTTAGCTTTATTAGTTGGGCACCCTTGGCCTTTTATATGACCTCAAACGGACCCCGAACAGGCCAAAAACTGACCTCGCAGTGCATAGTTGTCACCCTGCTGCATCCATGCACACACCTGGCACTCATTTCTTTTCAATAATGCGTCTTGCAACCACGTGAAGTGGCCCCAAAAAGTGGTCCTAATGATGAACTTTCTGCATAACTCTCACAAGAAAACACCACTTTGTGTCCGTATTCATCCACGTGCAAATATTGACCCCGTTCGCCCTCCTAACGCCACTAGATGCCATCTGACGCACCTGCTTACCTCATGTCGTCGGCCCGCGGATAGCTTCCTCGAGAAGTTTTACGTGCTATAAACTCCTCATTATTGTAGAAAAAACATATTGGTACTGGTGATAGTGAAAATCGATGCACTATGTACATGCTTTCCTACTTGTACACATGTGGGCCCCACGTAACCACGTGGCTATGAAAATTGGGCAATCCTTTATTCGATGCACCATGCATGTGTATGTACATATGCGCAATCCCTTGCTCCAAAAAACTCCTGACATAATTTGCCCATCCCCTAGCCTGCTAGATCATTCATGATCAGCAGCAACAAAAAGAGATATGAGACTCGCCTCATCACAGGTCTCCTCATCCCTCACCAACACTCCTTGATCCACATACATCTCATCTTGCTCGACCATCATCCACCTGGCATAATACAATTTTAGACGCAATCCATTTACCCTTGACTTATGTAGAAACCCATCCAGGTTAGCCAACTGATATGTACCATTCGGGAAACACTCCACTACCTTGAAAGGGCCTTCCCACTTAATTTGAAACTTCTTTTGGAAGGTGTTATCCAGCTTACTGTTGTAGTGCAAAACCAAGTCATGTTTCTTGATACCCTTACTTTTGACCTTTTCATTTATCTTTGCCAAAGCCTTATCCTGCATCTGCCCCTAATGCTCCAATGCGCTCATCCTATCCAACTGGACCTCTTGTAACTGCAAGAGCCTCTCTTTGAATGCATCACTAGGCAGCCCAAGCAACTTCTCTAACATCTTGACCGCAGGCGACTCTACTTCCACAGGCAATAGTGCTTCTTTTCCATACACCAAATGAAATGGAGTAAACCCTTTACTTGTCTTCACCGAAGTACGGTAAGCCCATAATGCACTAGGCAATTCCAAATCCCAACTCTTTCTTTGGTGCTTTGTCACTTTAGAAAGAATTTGTACCAACTCACCATTGAATCTTTCATTTAAGCCATTACACTGCGGGTAATAAGGAGTGGTATGTTGGTGCCTAATCTTCATCTTTGTGCATAAGAAGTCTAGCAGTTTAGCTCTAAATCCTGGCCCCTTATCTGAAAGTAGCTCTAATGGCACCCCAAACTTGCAACATATTTCATCATACACAAATTTTGCCACATCCTTTGCAGTGATCTGTTTTACTGCTATAGCCTCTCCCATCTAGAGAGATAGTCCACTGCCGTCAAGATATAGCTTTTGCCCCTGCTTGTGATAGGTAACGGGCCTATTGCATTAATCCCCCACTTTTCAAACACATCAAACTCCATAATGGTTTTTCGTAGCTCTGGCTTCAACACTCTCTTCCCAAATGCTTGAAACCTATTGCAAGACCTACACCAATGGTGAACATCCTTGTGCAAACTAGGGCATACATACCCCTCTTGCAATATCTTATGCAAGGTGATCTTTAGAGAAAAATGGCCACCACATGCGCCTTCATGATTCTCTTCCAACACTCTGTAAAGCTCCTCCCGCCAAGGTACACGTCTCAACACGAGATCAGCCCCTTTCATGTATAAGACATCACCAATCAATTTGTACATGTATGCTCTATGCACAAAGCCATACTTCTTAGACTTCTGAATCTCCTTTGGAATGATTCCTGTTAGCAAAAACTCCTCTTCTTGAGCCAAACTTTCCTGGCCATGATAAAGAGGTAAAGTGGTCCTTAACACAAATAGCTCCCCAATCATGCCTTGAGCTGCTTCATGTGCCTCTCCATTTAGAGCACGTTCAATGTGTCTGATGATCCATGCTTCGAACTTTTTTAACAGGCCTTTAATTCTGAAGCACATTTCCTTCAATGAGGTGTTCTTTCTCTTCCACACACCCAGCACTTACTTCACCACTAACAAGGCATCACCTTTTATGCTCAACCTTCGAACCCCATGCTTCAAAAAAATGTGTAATCCGGCTTCCAGAGTAGCATATTCAGCCTCATTGTTACTATGAGCATCCAATTTGAACCCTCTCTTGCATACTAGCTTCCCCTCTGGGTCATAAAGTGCTATACCCCCTGAAGCTGCATCATGGCTCTTTCTGTATGAACCATCAAAGAACAACACATGTGCATTGCTAATCTGTGGCACTTCTTCAACTACCTTTCTCACCACCTCTTCCTTAACAATAAGGGGATTCTCCTTGTAGGTCAACAAATCAGCTAGGGTAGCCCTTGTACTATCTTCCACTAGAAAAGAGAACTCAAACTCCTGCAGCTCAATTACCCATTTCTTCACCACATTTGACATGTTAGTACCATTAATTAACTGTGGCAAAAAGGCATAACTCATCAAGAAAACAAAAGGCCGTGGTAGCAAGTAATGACGAAATTGTCACATTAGGCAAAATTTGGACTCACAAAGGGGCCCTTTAAGGAGTTTGACTTTACCTCTCTCTACCAAAATGGGCGCATGGATAAATTTTTGCAAACAAACTCCACAGTTGGCGGAGGTTTGACAGTTAGAATGTCCTCTTCAAGCTCTATCTACTGACATATAGCACGCCATGAGATTCCTCATATTTTAGAAGATTCTTTTTTTGATTCACTTAGATTCCGACAGAGTTGTCACATCATAGGTGAATCAAAAACAGAATCTTCTAAAATATGAGGAATCTCATGGAATGCTATATATCAGTAGATAGAGCTTGAAGAGGACATTCTAACTGTCAAACCTCTGCCAACTTTGGAGTTTGTTTGCAAAAATTTATCCATGCGCCCGTTTTGGTAGAGAGAGGTAAAGTCAAACTCCTTAAAGGGCCCCTTTGTGAGTCCAAATTTTGCCTAATGACAAGCAAATATTACACTGGCCATCACTAGCTCTACTTCCGAGAACTTTCTCTCTGCTACCAACTTCACACAGCTTGCACAATACACTGGCCTCATATAATGGCTGCCCTTCCACTTTTGCAATAGCATGGCTCCAATGGAATCCTCCCCTACTGATGGATTTACATAAAACACTTGCTCCCAATCAGGAGCCTGCATGGCTGACAACCCCCCTAACACCTCTTTCACCTCTTGAAACACTTCTTCACACTTGTCATCCCATTGCAATGGATCATGCTTTGCCACTTGTTGTAATGGATAAAGAAGCTGCGAAGAAAATCGAATAAACCGTGCTATGTACTTCACTTTGTGTATAAAAGTTTCCAATTGCTTCGTACTCGTAGGTGATGGAAGAAGAATAATAGACTTAACCTTGTCTAGATCAGCCTCAATGCCATTTTCTGACACCATATGGCCCAAAAACTTCACCCTTGGCTGTGCTAGATGACATTTCTTTGGATTTAGTTGTCCTCCACATTCATCATATCGAGCCAATACCATCTGCAGCTTCTCATGGTGTTCAGCCCTACTGCTATAAACACAGAAGTCATCCATAAAAGCTTTCACACAACTACCAATGAATGGTTCCAATACCCAATTTTCTCTCTCTTGATAGAAAGATGGTCCATTTGACAACACAAATGGCAATATTGTGTAGCAATAGCAGCCCCATGGCGTAATAAAAGTGGTCTTTGTACGGTCTTTAAGAGCAATCTTCAATTGAAAATAGCCTGAAAAACCATCACACACACTGTACCTCTCATAACCTGCCACTGAATCCAAGATCTGATTGATGAATGGAAGAGGATATGGGTTCTTCTTAGTGGGCGCGTTTAAGGGTTCAAAATCTACACAAATTCTCCACTTCCCATTCTTCTTTGGACTGACTACAACTGGACTCACCCATTCTGTGGTCTCCACAGGGACTATGAACCCTGCCTTCAACAACTTGTCCACCTCTTCTCTCAAGGCTTCCATTTGCTCTTGACCCATCCTTCTTAGCCTTTTCCGCACTGGCTTAGCACCTTCTTTCAGCTCTATATGCATCTCTTCGCCCTTGAACCCTCTGATCTCTTCATATGAAGTAATGAACAAATCAGGAAAACTAGCCAGCATGTGCAAATATATATCCTTCTCCATAGCTGAGAGGTCTCCACTGATCATTTGTGTCATCAATTCCTGCTTCTTTGACAACTCAACCATGGTTTGCATCAGCCCTTCAATCACTTCATAAGGCCCTTCACTTTCATCTTCAACCTCATTCGCAAATGCAACTAAACCAAACTCCTGTATTTATTTGTCCATCAAAAGAAATGCAACATCAGCATCCTCATCACTGCTGGTAGTGCTATCAATGTCCTCATCTGTCACCGTGGAAGAGTCTTCATCACTAGACTCATCCTCATCTTCATAAAGCTCCTCTAATCGTTTCCTTGTGTCCATATTATAAAGCTTCTTGGTACCTGTCTTTCCATAGAGGCTACTCATACCATGTCGCCGATCTTGAACAACTCCCACTGCACGTAACCATGGTCTGCTCAGTATAATAGGATATGCTCCCAACCCTGTTGGCATCACGTGAAAATTAACCACTTCCTTTGCATCATATGCCTCCACTTCTAAGCTCTTTACAACACCCAAGCATTTTACTTTTTGATGGTTTGCCAATCTGATCCAAAAACCTGACACCCCAGCCACTGTGAGACCCATCTTCTCAACGCATGAGTGTGTTATGACGCATATTTGGGCTCCGCCATCCACATAACCTTGTCCCAAATTTTTCCTTTTATGCCACACATCTACTATTGGACAAATGTCTGGTAGCTCATCCATTGCCAACACCTTTACTGAACCTCTCTCTGGCTCTTTCTCCATTGGTTTAACCATCCTCTTCCACTGTCACTTTAACTTAGGCACCATCTCTATAAGCTGCCCAAAAGTAACATCTGCCTTCCTGCTCGTCAGATCCTCCTTCAAGTCATAGCTTAATTGCCCATCCCCTAGTGGAAAATCTGAAACATGAAACTTTCGACGAGCTCTCTTTGTCCTCTTGGCCTTGACATCCTCGCCTTCATGGCTCTTTCCTTTCTTATTACTAGGACCTGGGGCACTTCTTCCTTCCTTATCCTCTGTGGTCCTCTTCCCAATAGGCATCACTAATGTATCCTCTAGCTTTGATGCCTTATCCAAGGAGACTACACTTAGCACTTTTGTCTTTCCCTTTTCTTCCTGGGTCAGTCCACTCGTTCCTTCGTCTCCCTTAATTTTGATGCCATAATCATTTGACCTAGTTAGCACCTGTCTTGGCAATGGATACATGTCTCCCCCCATCCTTGGTGGCTTATCACATTGCAGGATGATGTGACCCAACTCTCCACAATTATAACATGTGGGCGTCTGCCTCCAGTACCTACCATTGCTTTGTCCAACACCTTTCCTAGGCCTTTCTTCACCTCTTGGCTGATTTTCAAACCTCCCTCGACCTCGATTATTTCCCACTTGACCTAGCATGTTTAGGCTGAGATTCTTCATCAAATCTACCACTTGCCTCATGTCTTGCCTTAGCCCATCATCTTGCATCGATGTAGTGACCACTGCTGGCATAACCTGAGTAGTAAGAGGAACCACTGGTTCATGATGAACCCGTGACATGCGACCTTGTAAAGACTCTATAGGCTGAAATTCAGACCTCATTGGAAAAGACTCCACCCCTAACTGGCTCATTTTCCTCAACTTCCACTCTTTGTTCCTTGCTACCTCTACTGCATCTTCATATGTCCTAGGCTTCTTTAGCTCCACTCTCCAACGTATATTCTCCCAAAGACCATCCAAGAACCTGTCCTTCTTCATCATGTTAGGCGGGGGTACGTGTGGTGCTAAGGCCTTGCACATCCGCTCCCATGCCAATTAGAACTTACGTATGTACTCATCTATTGGCTCACCTTCCTTTTGCACTAAAGCCTGTACTTCTTGCCACACTTTGTCAGGATCTTCTATCTTCACAAACTCCACTTCCAGCCCATGCCGTAGATTGTCCCAACTCAATCTTACAGGTGGATTAGCCACATGCAACTCCTCTTCAAATTATTTAGACCAAACTCGTGCATCACTCTTCAAACAAATTTGGAGAAGACGTAACATCTGCGCAGGGTCATGAATCTGGTTGCTAATGCAGGAAACCTCCATCTTTTCCAAAAAATCTTCCACATCTTCATCACTTCTTCCATGAAACTCCAGATAAGAGAAATCCATGGCTACCCAAGTTACAATGCTTTGAGAACCCCTTTGAACACACGTGCAAGAACCCAGAACTTTTCACTACGCAATCCCCAGAAACTTCAATGGAGCTCAGCTTTAGATAAGGACAAACACATGCACATCAAATGAGTTTTCATAGTTAATCATCGGAATGACAACAGGCAAAGGACATTCCAGGATCTCTCTCAATCTTCTTGACCCAAACATAAAGACTATGTGCTGCTGGAAAAAGATCTTTCTGGACACATGAACATTAATCTGGATTCTTTGAGTTAAATGAAAAGGAGTGAATTGAGTGCCATTTTGATCATCCATTAAAGCCAACCATGAAGCTCCCAAGAAGGCACACCTGACTTAACCTCTGATTTTGCCAAAATTTCAGCAGCATAACAGCATAAATGGCTCAAAAGACCAAAAAACCAACCATCATAACCTGGAAAAATTTTGGCAGAGTTTCCCCATAAATAGAGCAGTAGGAACCCAAAATATAGATTGTATATGTATGCATAAACTGCCAACAATAGAACTCGAGCATCAAGTAGGAATTACTAGTACATAGCCTATGGCGAGGTCACGAAAAGGGTGCTCTAGCTACCTGTATCACCGAAAGGATCTCCACATTTGAGAATCCCCCAGCTCAATAAAAACCTCACGCTATCGACCCTCACACGAAGGCTAATGAAAATCGGGTATAGTCAAGTCTCAGAAATGACTATCTTCCAGACCAAGTCTCAGAAATGGCTGGGACTGCCAAATAATACCAAGTGTGGCTCCACAAATGTGTACAATGGCAGTTTCCACAAGTAACGTACAATCCAGCAGACAATGCGCTCAAATAGGCGCCAAGTGATGCATACCCACAACAACTGCAAGTGACATCACTGCTAGTATATCACTGTACTCCAGCTACCTGTACCTGTGTGAATCACCTTTACCTGTACCTATCCCTGTAACCTGTAACCTGTAACCTGTAACCTGTAGCCCTGAATCTCGAAGCTTGAAGCTCGAAGCAGAAGGTACTCGAAGAAGATCCTCCATGGGGGCGCCAAAAGAATTTGAGCGGGATGAAAACACACACAGCGCCTCTATAATGAACCGACACACACTCTTGGGAAGATACACACACACACTATGGGGCACCATTCAGCTTAGACAACACACCTAGCCGAGACAGGGAACACACCTCTGGAGTGAGAGGAGAGAGACTATCCACTTGCCCACTCACCACGGACACACACACCCAAAAAACTCAGCTCAAAAGAGGATAATTTCTGATGTTTAGATACAATTGAGCTTGGGCCAACACCAATGGGGAAAATAGCTCACACAATATGGGTAAACTAAGCCAGATACAATCACAAACTAGAGCAGAAACTTCACTCATAAGAGAGACTTACACAGAAAAAAAATCAGGAAAAGAGTGAGGAATTTGGAAAAATGGAGAGCACCATCACGTCCGGAACGGCCCAAAACCCCAGTCTACAATGTCAAAGTGCTCAAATCCGACCTCGGATGAGCAGTTTACGGCCAAAACAAGCTCCAAAATGAGCAAAAACACACCTGCGGCTGTTCCTCCTCTCTTCTCCACGTTTTTTCTGGTCTTCTCTCAGTTTTTTCAGTTCCCACATTTAGCTTTATTAGTTGGTCACCCTTGGCCTTTTAGATGACCTCAAACGGACCCCGAACAGGCCAAAAACTGACCTCGTAGTGCATAGTTGTCACCCTGCTGCATCCATGCGCACACCTGGCACTCATTTCTTTTCAATAATGCATCTCGTAACCATGTGAAGTGGCCCCAAAAAGTGGTCCTAATGATGACCTTTCTGCATAACTCTTACAAGAAAACACCACTTTGTGTTCGTATTCATCCACGTGCAAATATTGACCCCGTTCGCCCTCTTGACGCCACTAGATGCCATCTGACGCACCTGCTTACCTCATGTCGTCGGCCCACGAATAGCTTCCTCGATAAGTTTTACGCTCTATAAACTCCTCATTATTGTAGAAAAAACATACTGGTACTGGTGATAGTGAAAATTGATGCACTATGTACATGTTGTCCTACCTGTACACATGTGGGCCCCACGTAACCACCTGGCTATGGAAATTGGGCAATCCTTTATTCGATGCACCATGCATGTGTATGTATATATGCGCAATCCCTTGCTCCAAAAAACTCCTGACAACGTGTAATAAGTAGACAAAATGGGAGAATAGGGAAGGAAACTAGGGTATTTATATGAACTAGAATTTTCAATTGGATTCAATCATCGGTATTTTGATTGAAGGGTGGAAAATTGGAAGACATATCACAAGCGGCATATGTAATCAATTTGTAATAGTGTTTTCAGGATTTGATATTGAATCTTTTGTCAGATTTCAATATCAAAATTTGTGTGAATTGTATTCTTTTTTCTTTCAATCTTTCAAAAAGTTGTTTGAAGTTTAACGGTTCTCATATAAATTCTCTTCAAACACCACTATTTGCTTCATTTGACCCTAAATCTTCTCATATCTGCCTTAGTTCCTTTGGTTTGCAGCTGCACTAACTATCTATCTGTAGCAAGAAGCGTGACACTTCTCTGTCAACCCTAGAGAATAGTGCACTCTGACAACGTGTTGTGAGATGTACGCCATAATCCAAGTTTAATGTAGAGCTTGATCTCTTTGAGTTAGTTACGAGACAGTGGATCCAAAGTAGTGGTGTATGAGCATAGTTTCCGATTGCATCGTGGATAGCTAGTCATCGTGAGAAGTGCTAGTGTTGGCATGATTCATGCAATGTGAGTACAACATGTGCAACTCGGCACAATCTTTATGAGTACGCAACCATGCAAAGAGACGAAGCATGTCTCCTTTGTGGATAGGTTACGTGATGCTCCAGTTTGTGAGAATGTTGAGTCAATTGTGGAGACAGTTGTGCAGCAGGGTATGTCATTCATGGATACGATGATGGATATGGATGGATTGACCATTGGGATTCAGTCATGATTCAGGCATTCATGGATATGCTTAGCCAAAAGATTGATGTGTGTGAGTTGGATCTAGGCATTGCTCTTGCCACGCAAGGTTCCGGATACACAGATTCTCTTCGTGTGCATGTGACATGCCATGGACGTGAGGATGGATTCTCGGTATTGGAGTTTGAATGTCGAAGTGATTACCATGAGTGGAGTTTTGAGCGAGATTTGACTAAGATGGGTAGATTGGTAGAGATTGCCATTATTGCATCAACATTCGAGAGTCTCATGGACGAGATACTAATCTCGAGACCTGAGATTGTATTTCCCATTGGTGCATTGTAGTGGGAGCAATCAGCCATGTGATGGCTGATATTGGCCTTGAGCATAGCGGCATTTTGCAGTGTATGTTGAGATATCTATGGGATGTGTGCGGCTCTAGTGAGGAGTATGTGGTCGATCGCTTTATACTTCCTCTACAATTAGAGCTCGATGGACACATATTCAATGATCCAGTGGGCGTTGGCTAAGGTCATACTTATGATGGCCTTGTACAGGTTTTGTACAGTTTTCTTTTGTTTTCCCCCTCATGGTCACATTGGCCTGTACGTGGGAGGTTGTTGGGGTAAAGCCCATGTGATCGGTTAGGCCAGGCACCCTCCCACTATAATTATTCTTTATGTACCTAATAGAATAAGGAGGCTCACATGTTGATAGTAAGTTTAGCCCTTGAATGCCACACACGCTCCCGCTCGTGCAGTTCACAAAATCTTCTGATGCACTCTTACTAGGGTTTCAATTCTCATGTTGTAATCCAATGGCATGGCTATGGTCCACACTGCACAAGCAATGCATGACATGATGGTATGGTGATTGATGAAAGATTTTGTACGTATGAGCTAACATAAACTTTGTAGAAAGCATTAACTATCCCAAGCCTCAGTCCCAAGGCCTCAAACACCTTCAAAGGTGGGGAGAGCTAGCGGGGAATGAGGATAGGGAAGAGGAAAAAGAAACATTCCATAGGAGAAAGAAATATTTTCTCACTTCTCATTACTTTTGTTGCTAGCATAGATAATAGCATAGTAATGAAGATGGAGAAGATGTCAAGCTTAAGCATTGAAGCATGGCTCTTGGTTGCATTTTCATTCCATAGATAAGAGTGTCGGTGTAGGCTCTCACTTCTCACAAGCTTGGAGAAGGAGGTGGAGTTCCTCAACTTTTTCCAAGTGCGAATAGTTCCACAAAATGAGTGTGTATGGTGTGTATCCCCCTAGCATACCCCTTGCTTCTTTGGGTCGAGTTGTTTATTTTCCACATGCTTCAAGCTCATTGGACCCCTCTCCCCCTAGCCAATCACATGCATCATGCAGTCAAGTACATGGGTAGTATTTTGACAAGTGTCCTCCTTACCCCTTAGAGAGAGAGAGAGAGAGCTTGAAAATATCTAGATATTTGCTGGATGGAACTAGAACCTCATTGGACCCCTATTTAGCCCAACCAATAGAATTCAAGCACACCATGTGGTTAAGCTTAGGGAGAGTCTGACATGTGTCCTATGTGCCCCTTGAGAAAAGGGGTGCCCTTTGGGTGATTGGAAGGTTAGGTCAAAGATTCCCCTAACTTTGGGACTTTCATGCATAGGAAGCTTCTCAAGCACCTTCCTCATTAAGTATAACAAGTACCTCAAGTACCTTAGTCATCAAGCATGACAAGCATCTTAGGTGGAGTTCCCACCTCAAGCTCAGCCCTAGCTTGCCCAAGGTGCCTAAGGTCAAAGGCAAGTTTAGGTCGGGTTCCCCCTCAAGCTCATCCCTATCTTGCCTAAGGTCAAAGGTAAGTTTAGGTCGGGTTCCCACCTCAAGCTCAACCCTATCTTGCCTAAGGTCAAAGGTAAGTTTAGGTCAGGTTCCCACCTCAAGCTCAGCCCTAGCTTGCCTAAGGTCAAAGGAATTTTAACACTAGCCATTGGAGGTCTTTAATGAAGCTAACCCTAAGGTCTTTTAAGCTCCACTAGTTAACCTTGATCTTCGACAAACCATCTCTAATTTGGGCCCCTTTACCATTGGCCCCGTGTTGAGATAGATCCGTAAGCACATGTCTATATTCTAACCCTTGTTCTCGTTTATTATCCCACATTAAATGATCAGTTTAATATGAGAAAATCATTTGGATTAAGGTCAAAGGTAAGTTTAGGTTGGGTTCCCACCTCAAGCTTAGCACTAGTTTGCCTAAGGTCAAAGGACTTTTAATACTAACCATTGGAGGTCTTTAATAAAGCTAACCCTAAGGTCTTTTAAGCTCCATTAGTTAACCTTTCTCTTTGATAGACCATCTCTCATTTGGGCCCCTTTACCACTGGCCTCGTGTTGAGACAGATCTGTAAGCACATGTCTATATTCTAACCCTTGTTCCCATTTATTATCCCACATTAAATGATCAGTTTAATATGAGAAAATCATTTGGGTTGGTTAGATATTAGATTTATTGATATCACCTCTCTCTTGAAATCATAGTCGTCCTCGATTATGAGGTAAAAGAGATAAATCCATAGTCATTAGTCAGTTTTTCTTAGCGGGTAGAGGATCCCTTTTTTCCCTACGACATCATTCCAAGATGGATGACTAATCCATTTGATGCTTGGGAGACATAGCTGCCACAAGCATATCTGCTCTTTAGTCCATTTCATCCTCCCAAGTAGAATGACAAATTCTACATGGTGTTTTAGAGACGTCGTCATCCCAAACATGATTCTTAGTATGCATACTACTTAAATTTTTGCACAATAAAGAGAGAATTAGTCTTATAAGACAAAAACATTGATCATTTAAAAGAAACATGTACATTTTCTTACTCTAATTTAGCATTGTAAGTGTTGACAAGGTTCATACTATCCTTAAGCTGGATTCCTTGCATCCATCTATCATCTTCAAAAGGATAAATTTGAACTTAATAAGATATCGTTGGTAATCTTACCATGTCGTAGTACCTTGTCTTCATGCCAAAGGATAGCTTTAGGTTGTAGCACCTCTTCTTGGTCTTCAATTTCGGAAGGGTCTTCAATAATTGGTTCATTTGGAGGCTCTCCTTTGTAGGGCTTAAGTAGGCTTACATGAAAAGAATTGTGTATGAGCCAATGGTTAGGCAACTTGAGCTGATAATCCACCTTATTGATCGGCTTTAGAATTTGAAAAGGACCATAGTATCTTTTTGCTAGTTTAGCATAATATTAATTTTGATGGCCCGTAGGATTTTTGCCCGTTCTTTGCCTCAATTGAGCCTTAGGAAATATAAGTAAGACCCATTCATTTTCTTTGAATGTTAAGGCCCTTTTGTGCTTGTCAGCAGTAGCTTTTTTCCTTAGTTGGGAGATGGATATAGCCTCTTTAATCTTTTTAAAAGATGCTTGCAAGTCACGGCTATAGTCATTGGCAACAAAGATCTTCCCATGTACTTTAAGTAGCAAGGGACTTTTAGGTCTTCCCTCTTTGATTTGAAAAGGTGCTTTACCCGTAGAAGTATGGATAGTGTTATTATACCCATACTCTACAAGAGGTAAGTACTTTTCCCATTGTGAGCATTGATCCACTTCTGTAACATAGGTCTTTAGTAGATCAAGAATCGTAAGATTAGCTATCTCACTTTGGCCATCCGCTTGTGGGTGTATAGGCCGAAGAGAAATTCAATCTTGTACCTAGATTTTCAAAGAGACCTTTCCAAAAATTACTAGTCATTCTAGGATCTCTTCTGACACGATGATGTTGGCAATCCATGGTTTTTGAAAATCTAGGATATGAAGAGAGTTCCCCTTTGGTGTGCCTTAATAGTCTTCTTGACAAGGATAAAGTGTGCTTGCTTGCTAAACGTGTCAACTATTGTCCATATTCCCATATTCCCATGGATAGATAGACTTGGGTAATCCAAAGATAAAATCCATGGATATACTTTCCCATGGTGAATTAGGAATTGGCAATGGTTGGAGTAATCCAGATTGCTTCCCTCTATCGTACTGCGTCTTTTGGCATACCACACATTTTGAAACATACTCTTGTTTGTCCACTTTCATGGTAGGTCAATAAAAGTATGTCTCTACTCCTCGAAGAGTAGGTTGAATGCCTCTATGCCCCGCATAGGGAGGAGCATGTGATTCATACATGACTTTCTCACGAAGGGAGTGGGTAACACATAGCTTGTTTCCATGGAGAAAATAACCATCTTGCAAGGTGAATGGTTCCTCTTTCTTCCCCAAAGCAAGGGCTGACATTATGTCTTTAAAGTCAGGGTCAGTAGAACACTCATCTATCATAGAAGATAGATCATTGTGACTTGCTATTGACACAACATTAACTTTTGGTCATCGTGAAAGTGTATCAGCCACTTGAGTGTGCTTACCAGCAATGTGAGCAATGTGGAAATTAAATTGCGAAAGAAAATTTTCCCATCTCATTTACAAGTTTGTCGGAAAGCTTTGTTTGCGTCATGAAGTACTTGAGACTTTGATGGTCTGTTCATAAAATGAATGGAGTCCCCAACATATAGTGCTTCCATGTTTCTAGGGCATGTAGAACCGCTAACAACTCTTTCTTATAAATGCCTAAGACCCGTTCATCCATGTTGAGCCTTTGGCTCTCATATGCTATGGCATGCCCTTCTTGAAGCAAGACTGCTCCAAGGCAATGACCACAAGCATCACATTGGACCTCAAATGGCTTTGAGAGGTCCGAAAGCATAAGGACTGGTTGGAAGGTAAGCTTCCCTTTGAGCTTGTCAAAAGCACTTTTCTCCTTAGCAGGCCATGAATACTTAACATTTTCTTTGTTAAGTCATGTAATGGTCTTGCTATTTGAGAGAATTTTGCTATGAAGCGTCTATAGTATGCACACATACCAATACATCTTCTAAGCTCATGTAGATTTCTTGGATTAGGCCATGCTTTTCTTACCTCCAACTTTGATGGATCCATATGGATACCATCTTGAGAGATAATATGACCTAAGTATTGAATCTCTTGAAGGAAAAAATTACTTTTCTTTTTATTGAGAAAAAGCTTATTCTCCCTTAATGCTTGAAAAATCACTTGGAAATGTTGCTTGTGTTCTGCCAAGGAATTGGAATAGATGATGATATCATCAAAGAACACTCCAGTGAATTTGCAGTAAGGTCTAAAATGTTTCCACATCAATCTATTGAATGTAGCTGGTGCATTAGCCAAGCCGAAAGGCAAGACTAGATATTCATAAAGGCCAACGTTGTACGAAACGCGGTCTTTAGGATGTCTTCATTCACAATCCTTATTTGATGGTAGCCACTTTTAAGGTCGATCCTACTGAAGTAGGTAGAGCAATCTTTAGGATGTCTTCATTCACAATCCTTATTTGATGGTAGCCACTTTTAAGGTCGATCCTACTGAATTAGGTAGAGCCTTGTAGCTTATCAAACAGATCTTCTACCCGAGGTACGAGGAATTTGTTTTTGATAGTGATATGGTTTAGTGCGCAATAGTCCACACACATGCAGTATGTACCATCTTTCTTTTGCACCAAAAGGACTAGAGAGAAAAAGGGAGAGGAGCTAGGCCTCACTATCCCTTTGTCTACCAATTTCTTGTACTTGCCTCATGATCTCCTCTTTGCTTCCTTAGCATCTATATACATATTCTTTCCCCTGTAGGTGAAGTAGATTCTCCTTTCAGGGAACTTCATGTTGGAAGCCATGCGGTTGAACCGTGGTACCCCTAGGATAGCATCCTCAAGTTGGAGAGGAGAGATAAAGAAGTCTTCTTTGTCCACATAGATTGGATAGGAAGCCTCAACTTCCCAATCAAGGGAGTAACGGAGGCTTGTTGTCCCTTGAAAGTGGCATCGGTAGTTACAGCATCTCCCATCTCAAAATCTTGAATGACCAACTTGGTGGCAATCTCCATTGATATGAAGTTGTGAGTAGAACCAGTGTCAAACAAGATGAAGGCATCATGCTCCCTTACCTTTCCCCAAGCATAGTCGAGAGGTGATCCTTTTCTCTTTTGGAGCTTCAATAGTGGAAGCTCTAGGAGTCTCATTGCAAGCATTTCTTTTGGGGCAAGAATGATAACCATGCCCTTGCTCCCCACACTTAAAACATTTGTGATCCTTGCAAAAAGTTTCAAGTTCTTCAGGAGAGAGTTTATGTTTACCTTTGTAAACTCCTTTCTCCTTGGACCGATTGTTGTTGGTGTTGTTGGAATGTCCTTGGGAAAAATTTTGGGCATTTATTTTTCCCTTTGCATCACTTTTGTCTCTGTTTTCCATGGGCTTGACATTCCGTCTAACCCCTTGTTGGAAATTTATGTGTGAAGCAACCATGGTATGGTGGATTACTTCGCTGATAGAACTAGGCCGTTGAAAGTTGACATACTCGGTTGTCTCTTTAAGTAAACCCACACAAAATTGTTGCTTTTGCTCAGCAAAATCTATCTTTTTGAAAGACAGTAGCCTTGAGATGCAAATCCCAAAACTTGTCCACATATTTATGGATAGAATCATGAGAGAGAAGCCTCAAACTCCACCATTTGGTGAGCACTTTGTCCTCTGCATCGCTTGCAAGGAATTGCTTCATGATGGAAACTCGTAGAGTTTTACATGTCTTTGGGGCTTCTCCATTGCCACGAAGGCTAGCCCACCATTGACGAGCTGATTTTTGGAAGTGCATAGCTACATGGCGTAGCTTGGAGGACTCCGTGAATCCATCGTCTCCAAAGGCCACATCAAATTGTTGGATGAAGGGAAATACTTTATCGGTAGAACCAAAGGTGCCATCATAGGTGAGAAAAGAGATACTCTTTCCTCCCTCTTTGAACTTCTTGAGCTTTTGTGACCTTCTCCATGCAAGATAAGATTTGCGATGCCCTCCCCTCTTATATTCTCTAGGAGAATAACCATAGCTTTCATTGGTAGAGGAGGAAGGTGAAGAAGAAGGAGAAGAGGGTGACCTCTTTCTTGCCCTTTTCTTCCTTGGTTTGCTCTCTTCCCTTTGGAGTGACAAGGAGAAAGACTATGGGTTACCGTTTCCTCTTGGCAGGAGTTGGCGATCGTTTAGTCTGCCTTCTTTGTGGAGTCACATCCATCTTCGGAGGAATTTAGGGATTCATTGCTTTCTTGATCTTTGCAGTCCTTCTCACGTATGAAAGAGAGTCCACTTTTGCTATTGTTTCCTCAAGAGGCATAATAGGTTTCTGACCATATATAAACTCTGACAGCATGAAGTCTATAGCTGTATTGTGTGAGGTACGATCATGCCATAAAGCATATGGTAGAAATCAAGGCCAATCACCAATATGTCCTTTACATACTTTAGCCAATGCTTTAATAGTGAGGGGATGTCCTCTTTCACTTTTACCATTTCATTCAGGGTTATTTGCAGTAGTGAGAGATAACTTAATATCCAGACGAGCAAAAAAGTCCCTAGCCTCATCAGCATCCAGTTCTCGTCTATCTGCAATAATTTTACCAACACATCCATATCTACATATTACATCTTCAAGAAAAAACTTGCATATCATACTTGTAGCCTTGGTTCGCAAAGCCCTCCCTTCAACCTGGTTTGTCAAATATTCCCTGGCAAGCACGATGTACCTCATTTGACATAACCTTGTGGGTATCGTAATCAAATTGACTACCCATTTGAAATGCATGCATGATGGATACGTTGGATGTAGTCCATCATGATGCTTTAAATTTGACATACATTACAAGTTTCAACAAAGTGCACCACATATTTATACATACCTTTCAACCAATGTTGATCTTTGATTTTAGGATTTTGGAAGTCTTAATGGGCTGAACCTTAAGGTCTTTTAAGCCCATTATTGCACATAGCTCTTTTGCAGATGCCCCTCCCTTTGGATCCCTATTTTCCCTCCTTTGGATCCCTACTGTGGCCGGTCTGCTAACTTAACCAATATTCTAGATTTTTCTCCCCTGGCACTTCCCCATATTAAATGATCAATTTAACATGAGAAAATCATTTAGGAGAATTATATATTTATTATAATGACATTAACTCTCTCTTGAAATCATAGTCGTCCTCGACTATGGTGTAGAGAAGATAAAGCATATTCATAAGTCCTTTTTCTTAGCGGGTAGAGGATCCCTACGTTACCCTATGACATCGTTTTAGAATGGATGACTAGTCTATTTGGTGCTTGAGAGCCTGAGGCTGCCGCAAGCATGTCTGCACATTAGTCCTATCAATCTTCCATAGTAGAGTGACAAGCTCTACTTGGTGTTTGGGAGACGTCGTCTCTGCAAACTTGATCTAAGCATGCATACTACTTCATTTTTGTGTACAATAAAGAAAAAGAGAGTCTTATAAGACAAAAACTTTGTTCATTTTTAACATTTGTGCATTTGCTTACTCTTGGGAAGCATTGTAAGCATTGAAAAGGTTTAGATTATCCTTTAATTGTATGCCTTGCATCCATCTAGTATCTTCAAAAGGATAATTCTTAAACTTAATAAGATATCGTCGGATAGTCTTACCGCCTCTTAGTACTTGTCTTCATGTCGGAGAATGGACTCGGGCTGCAACACCTCTTCTTGGTCCTAGATCTCCAGTGGGTCTTCAATAGTTGGTTCTTGACGTGGCTCTCCTTTGTAAGGCTTTAATAGGCTCACATGGAAAGCATTGTGTATGAGCCAATGACTGGGCAACTTGAGTTGATAGGCCATCTCATTGATTGGCCTAAGAATCTGGAAGGGACCATAGTACCTTTTTGCTAACTTAGCATAGTATTTTTGGTTTCTCGTAGGATTCTTGCCCGTCGTGTGCCTTAATCGAGCCTTGGGAAATTTGAGTAAGACCTAGTCATTTTCTTGAAGGCTTAGGATCTTCTGTGCTTGTCAGCAGCAGCCTTTTGCCTTTGCTATGAGATGGAGATAGCATCCTTAATCTCTTGAAAATATTCTTGTAGGTCGAGATCGGCTATACTCATTTGCAGCGAAGATCTTCCCGTGTACCTTAAGTAGCAAGGGACTTTTTGATCTTCCCTCTATTACTTCAAAAGGTGCTTTTCCCGTGGAAGTATGTACAGTGTTATTGTATGCATACTCCACTAAGGGTAAGTACTTCTCCCATTGGGATATTTGATCTACTTCCGTTACATAGGCTTTTAGTAGACCGAGAATTGTTAGGTTAGCTATTTCACTTTGGCCATACGTTTGCGGTGATAGACCGAAGAGAAGTTTAGCCTTGTTCCTAAATTCTCAAAGAGACCCTTCTAGAAATTACTGGTCATTCTAGGATCTCTATCCAACACTATGGACATTGGCAAGCCATGGTACTTGAAAATTTGTGAAATGAAGAGGGTTGCCATTTGATGGGCTTTGATAGTCTTTTTGACAGGTATAAAATGAGCTTGTTTACTGAACCTGTGTACTATCGTTCATATTCCCGTAAATCCATGGATAGACTTAGGAAATTCAAAGATAAAATCCATGGATATGCTCTCCCATGGTGAATTAGGGATTAGGCAAGGGTTGAAGCAATCCAGGTTTCTTCCCTCTATCAAATTTTTTCTTTTGGCATACCACACATTTAGAAACATACTCTTGTATGTTTTCTTTCATGGTAGGCCAATAGAAATATGTTTCAATCCCCTTTAGGGTAGACTGAATCCCTCTATGCCCCACATAAGGAGGAGCATGAGATTCATACATTACTTTCTCACGTAGTGAGTTAGTAACGCATAGTCTATTGCCGTAGAGAAGATAACCATCTTGTAAAGTAAACGGTTCCTCTTTCTTCCCTAGTGCAAGGGCTGAAATCACATCTCTAAAATTGGGATCAATAGCATACTCATCTATCATAGAAGATAGATCATTGTGAGTTGCTATGGAAACCGCATTCACTCTCGGCCATCTTGAGAGTGCATCGGCTACTTGATTATGCTTCCCAGCAATGTGAGAAATATGAAAATGAAATTACAAAACAAAATTTTCCCACCTCATTTGTTGTTCGGAGAGCTTGGTCTGCATCATGAAGTACTTAAGACTTTGGTGATCCATTCGCAGAATGAAAGGAGTCCCAATAAATAGTGCTTCCATGAGTCTAAGGCATGCAGAACTGCAAGGAGTTCCTTTTCATATGTGCCTAGAGCTTGCTCAACAGGGTCGAGCCTTTGATTTTTATAGCCTATGGCGTGCCCTTCTTGAAGCAAAACAGCTCCAAGGCAATCACCACAAAAATCACATTGGACCTCAAATGGCTTTGAGAGATCCGGTAGTCTAAGCATAGGTTGAGAGATAAGCTTTTCTTTAAGCTTTTCGAAAGCATTGTTCTCCTTGGCAGACCATGTGTACCTAACGTTTTTCTTTGTTAGGTCATGTAATGGTCCTACTATTAGTGAGAACTTTTCTATGAAGCATCTATAGTATGTGCACATACCTATAAAGCTTCTTAAGTCATGAAATTTCCTTGGTCTAGGCCATCCTTTTATTACCTCTAACTTTGATGGATCCATTTGGATGCCATCTTGAGAGATAATGTGACCTAAATACTGAATCTCTTGTAAGAAAAATTCACTTTTCTTTTGATTAACATAAAGTTTATTCTCTCTTAGAACTTGAAATATTACTTGGAGGTGTCGCTTGTGTTCACCTAATGAATTAGAGTAGATGATGATATCATCAAAGAACACTGCAATAAAGGTTAGGTGAAGCCTGAATAGCTTCTCCATCAAGCGGTTGAATGTGGCTGGTGCATTGGTCAAGCCAAAAGGCATGACAATGTATTCATAAAGACCAAACATAGTGCAAAATGCGCTCTTTACAATGTCTTGATCAACTATCCTTATTTGATGATAGCCACTTTTTAGGTCAATCCTACTGAAGTATGTGAAGCCTTGTAGCTTATCAAATAGGTCTTCTACCCATGGAACATGAAACCTATTTTTGATAGTGATCCTATTTAGTGCTCTATAGTTGACACACATATGATATGTGTCGTCTTTCTTTTGCACTAGTAGCACATGAGAACAAAATGGAGATGAGCTAGGCCTAACCATTCTCTTCTCAACTAACTCATGCACTTGCCACATAATCTCATCTTGTTGAGCTTGAGAAACTATATAAGGAGGTTTGCTAGGCGGTTAACTTCCTGGAAGAAGTTCAATTGCATGGTCATCATTGCCTCGTTTAGGAGGTAGCTCACAAGGGATGTCATCAATATAGACATCTTGAAACCCCTTGAGAAAATTGGATAACTCTAATTCCTTTTGATTGTGTATATTTTCTTTTGCTAAAACATTAGGTTCATTTTGAGAATCTTTAACAAAAACCATGTACATGGCAATAGAGCTCTTTATTGACTTGTTGAAAGCTTGTGTATGTACAATGGGTATAGTGTTACCCATTTCCTTAGCATCTATATACACATCTTTTTCCTTGAACTTAAAGGAGATTCTCCGTTCAGGGAATTTAACATTGGCAGCCATGAAATCAACACATGGTGCCCCTAGGATTACATCCTCATGTTTGAGAGGAGAGATAAAGAAGTCCTCTTTGTCCACATAGCTTTGGACATGGAGCCTCAATTTCCAGATTAAGGGAATGACTGAAGCTTCTTGCCCCTTGAAAGCACCATCTGCGGGTAGGACATCTCCCATCTCATAGGCTTGTATGCCTAGCTTGGTGGCCAACTCTATAGATATAAAATTGTGAGTAGAACCAGGGTCAAAGAGAATAAAAGCATCATGTTCTCTTACCTTTCCCCAAGCATGGCATAGAGGAGATCCTTTGTGGTGAGTTTCCTCCTCTTGGATTTCGACCAAGGTAGCTCTAGGAGGATCATGGGGGTTGTTCTTTTGGGGACAAGCGCGGTACGCATGCCCTTGTTCTCCACACTTGAAACATCGGTTATCCTTGCAAAAACGCTCAAGCTCTTCAAGAGAGAGTTTATTTTTGCCTTTATAAACTCCCTTCTCTTTAGCTTTGTTGGAGTTGACCTTAGGAGACTTTTGGACATTGTCCTTCCCCTTAGGCTCATTAGAACCCTTGTTTCAGGGGGCTTAGAATTCCTCTTAGCCCCTATTTGGAAATGGATTCGAGAGGCCACCATAGTATGATGTATTACCGCTGATATGGTGCGTGGCCTTTGGGAGTTGACATACTCCGCCATTTCTTCGGTTAAGCCTGCACAAAATTGCTGCGTTTGCTCTACAAAATCCACCTTTTTGAAGACAGTGGCTTTGAGTTGTAGGTCCCAGAACTTGTCTACATATCTTTGGATAGACTCATAGGGAGAGTGCTTTAAGCTTCGCCATTCGGTGAGTACTTTGTCTTTGGCATTGGTGGCCAAAAACTGCTTCATAATGGAAGCTCTTAAAGCTTTCCAGTTCGTGGAGCTTCACCGTTGGCCCATAGGCTAGACCACCATTGTCTGGTGGACTTTTGAAAGTGCATAGCTACATGGCGTAGCTTAGAGGACTCTGTGAAGCCCTCATCTCCGAACGCCGCATCGAATTGTTTGATAAAGGCCATGACTTTGTCTGTAGCACCAAAGTTGCCATCGTAGGTAAGGAAAGAGATGCTCTTCCCTCCCTCTTTGAACTTCTTGAGATTGGATGACCTCTTCCATGTGGCATAGGATTTCCTATGGCCTCTTCTTTTTGATGGCTCAAAGGTTGCACCATCACTTTCTTCAGAAGATGAAGAATTTGAGGAAGATGGAGAAGAGGGTGACCTCTTTCTCGCCTATTTCTTGCCTTGATCTTCGTTGTCTTGACCATCACTTTCATAAGAGGAAGAGGATGAAGAAGATGGAGAAGAGGGTGTCCTCTTTCTTGCCTTTTTCTTCTCTTGCTTTTTGTCATCCCTCTTTGAAGTATGGTGTGGAGAAGTATGCGATGGTCTTCTCCGTTTTGGAGGTGATGGAGAGCGTTTAGCCCGCCGTCTTCGTGGAGACATCTCCGTCGAGGTGGCAAGAGACTCACTTCTTTCTTGTTCCTTCGGTGGAGGCTCTTGAATTCCCCCTGAGAAGGAGATGCGTCAACAAGGAGCAAATTCTGAGCCCTTCATAGGGATCCTCTTCTTCTCCATGAATCGGAGAGAGACCCCTTTTGGAAGTCTCGCAAGGAGGCTTCCTAGGTGTTCTCTCGTCATGGTGGGGAGCTTGGAGAATCCCATGAGCACGAAGCTGTCATTGCACTTCATTTTGGAGGGGTGGATTGCCCATGGCTTGTTGAATCCTAGAAACAAGATAGTTAACAAGCATCGGGGAATCATAATTAGCTTGCTCATTAGCGAAATCAAAGTTATCAACATTAATTTCACTCTTTTCACTATTGTCCGCCATTCTAACAAAATTTTAGGTGTACTTTGGCACTTCAAGCCCTAGTTGCTACTCGTCTTTACCCCTTTAGAAAAAGCACTCAAGCTACTATACCCGTGGCTCGAATACCATTAATTGCAAGGAATAGAAGAGAGGGTCGTTCAACACCAAAACAACATCGGCTCCTGTCAAGCTTCTAATAGCTCAATAGTGGTTAAGCTGTACGCAAGCCCCGTAGGAATCCACTATTAAGACCATAGCTGTCGACGGTGATGTCCCGTTAACTACACAAAGGCAGGCGCACTCCAAGGCTGAAAAATCCCTATTCTACTTACTCACATGCAATTAATAGTACCAACCATTTATAGCTAGCTTGAGGACCTCCCTTCTTGAGTAGGAAAAGAGAAACCTTGTTGTCTAATACCAATGTAACATTTGATGGCCTAGTAACTTGTGTGTAGCAGAAAATAGCATGAACATAGTGAGCATTTCATTAGAATAGATTCCTAATGAGATTAACAAGAGTGCTTGGGTGGACAAAGCAACAAAAAGCATAACACCTAGTTAGATAGCATGAACAATACTTCAAAAGAGAGAGAAATTAATCAATTGTCAAGGTGAGGACCGGATTTGCATGGAGCTGGTCCCCCCTCCAAAAGGCTTTGTATTATGGTTTCTCCCATCAAGAGAGACATTTTACAATAGAATTTCTTGTGTTCCTTCATTACTAGCTAGTGCAATGAAGATGGAAGCTTCATGCACTACGCAAAACACTTATCAAAGACAACATCGATTCCCTCACGGTCTCAGAACTAGGACCTCACACACCTTCAATGATGGTTAGAGCTAGCGGGGAATGCAAGTAGATTGAGAGGAAGAAGGAGTATTCTTACGAGAAAGATGTACATCTCCTCATATAATCACTCATATTAGCATAGCTTAGATTAGTAATCAGCATGGTAGAGGAGATGAGCATGCATTGAAGCTTGGCTCTTGGTTGGATTTGCATCACAAATCCAAGAGTTGTTGGTGTAGGCCTCCCTTCTTACAAGCTTGGAGTAGGAGATAAGCTCTCCATTAAAGCTTGAGAAGGAAAGAGAGAGTCTTCTTGCTCCACACCTTGATTGTGTGAGTGTGTGTGTGTGTCAATAATGCCTTGCAAAAATCAGCCTCCTCTCTCTCTTGGTCGACCCCCCTTGCTAATTACTCATGCTAGCATCATATTGGACCTCCCCAGGCTTAGCCAATGTCAATTAAGCATCATAAGTGATAGCCTTTCGACACGTGTCCCCCTTTCTCCTTTTGTGAGAGATTTAGGTAATTTAATAATTCAACTAAACTCTCATTGGACCCCTTTGCCTCCTGGCCCAATAGGAATTAGGCAAGCCATTGGGCTGCTAAATGCTCATTGGTCCCCTTGGGAGATTGTCCAATAGCCTTCTAGAGAGCTTAATTCTTATTGGTTCTTTTATTAAGTGTTTTAAATTAATTAAACTAAACATAATCTAGCCTAATTCTCATTGGTACACCTCCAAGGCCATCCAATAGGATTTGAGTACACCTTGTGGGCATCTAGGCTAGGGAGCTGACATGTGTCCCTCTTTCCCCTTGTGTACAAAGGGAGCTTGTGTGTGTGTGTGTGTGTGTGTGTATGAGTTTCTCTCGCATCCCCTACTTCTTGGGCTCGCCCCCTCCTATATAGGGCTTGACAAAGACTTTTGGGACACACACAAAGCATTCAATTTTCCCTAAAGTTGACCTTTGGACACAACCTTTGAATTTTGGAGCCTTAGCATTTTGGAAGTCTTAATGGGCTGAACCTTAAGGTCTTTTAAGCCCATTGTTGCACATAGCTCTTTTGCAGATGCCCCCCCCTTTGGATCCCTATTTTCCCTCCTTTGGATCCCTACTATGGCTGGTCTGCTAACTTAACCAATATTCTAGCTTTTTCTCCCCTGGAACTTCCCCATATATATTAAATGATTAGTTTAACATGAGAAAATCATTTAGGAGAATTAAATATTGATTATTATGACACCTACATATGATCTTCGATTTGAGCGAAGATTATAGATCTGTAATCTACATGTCGAGCTCTTTCCATAGATATGCTACATAATATGGTTTTGCTTGCTAGATTTTAAATTTCATATTGGGAGGAAAATTTGAATTCAAATAAACTAGCCGTTTTGCCTGTTTGAATTCAAACGTTGTCCTTTGATTGCTTTCTTAATAGGAGAGGTTTGACTCCCTTAAACTGCCAAAAAAAGAGGCCCTCCTAGAACCCGGATTCTCTTCCTAATGTGAAAGTGGACGAGGCCACGGGGGAACACAAACAAATCGCCGGCATAGATGGTTTGGTAGAAGAATTGGTTGGCATGTGCGATGGTGACGAAGCCAACAAGGAGCATGACTTTGGCGAGGAAGAGGACTTCGGTGGCACGGGGGGTGCATGTGTGGCAGTTTGATACCACGGGGCTTGTAGTCAATGCGAGCGATGGAGAGGCCTTGCGTGTTGAGGGCACCAAAGGTGGCGGCAGTGGCGAGGTTGACGGCACAACCGAGGTTGCAGGTGAAATTGGCGGGGTTGCGGAGCTGCTGGGAGACAAAGTTAGAGGACTGCACGACGATAGATGGCTTGCAGGGAAGGTCGTTGAGGGTAAGCTGGAGCTCCTGGACCCAATCTTCCACGTGGCACAACATTGCCTTCTAGATCTTTTATTGTGACCCTCCTCCCTACTCGTGTAGACACCATTCGCATGCATGTTCTGGGAAAGAAGCTATTTGTGAGCCCTCCATATATATCACATGCATTCAAGGCATGTATAGAAATGCTCTATTTTACACACTTTGAGGAGATATAATATTCACCATTTCTCCCACCATTTGTCTGCTTACGCATTTGGCAACTTGTGATGGCCACACTTTTTGAGGTTCAACCATCAATCAGACCATTCTTGGATTTCTCGTTAATGATTCTCTCCCTATTTTCTTATGTTCTAGGATGAAATCATGGTCAAACCTCAATTTTTTGAGGCTTTACCATCAATTCTGACCATTCTCAAATCTCTCATAAATGACTCTCTCTGTGTTTCTCTCCGTGTTTCTTGTGTTCTAGGATGAAATCTTGGTAGAGTTCTTCCTATTGCATAGTCGTAATCCCTACTTCCAAATTGTGGCCCTCGAACCCCATTGGAGATGTATATAATCTTGCATACTCTAGGTGATTTGTGTTTTAACCCCATGGATAGCCGTCTTGGGAGTCTTTGATCCCATTGATAATGTGTGTTGAGTCTCTAAAACATATGTATGCTCTTTCGGTTCATTAGTCCCTGTTTCTCTCATGGTTTGGCTCCCTAACCATTGTGAGCTAGACTCTAGTCTACTTGGTGGATTTCTTCCTTGCAAAAGAGATTGGAGCATTCATAAAGGTATATTTTTCCACCTCTCTTTGTTCTACCATTTTGTACTTTGTCCCACATACATATATGCTAAAAAGATGTATTCCTCATTAGGAAAAATTTGGACTCACAAAGGGGCCCTTTAAGGAGTTTGACTTTACCTCTCTCTACCAAAACGGGCACATGGATAAATTTTTGCTAACAAACTCCAAAGTTGGCGGAGGTTTGACAATTAGAATGTCCTCTTCAAGCTCTATCTACTGATATATAGCACACCAATTCCTCATATTTTAGAAGATTATTTTTTTGATTCACCTATGATGTGACAAATCTGTTGGAATCTAAGTGAATCAAAAAAGAATCTTCTAAAATATGAGGAACCTCATGACGTGCTATATATCAATAGATAGAGCTCGAAGAGGACATTCTAACTGTCAAACCTCCGCCAACTTTGGAGTTTGTTTGCAAAAAATTATCCATGCACCCATTTTGGTAGAGAGAGGTAAAGTCAAACTCCTTAAAGGGCCCCTTTGTGAGTCCAAATTTTGCCTAATGTGGATATTTGAATAGGGGAAATCATAAATGTTCTTATAGTCCAACAATTCTTTGGGATTGGGCTTGACGCACCTATAGAATCTTTTTTGCTCCCCATTAATGGACCTATAAAGGCCCATATAGCTGTAATTATTTTGAACTCTCATAGAGTTTTTTGTCTTAATAAACCTAGCATTTGACTTATGGAGTAAAGGAGGTCTCTCCTTAGTTTCTTCATCAACCTTTGCCTTGGTTCCTTTCATGGCCCACTTTAAAAAAAATTAGGAGTAGAAAACAACTTGGTATTCCATTACATCACCATCAAAGTATCTATTTCCATTGTAGTCCACATGCACCTCTTTTGGAAGTCTCGCAAGGAGGCTTCCTAGGTGTTCTCTCGTCATGGTGGGGAGCTTGGAGAATCCCATGAGCACGAAGCCGTCATTGCACTTCACTTTGGTTGGATTGCCCATGGCTTGTTGAAGCCTAGAAACAAGATAGTTAACAAGCATCGGGGCATCATTAGTAGCTTGCTCATTAGCAAAATCAAAGTTATCAACATTAATTTCACTCTTTTTACTATTGTCAACCATTCTAACAAACTTTTAGGTGTAAAATTTTTAGGTGTGTTTTGGCACTTCAAGTCCTAGTTGCTACTCCTCTTTACCCCTTTAGAAACAACACTCAAGCTACTAGACCTGTCGCTCGAATACCATTAATTGCAAGGAATAGAAGAGAGGGTCGTTCAACACCAAAACAGCACCGGCTCCTGTCAAGCTTCTAATAGCTCAATAGTGGTTAAGCCGTATGCAAGCCCCGTAGGAATCCACTATTAAGACCATAGCTCTCGACTGTGATGCCCCATTAACTGCACAAAGGCAGGCGCACTCCAAGGCTGAAAAATCCCTATTCTACTTACTCACATGCAATTAATAGTACCAACCATTTATAGCTAGCTTGAGGACCTCCCTTCTTGAGCAGGAAAAGAGAAACCTTGTTGTCTAATACCAATGTAACATTTGATGGCCTAGTAACTTGTGTGTAGCAGAAAATAGCATGAACATAGTGAGCATTTCATTAGAATAGATTCCTAATGAGATTAACAAGAGTGCTTGGGTGGACAAAGCAACAAAAAGCATAACACCTAGTTAGATAGCATGAACAATACTTCAAAAGAGAGAGAAATTAATCAATTGTCAAGGTGAGGACCGGATTTGCATGGAGCTGGTCCCCCCTCCAAAAGGCTTTGTATTATGGTTTCTCCCATCAAGAGAGACATTTTACAATAGAATTTCTTGTGTTCCTTCATTACTAGCTAGTGCAATGAAGATGGAAGCTTCATGCACTATGCAAAACACTTATCAAAGACAACATCAATTCCCTCACGGTCTCAGACCCAGGACCTCACACACCTTCAAAGATGGTGAGAGCTAGCGGGGTATGAGAGTAGATTGAGAGGAAGAATGAGTATTCTTACGAGAAAGATGTACATCTCCTCACATAATCACTCATATTAGCATATGTTAGATTAGTAATTAGCATGGTAGAGGAGATGAGCATGCATTGAAGCTTGGCTCTTGGTTGGATTTGCATCACAAAGCCAAGAGTTGTTGGTGTAGGCCTCCCTTCTCACAAGCTTGGAGTAGGAGATAAGCTTTCCATTAAAGCTTGAGAAGGAGAGAGAGAGAGTCTTCTTGCTCCACACCTTGATTGTGTGAGTGTGTGTGTCAATAATGCCTTGCAAAAATCAGCCCCCTCTCTCTCTTGGTCGACCCCCCTTGCTAATTACTCATGCTAGCATCATATTGGACCTCCCCACGCTTAGCCAATGACAATTAAGCAACATAAGTGATAGCCTTTTGACATTTGTCCCCATTTCTCCTTTTGTGAGAGCTTTAGGTAATTTAATAATTCAACTTAACTCTCATTGGACCCCTTTGCCTCCTGGCCAATAGGAATGAGGCAAGCCATTGGGCTGCTGAATGCTCATTGGTGCCCTTGGGAGACTGTCCAATAGTCTTCTAGAGAGGTTAATTCTTTTTGGTTCTTTTATTAAGTGCTTTTAAATTAATTAAACTAAATTTAGTCTAGCCTAATTCTCATTGGTCCACCTCCAAGTCCATCCAATAGGATTTGAGTACACCTTGTGGACATCTGGGCTAGGGAGCTGACATGTGTCCCTCTTTCCCCTTGTGTACAAAGGGAGCGTGTGTGTGTGTACGAGTCTCTCTCTCATCCCCTACTTCTTGGGCTGGCCCCCTCCTATATTTAACTATAGCCTATATTGAACCTCATCGTCTGTTGTGGCTAATGGCATAGAGCAACTCTTTTAAAGTTTTGCGTTGTAGACGATGAGGTTAAATATAGGCTATAGTTTTTTAAAAATACCACTGACCTGGTATTTTTTTAAACGTGAGCTGCTACAGGAGCTGGAAGTCGTCGCCATTCGACGGAAAACAGATAAAGAGCAGGGTAGCACCATCGTGAGCCCATCGCCCAGATCACCTAGACATGGAGGGGGAGAGAGAGAGAGAGAGAGAGAGAGAGAGAGAGAGAGAGAGAGAGAGAGAGAGAGAGAGAGAGAGAGAGAGAGAGAGAGAGAGAGAGACTCTTCGATTGGGAGACAGAAACAGAGAGAAGGCATTTCTCGGTGGGCGGTTACCTTTTTCTAGGCCTTTCTATTTTAAAATAGAAAGTCCTCTCCCACTCCAATTCTACAAATTGAAGGAGCACTCTCAGCTCAGCATTGACCAAGATTCTATACAAACACATCTCCATGATGTGGGTGCGCTATGTAGGGCTTGACAAAGACTTTTGAGACACACACAAAGCATCCAATTTTCCCTAAAGTTGACCTTTGGACACAACCTTTGAATTTTGGAACCTTAGCATTTTGGAAGTCTTAATGGGCTGAACCTTAAGGTCTTTTAAGCCCATTGTTGCACATAGCTCTTTTGCAGATGCCCCCCCCTTTGGATCCCTATTTTCCCTCCTTTGGATCCCTACTATGGCTGGTCTGCTAACTTAACCAATATTCTAGCTTTTTCTCCCCTGGAACTTCCCCATATATATTAAATGATTAGTTTAACATGAGAAAATCATTTAGGAGAATTAAATATTGATTATTATGACACCTACATATGATCTTCGATTTGAGCGAAGATTATAGATCTGTAATCTACATGTCGAGCTCTTTCCATAGATATGCTACATAATATGGTTTTGCTTGCTAGATTTTAAATTTCATATTGGGAGGAAAATTTGAATTCAAATAAACTAGCCGTTTTGCCTGTTTGAATTCAAACGTTGTCCTTTGATTGCTTTCTTAATAGGAGAGGTTTGACTCCCTTAAACTGCCAAAAAAAGAGGCCCTCCTAGAACCCGGATTCTCTTCCTAATGTGAAAGTGGACGAGGCCACGGGGGAACACAAACAAATCGCCGGCATAGATGGTTTGGTAGAAGAATTGGTTGGCATGTGCGATGGTGACGAAGCCAACAAGGAGCATGACTTTGGCGAGGAAGAGGACTTTGGTGGCACGGGGGGTGCATGTGTGGCGGTTTGATACCACGGGGCTTGTAGTTGATGCGAGCGATGGAGAGGCCTTGCGTGTTGAGGGCGCCAAAGGTGGCGGCAGTGGCGAGGTTGACGGCACAACCGAGGTTGCAGGTGAAATTGGCGGGGTTGCGGAGCTGCTGGGAGACAAAGTTAGAGGACTGCACGACGATAGCTGGCTTGCAGGGAAGGTCGTTGAGGGTAAGCTGGAGCTCCTGGCCCCAATCTTCCACGTGGCACAACATTGCCTTCTAGATCTTTTATTGTGACCCTCCTCCCTACGCGTGTAGACACCGTTCGCACGCATGTGCTGGGAAGCAAGCTATTTGTGAGCCCTCCATATATATCACATGCATTCGAGACTTGTATAGAAATGCTCTATTTTACACACTTTGAGGAGATATAATATTCACCATTTGTCCCACCATTTGTCTGCTTACGCATTTGGCAACTTGTAATGGCCAGAATTTTTGAGGTTCAACCATCAATCAGACCATTCTTGGATCTCTCATTAATGATTCTCTCCCTATTTTCTTATGTTCTAGGATGAAATCATGGTCAAACCTCAGTTTTTTGAGGCTTTACCATCAATTTTGACCATTCTCAAATCTCTCATAAATGACTCTCTCTGTGTTTCTCTCCGTGTTTCTTGTGTTCTAGGATGAAATCTTGGTAGAGTTCTTCCTATTGCATAGTCTTAATCCCTACTTCCAAATTGTGGCCCTCGAACCCCATTGGAGATGTATATAATCTTGCATACTCTAGGTGATTTGTGTTTTAACCCCATGGATAGCCGTCTTGGGAGATTTTGATCCCATTGATCATGTGCGTTGAGTCTCTAAAACATATGTATGCTCTTTCGGTTCATTAGTCCCTGTTTCTCTCATGGTTTGGCTCCCTAACCATTGTGAGATAATTTCTAGTCTACTTGGTGGATTCCTTCCTTGCAAAAGAGATTGGAGCATTCATAAAGGTATATTTTTCCACCTCTCTTTGTTCTACCATTTTGTACTTTGTCCCACATACATATTTGCTAAAAAGATATGTATTCCTTGGATATTTGAATAGGGGAAATCATAAATGTTCTTATAGTCCAACAATTCTTTGGGATTGGGTTTGACGCACCTATAGAATCTTTTTTGCTCCCCATTAATGGACCTATTGAGGCCCATATAGTTGTAATTATTTTAAACTCTCATAAAGTTTTTTGTCTTAATAAACCTAGCATTTGACTTATGGAGTAAAGGATGTCTCTCCTCAAGTTCTTCATAAACCTTTGCCTTGGTTCCTTTCATGGCCCACCTAAAAAAAATTTAGGAGTAAAAAACAACTCAGTATTCCATTCCATCACCATCAAAGTATCTATTCCCATTGTAGTCCACATGCACTAAGTCCCATAATTTGCTAGGTCTATCATTTTTTTGACACAATAACATCTATTGGATCTTGATAGACCTTAGACCCTTGATTGTTGTCAATCAGAGGTTGCAACTACATGAGCTTCATCTTAGGCTTAACACTAGAGGTTCAAATGACCTTGCCTTTAGTTTTAAAGCTTTATGTGGCATGAGATTTTTGACAAGATTTGGTGCATTGTCAAGCAATGTGTCTGATAGATTTCCTTCCAAGGTAGTCTTCATCTATTACGTCTCTTCTTGCTTTAGACTATGAATACAATGCTAATCCTATATCCTTGGATTGAGTTTCTAGAATGATAGAATCTTCCTAACCTTAGAACCATGAATTTTGTTTTGCTATACAAATCAAAGCAGAATCAAAACCTATTACCTTAATTTTGAAATTTTAATTTCTTCCTTTCTTTGGCTACATCTCATCCAAGAGCCTTGGCTCCAGACATGAAATGTATCCAACACTCAAGGATGTTGAAGTTCACAATTTAGTTACAACAATTTTTGATCAAATCTACAAAATTTTAAATTCCAATCTTTAAAGCCTTGTTGTAAGTGGATGACACAGGCTTTCATGAATCTGAATTCAATCTTGAAAACTTGTATGGCCTTTTATAGACGAAGGCTACCTATGGGATCAACCTTGCCTCTGTCTAAGACCATCATTAGATGTGATTCAACTTTAGCAAGATTTTTGGTTGATATTTTCTCATTTGACTACCCTATATGTGTGGGCAATGTTGGAGACATTTATGTTCAAATTTACTCATTTGTCTAGAGTATATGAATCATGATCCACGTTCTAATATATTTGAGCTTCAGACTTTGGTAGTAGAGCTAGGGAAAGCCCATGTGGTCGGTTAGGCTAGGCACCTACCCACTATACTTATTTTTTATGTGCCTAATAGAATAAGGGGGCTCACATGTTGATAGTTAGTTTAACCCTTGCAAACACAAGTCTCGTGCACTTCACAAAATCTTACTTGATGCACTCTTACTAGGGTTCTAATTCTCAAGTGCTAATCCAATGGCATGGGTATGGTCCACACTGCACAGGCAATGCATGACATGATGGTATGGTGATTGATGAGAGATGTTGTACATATGAGCTCCACTCTGTAAGGGAAAAACCATCTAGCTTATGAATCCCAGCCCTACCCATGCCAAACACTCTTTACGTCTCTTTCTAGAAGGAAAATAAAGACAAGAGGATTTGATGAGAGTCAACATGTTGTGTAGAGTGCAAGCATGCGCACTACATCGAAATACCAATAAAATCATCCGTACAATACTTTGCCAACATGTTCAAAGCATGTTGTTTTTTGATAGTCGTGCGCTCTCTTTCGTGCCTATAATTGCAATGCTCAAAAAGTAACGCAGCTCTCCCAGATCCATCAATGAAAAACTATTGCTTCAAAGAAGCTCTTTACATGCTTAATTTACCTCATGATTGCCACCAATCAACACTCAAATCATCCATATAAATGCTACGCCAGTGTATCTTGGAGAACCATGTGTTGTAATAGTGATATATTTTTGTTACATATATACATGGGGCTATATAAACATAAGAAATACAAACATAAGAAAAGATGCCATTGCGAGCTGCAGTGCGAGCAATTCAATGGTAATTAGTTACGGTATTGGGCGGTTGATTGTGAGCATACAGTGCAAGCCATTCAATGGTGATTAGTTACAGTATTGGGAGGCTGATTGTGAGCCTGTAGTGCAAGCAATTCAATGGTGATTAGTTATAGTATTGGGAGGTTTACTGTGCATGGGTAACTTTTTCAATTCTTGAGAACTAATTACGGAGGTGTTTGTCACAACAAGTGTTGTGTACATACAATGACAAAGTCTATTCTTGATTTGGCAATGTCACTCTTACTAGGGTTTGATTCTCAAATGCTAATGCAATGGCATGGCTATGAGCTACAGGCAGTGCATGAGATGATGGTATGGTGATTGATGAAAGATGTTGGTATGAACTCCATTGTGTAAGATAACAACCATCCAGATCATGAAACCCACCCCCTTCCCTATGCCGAATGCCTTCGGTGTCTCTCTCTAGAAGGAAAACAAAGACAAGAGAATTTTTTGAGAGTCAACATATTGTCTAGAATGCAAGCATGAGCACAACATGCATAAATGTCTCTACATTCTCCCTACAAATTATGATCCAAGGGAATAACAATACAATCATGCATATGATATGTTGCGAACATATTCAAAGCATATTGTTTTTGGGGATAGCCATGTATCCTCTTTCATGCCTATAATTTCAATTCTAAAAAAGGAATGGAGCTCTTCTAGATCCATTATGAAAAATTCTTGCTTCAAAGAAGCTCTTTACATGCTTGAATGACCTGATGATTGCCAATAATTAACAAATTACAAATGATCTTCATAAATGCTACACCATTGTATATATATTTGTTACAAATATAAGCAGGGTTGCCAGTAATTAACAAATTACAAATGATCTTTATAAATGCTACACCATTGTATATATATTTGTTACAAATATAAGCAGGGCTGCCATTGCAGTCTGCAGTGCGAACAATTCAATGGTAATTAGTTACAATATTGGGAGGTTGATTGTGTGGGTGACTTTTTTTTATTGTTGAGAACTAATTAGGGACGTGTTCGTCGCAACAAGTTTGGTGTACGTACAATGACAAACTTGCCCTAATTCTAATTGAGGGTGTTCTGGACGCTGGCGATGAGGCGGCGCACCTCATCATCATCAATGCCCAGGGTGGTCTCGAGCACCTCTTCGGGGAGTGGAGGGTCGGAAGCGAAGAGCGCGACGGCAAGCTGGGAGGCACCGGGGTTTTGGCTGTTGAGGGCGGCGATGGCAAGAGCGGGCTTGGACTTGTCGGGGTTGAATTGAAAGTGGACGAGGCCACGGGGGAACACAAAGAGATCGCCGGCATAGATGGTTTGGTAGAAGAATTGGTTGGCAGGTGCGGTGGACACGAAGCCTACGAGGAGCGTGCCTTTGGCGAGGAAAAGGACTTCGGTGGCACGGGGGTGCACGTGTGGCGGGTTGATACCACGGGGCTTGTAGTCGACGCGAGCGATGGAGAGGCCTTGCGTGTTGAGGGCGCCAAAGGTGGCGGCAGCGGCAAGGTTGACGGCAGAGCCGAGGTTGCCGGTGAAATTGGCGGGGTTGCGGAGCTGCTGGGAGACAAAGTCGGAGGACTGCACGGAGGCGGCAGGCTTGCAGGGAAGGCCGTTGAGGGTAAGCTGGTGCTCCTCCAGCTCGTCGGGGCTGAGGGCCACGCAGAAGTCTTTCAGGGGGTCCTCGTCGGCGGCCCTAGCGGTTGGAGCCAAGGGGACGAACAGGCCGCTGCAGGGCAGCCATAAGCTGCTTGGGAGACATCACTTATGATCTGTGAAGGCGCGAGAGCTGGGCGGTGGAGAGAAGGCGAATGCAACACTTGCGACTTATAGAGTTAACTGAGCAGCTGATCAGCTGATGAGGCTACACTTGATGAGCTCGTCTCCTTTTATAGGCGTCGCTGCTGCTGCGGGGACTTTTAGATGTGTTAACCACGTAAAACGCGTTTGCTTACGTCGCGTCTAGCGACTCGACCTTTTCAAATTACTTCCCTGAACCTTCCACGTTGCACAACACGCAACAAGCTATTTGTGAGCCCTCCACGTATATCACGTGCATTCGAGGCCTCTATAGAAATGCTCTATTTTACACACTTTGAGGAAATAATAATATTCACTTTCCTAATTTAGCCTTTCCTTTTTTCTATGGGGTCAACACCAACTCATTAAAGTCTCTCTCAGCCATAGATGATCCCTTTCTTTTGATGGCTGAGAGAGTTGTAATCGTAAAAGGCTCCTTTACTTCCCTTCCCTCCATCAAATTAGATTGCATCATAGGGGTGTTTGGATTTGACGAACGATCGGGCCTTGCTTGCCATCTTTGAAGATAGAAGCAAGTTCAATGGACTCTTTCAATGTACTACACTTCATTTTACATACTAGAGCCATCAATGTCTCTTTCAATCCACTTTCCTAAAAGTCTACAAGATGCTTTGTAACTTTCAAAACACTCTCTTTCTATTTGTTGATAGACTCATGAACGGTGATTTTTTTATGTGGTAAGAAAACCATCCATTTAGAGCATGGCAAAGCTCATCTAGGGCACAAAGTTACTACTAAACATGATTTTATAAAGACATTCCAAGTTTTAGACACACTTCGGTCTTGATTGACCTTATGCTACCACCTATCGGCTACAATCAATAAAATTACAGGTAGTGTGCTGAATTCTTGCGTCATATATCATCACCAGTGTTGAAAAGACAAAATTCCTTTTGCAGTTTTGAGAGACAATGCTCAACTGCATCGGGAGTGTGAATAGGCATTGAACTATTATATATCAGGGGCTTTGAATTATTAAGCTTCAATTTCGCCCCTTGGTTGCTCCTTGGTTCGACCCAACCTCATGCAGATAATACATTCCTGCATTTTAAAAAGAGCAATTTTTATGAAAATATTTTTTCAAATTTTAAATGCCCTTTTGTATGTCACATATTTTCTATGCATTTGAGAAAATATAAAACCCTATATGCTGAACTCACGTGGTATAGTTTGAGCAACATACTCACCCTACAGGGAAGGTTGAAACTAAAATCATTATTGGGGTTGATTCCAGGGAGTCTTTCCCCCTCCCCTTACACCTTAGTTACCATGTGCTCGTTCCTGCAGCCTTGCCTAGCGTCCTCTACAACCACGCCTAATTCGCAATCCCAACAACTCCTAACCAGCAAGCTCTCCTCCCACCTTCTCTCACATACACTCACCACCACCTCTACCCTCACCATCGTCTACACCATAGCTAGTCATGCACCACAAATGAGAGAGAGAGAGAGAGAGAGAGAGAGAGAGAGAGCTAAGGCATGTGCAAGAGGGAGAGGATGGAAAGAGAGACGCATGGCCTCCACCAAGACGCCCCTCCTCTTCTCTCACATCTGAACGTGTAGGCATCTTTTTAGATTGTTTAAATATTTTCATTTAAAATGATTGCGCCCGCTCTACTTAAGTATTTAGAAGCAAACCCCTCCCCCCCCCGAAATTAGCTATCCATGAGACTAAGAGTAAAACTATAAAAAATTTATAGTACCATGTAAGTGCAAGATAAGAGGGATATTTCCAAAGCTAAATAAGTGCATATATATTAGGGTTAGGCCATAGCATGGTCTAGGAGTATGGGGTGGCTAGGTTGGTGGCATCGATTGTCATTGTCGTGGTCAATATGCTTTGGTTTTGTAGTTCTAGTTGGCTATAGAAATCAGTATGTCATCGTTTGATGGATACTGATCCTACGTAGGTTGTGACACATATGAAGGTTGGTGAGAGGTTTCTGTGTCATGCCAGGTAAAATGTAGTGCTTGTTCATAGGTCAAAAAGTACTATGGGAAAAGCGTCAATAGCTCCACCTCTTCAACTTAGGGCAAAAAGCATTGATTCTTTATTTCTACTATCTCATTATCATCTCACACCCTAGCTAGATCCTATATCTAAGGTAACTTCCATTATATATATATATTCTATGTATTTTTCATATCTTTCTTATATTTCTTTTAAATAGCTACTAGGAAGGAATCAAATGCTAGTGGGACACTAGCTTCCATGATTCTCAAAGATATCCCTATTTTAATGCATTATTGGCAGCATGATTACAAAACTTTTTCAAGGAGCAATGTCATGATTTCATATGGCATGAAGTGTCCATCGGAATCAAATAAAAGTCTAGGCTACGGGGACCACACGAAGACTTCTGCTGCCAAAACTATACCCTATTTTGATGATTTTTTAACATAAGGTTCCAATCCGAATTGGAAAAAGTATATAAAAGCTGAGAGTTGTAGATAATGAGCTGAATTTTTTGCCCATTATTTTAATTTTTTATTTGGAGCCACGGTTGAGGAGATATGATCAAAATACTGGACCCCAGTCTGCCCACATCATGCAGGGACAACTCATTTTTCAACTTTTCCAGTTTCTGTTCACACTAGCTCTTCTCTTCTTGTGTAAACCCTTGGGGGTCCCCTTCACCTATAAAAGGGGACCTCTTCTTCCTTGAAAACCATTCAAGCCATTGAGGAGAGAAATTCACGAGGGAGTGAGAGTAGTAATGCCTAATTGTACTTAGTCATTAACATAAGCTAAGCCTTCACTTTCTCCTAGAGGAAGACTAGCCATTCTTGTAAGCTATCCTTGGAAGAACAACTCTAATCAAAGAAGATCTTGAACTTGGTGTATCAATCAAAGTGTAAGTCTTCTCTCTTCTTCTCTCTCCATAAAAATGGTGTCAAAGGGTTTGTCAAGTAAGATGTATTCTACGTTGATATTTTGTTGATTTCTTGTTGTTTTCTTTTTCATCTCTATCCAACATATATATATATATATCTAATCTCACTTTCTTAACCAAACCTATCTCTCTCACTCTTAGAAATTCATTCTCTCTATAAATTCTAGGTTATCCTTGCTACATGTACATCTCTCCTCGCAGTATCCTTATTGCCTACGGGCAAGAATAGGGCTTGGGAGGGAAACTCTCTTCTCTTCTTTCCTTTCTCTTCTCTCATATCTACATTTTGCACATACTAGAGTTATCCTAGATGAATAATCCACATGATGAGAATTTCTATCACTTTCACTCTGTGCGATCTATTAGAATTAACGTATGGATTAGCCGTAAAATACACTTTCAACAACATATAGTGTTTCTCTTTGGCCTAGAAAGTCTCAATAAAATAATTCTTTCAGCGGATCCCATCATACTACCTCTTATAGACTATAACTTTTGTTTTGACGTAAGTGTAGTTATCTTGCTATGAACCAAAAGGATTTTCATACACAATTAATCCCAATCACTAGACAAAACATAATATTATAATAAGCACAAGACTATAATTGCAAAGAGAAATTCATAGCCTATTTGGTCGGCAAAGATTGAACGCCATTAACTCATCTATTTATCCTTTAATATTACCTATGATACAATATGACCATAGCTTTGATGTTTTCATCTTTGTGTTGTTTTGGTATTCTCTTTTGTGTTCTTTGTTTGTGTGTGTGAGTGCAAGAGAGAAAGAGTGGGGCTTCTTTGATGGCACTTCCTTGCAAACCCTAGTCTTCATGGCATCTATGGTTTAACTCCTTCATATAGTTTTTTGGAGTTCTCTCACAAACTCTCACAACCAAAAGCCCGGTGCTTTCTTGGCAAGACCGCAAATTTCTTGATAGCGTGCAAGAGGGTGAGGATCAAAAGAGAGATGCATGGCCTCCACCAAGTCGCCCTCCTCTTCTCTCCCATTTGAACGTGTAGGCATCTTTTTACATTCTTTAAATTTTTTGATTTAAAATGATAGCGCCACCCCCTACTTAAGTCTCTTGAATCGAACCCTCAAATCACGCCTACAAATCTTACACTTCCTCATTTGAGGCTATTAGATAATGTACATCTGTTTGAAAGTCTGATTCATCCTTCTCATTGCCTCTTCAATTATTTTTTCCATGATAGTAGGCATCCTTTGTGTGGTACCTTTTTTGGTCAACATCATTTTATTTCGGGTAGAGGTCATTTAGTAGTCAAGATATTGGTTTCCTTAGTAACTTCATCAAAGGCCATACAGTTGTCCACAAAATAAAAGGTCTCCTTATTTACTCCTTCTAGAGAAGAGAATCCCTTGAAATGAAGATCTTTTTCAAGTGTTTCATTTTTGAGACCCTCTATGAACAATATTGCTAGTCTGTCTTGTGTGGGACTTCTCTTGGGGCTTGCACTACAAAGAAGCAACCTTCTCCTTCTCGTTGTCTTCTTGTTTAAAAGAATATATGTGAGAAATGATGTTGTGCTTTATGCATCTTTTTGAAAACTCTTCAAAAAATTCACTCAATAGACTCTCTATAGTAGGAAAGTCATCTATACTCAAAGGTTGGAACCATGTCAAACTAGTTCCTTCCAATGTCAATCCAAAAGGTTGTGTGCTCTTGTGACGCTCTTAGCGACGGAAATACACTGGGTTTTTATAACCCCCGGCGTCGCTATAACCGTCGCTAAAAGCGTCGCTACGAGAGCGTCGCTATCTGCGTCGCTATAGGCGTCGCTATGAGCGTCGCTATATAGCGACGCTCATAGCGACGCCTATAGCGACGCAGATAGAGACGCTCTCACAGAAGAGTATAGCGACGCATATAGCGACGCTACAGAGCCATAAATAGCGACGCTTATAGCGACGCCTGAGAGAATATTTTTTTGGTGGCAGGGCATTGAATGCCCTGCCACCCATCAACCATATTGTACTTGATTCACTTTTTAAAAAAAGTGCAAAGGTAAATAATAGACCCAAAATAGTCACCCACAAGATGCATTGTTTGCAAAATTGACAATTGTACACATCATAGACAAACTGAATTGATTGGCAAATGTAATAATGACAATTGTACAACATCATAGGCATAAAGAATTGATTGGCAAAAGGAATTGCGGTGACAAATGTAATAATATACATGGTTCAAAAAGACGTATAAAATCCGTCTCATGATACATAAGCTATGAGAAACCCTAAACTAATGCTATCTAGCTACGGCTAAACTGACGTCGTCTAATCAGACGTCTCATCGCGTCCAAGCGGCGTATCTGTCGGATTCTGCAAAAAAAGACAATAAGACAGTTTTCAGTAAATATAAACATATAACGACATTTATAAAACAATACAAAAAATAAAAAAGAGTAAACCCTAATACTAACCATGCCGCCGCGAGAACTGAGAATGTCCATCAGGGCGTTTAAGCCCTTCCTGCCTGCGTACTCGCGCTCGTACGGTGTGGGATCACGTCCTGTCATCGACCACTGTCAAAACATACAAAGATTTCATTATGTTAGAACTAAAAAACTCATAAACCCTAAACTATCGAACATGCATAAAGAGCAATGTGAAAAGACTTACAAAATCGGCCTCAAATGATGCCCATCCACCGCTCCCCAAGTGGTGCGAGCTCCCTGCCTCTACTCGCGCTCTGGCTGCATCCTTTTGTTGCTTCCACTTGTCGGGATTCTCGCGCGCTGCTTTCTTCGCATTCTTCCAATCTTCTTTGGCCAGCCAATCTGGCCTATTCCACCCATTCTTGATTGCTTTTTGCACTTCGGAACGCTTGTGTTTGCAGTATTCGCGCATTCGAATCTTCATCAGGTCTTCATTGAAGCGCTGATCCCGTGTTGGAACGGGAAACTCATCATGAAGTATGCTGATGACTCTGTTTTTTAAATCACTTGGTACTTCACTCCATTTGTTTAGTATATAGTGTCTAAACAGCTGAGAGCAAAGACCACGCATGCGCGAGATCACCTTCTTGCCGTCATCATCCATGATGATGCCGCCGCTGATGTCGACGGAGTAAGGCAAGCCCTCTAGCCGGTGACGCGTGAACCTGGGTGTCCCGGCAGGGGTCTCTAGCGGCGTGTCAATGGGGGTACGGACGTCAGGTGTCTCCATCGGCGTCTGGGCGCCGAAGCGAGGAGTGTCGAGTGGGGTGGCTCCTGGCGGAGTAGGTAGAGGTGTGTAGCTTCTAGGAACAGTCAGCCGTGAAAAACCTGGCGTAGACGGCGATGCTGTGGCTGGTGTGGGGGCGGGCAAAGAAGGGGAGGGTAAAGAGCCTCGTCGAACACGAGGCGGTGTGGAGGCATCGGCGGCGGAATCCCCACAACAACCGCCACCGCCACCACTAGAGCGCCGGTGTCTAGACGAGTGTGACGCTCGTCTCGTCGACGCCGAAGCTTCGGAGCGCGCCGAATGCTCCGAAAGAGAGGGAGATGCGGATGGTGTAGGAACGCGCGATGATGCGCCAGAGCGATGACGCTCCACGTACCACTGTCTCTGCTGCGGTGACAAAGAAGAAAGAAACTCCTCATCATCCATACCTGCATTAAACACACGAATATTTAAACTCCTTATTGAATGAATAGAGTAGACAATGACGCAAAGACCATTAAATACAATGACGTAATGACGCATATAAATACAATGACGCAATGAATCGAGTGATAGAAGAGGCAAGTCGAAAACTCAGAATTTTCAATCAAAAGATGTGAGCGCGAGTAGAAAAGAGCGTTACACACCATGGAAGCTACTTAGAGAGCTAGAGCTTTTACAGCACGGAGCAAAATTGTTCAAATACAATATTTGTGGCTTTAAGAGATCTCTCTCTCATCCTCGCATAACTCAGCATAACTTCCTATATCTATATAGAGCTCTCCGTTTAAACACATATCCTCTGTTTCATTTTGTAGCTCCTCTGCATGCACCCCATATAGAGTAGTAGCATCTTGATGCTCGTCTGGCACCACCGCAGCGGCTTCTGATTGAGCATCTTCTCTGATCTCCTCCATTGATGTCGTTGTGATTGGCACATGGTAGCCTTCATACGTCCTTGCACTACGAGGGGCTACCTCTATGACGTACCACCAGTTTGATGTAGACTTTGTAGGATGAAATACTACCTGCCAGAGCCACATAACTTACATGAGAGCCACATAACTTGTAAAAGGGGGATGTTAACTATTTATATACTTACTTGTTCACAATGCTCGGGTAGTACGAAAGTGTCTCTTAGGTCAGTCCATTTCTTAGTAGAATCCACCTCAAGAAAACCAGACTCTCCTCTACGCACAGTAGCGTTTCGACCCTCCATGATTATCTTGAACCATTGCACGTCGAACAATTCGACAAAAAATCCTCTGTAATCGATCCTCAAAATCTCTTGCAGCGTACCGAAGTAAGTGAGTTCCGCCACCACGGGATCTGCATCAGAGGAACGTCGTCGACTAAACTGTTCAAATTTTGCCATGATTCCACAATCTTGAGTAAAACGCTTTTTGTCGATTCGTTCCACCCTAAAATGTCGACCTTTACACCATGCTGCTGTGTATGACTTATACTACAACGAACAAAGATTATGAGTGGCCGTTCAAACGTTTATAAATAAAGTCACTTGCTAGTCGTACATTGCAAACTTACCTTGGTCGCGCAACCCCGAGAGTACTCCCACTCTTCTTCAGTCACTTCGTCACCGCATTGTTGTGCGCTTTTCAATTGGTTGTGCAACCATCTTAAGCTCATGAAGGTTGGTAGGCTCTCCAGAACCGCTGGATAGTGCATCGGTGGTCGTCTTCCCCGTCTCCACTCGATTCGTGCCCTTTGTCGCTCTTGCTTTGCATCCTCATATTGTGAAATCCACTTTTGCATCACTGGATTGTGAAGCATGCAAAATCGGTTGATTTTAGCCTCTAGATCTTCCGTCATCTTCTTCTCAACACCGAGATTGCACATGACAATCCCAGATATGCGCTCATCATCTATGGTTCGCCATAGCGTGTCCCGGGATTTATCAAATCCGTCTAGCCACTCTCCAATGTACACTAGGGACTCTGATACCAACCAACCTTCTGCCATGCTACCCTCCGGACGTGCCTTTTGACGCACATATCCCTTAAGCGTTTTCATGAAACGCTCTAAGAAGAACATCCATCTGGAATGAACTGTGCCAGCTATTTCCACCTCATCAACTATGTGAATAAGAAGATGCACCTGAATGGTTAGTATTGTAGTAGGAAAATGTTTCTCAAACATGCACACAAGCTCCGCAGCATTTAGTTTGCCGAATGGTATGGAGTCTACGTCGATCTCCTTTTGTGAGATCCATTGCACCAGCTTTGCAAGTTTGTAGATTGTGTTACGGATGTCGAGAGACAAACATCCCTCAATGGCAACCGGTAAAATAAACTGTAAAGTATGTGCAGCAATGATATTAAAGTCCACATTTTATGCAATGATATTAAAGTCCACTATGAACGTACCTGACACATTTTATGCCAATCGTGTGACTTCAAACCGGTAAGCTTTCCTCCTTTAGTAAAACACGTTCGGAGCGAGTGCATTACGCCAGTGGGGGTCCGCAAAGATCGAATGGCCTCTTTTACTTTGCGTTCTTGGGCTCCTGTGAAAATCCATGGTGCTTTAGGAAGTTTTATCGATCCATCAGACGCTGTTTGCGGCCAATATTGCTCCATACGATCCACATTTCTAAGGTCAACTCTGGCTCCCAAAGTATCTTTCTTGCCGGTCAAATGGTCCCATAGTAGATTACCCACATTCTTGAATATGTGCATTGGATCGAGCAAGTGATTGATCACGAGTCGGGGCCAGTATGGTAACTCGTACCATAGAGATAGTCTCTTCATCCCTGGAGGCAATCCGTCATCGCACATCTCCTTCTGCTCTAACCATGCTTGTGCAGACATCCTTGGTGGCTCTCTTCCCAAAAAGCCGTCGCGTAACACATGATTCTCCGGAAGATACACTTGATGACCTTCGTAGATTTGCTTCTTCAGTGAGGGTTCCCTACGTGCATTCAGTCTAGGTCCACATGTGACACATGCTCTGTATCCGCTTGTTTGAAGCCCTGCATGTATACACATGATAATAGATCAACTATGGGGAAAAACAAGATTTACAGTGTCTGAGAGAGGAGTGTCAATAGATCACCTGAGCATTCTGTTAGCCCGGGATAGTCATGCATGGTCCACATTAGAATACCTCTGATCAAAGCATTCCGTCGTCCTGTGTGTCGGCTCATATCCACCACCTCTATGCCAATCCACAATTGTTGTAGCTCTTCCAATAGTGGACGAAGATACACATCCATATTCCCCACTTTATATCGCCCTGGCACAATCAAGCTTAGCCATAGGTGCCCCTTCTTCGTAGTCAACCACGGGGGAATGTTGTAGTTGACGATGACAACGGGCCATACACTGTAAGATGTTGATCTTTGACCAAATGGATTTACGCCATCCATAGCCAGGCCTAAGCGCAAATTTCGAGCTTCCCTGGCAAAATCCGACCATGTTCCATCTATATGTTTCCAGGCTGCGCAATCTGCAGGAATTCGTAGCACACCATCCGAAGATTTATTCTCCTCATGCCATGATGCTAGGGCGGCCATGGACTTACATTCGAAGAAATGCTTGATGCGAGGAAGCAAAGGAAAATGTCGCAAAACCTTTTGTGGAATTTTTGTCCCGTGGAGATCTACTCGATATCTTTCGGAATCACATTTCGGACACTTCTCCATGTCTGTGTATTCCCCTCCGAAAAGAATGCAGTCATTAGGACAAGCGTGGATAGAATTGTAATCCATCCCCAAGTTTCGCAAAATCTTTCTTGCTTCATCTCGGGAATCTGGCATCACATTGTCAGCTGGTAGAATGTGCTCTTTCAGCAATCTACACAACATAAAAATATGATACAGTCGTGTAAAAATCTATCAGATCATTATACATTTAGAGTTCTATTAAAGTAAACTAATTGTAATAGATCACCTGAAAAGCGCTGTGACGCTAGTGTCACTCCATCCAAACTTTGCCTGCATGTTGAGAAGAACCAGGAGTGCTTTCAATCTAGACATACGTGCTCCATTATACAATGATGTATCGGCTTCACTTTTCATATCATCATAGATAAGCCTTTCTGAATCCATGATCGTCTCGATCATTTCATCAATCTCGGGCTCAAACATTGCCTCGTTGGGAATGTGCTCTGCATGATCATCCCCCGAGCTGTCAGAGGCTACATCTTGTGGCCTCACATATGCTGCTTGACCAAAGCGCCTGCGAATACGTCTATTGGGTTGCAAGATTGCTGCTTGTTGGCCAGCGTCAGAGTCCGACGAGTTATAATTGGCAACAACTCGATCTATAATAGATGGATCGAACTCGCCAAATTCGCGAACGTGCTGCAAAGAAACACGTCTTGTCCGTCGCACAGCATGCTTGCATTGATTACAAGGACATAAGACCCTCGTTGAGAGATAGGTGTTTCGGTTGGACGGTCCCACATCCTCGTCGCTACTCATAATGAGGATAAAAAACTTATAACCTGGACAACAAATTTAATATTCTATTGGCATTCTTCGTCTTATCTCTCTCTCTCTCTCTCTCTCTCTCTCTCTCTCTCTCTCTCTCTCTCTCTCTTTACCTCACATTCTCTAGTCATGTCCAATCCCCGCACACCTCGGTCTAGAGGTGCACGGAGATCAGAACCACCGGGTTATAATCTCGTCTTTATTGGTCAATACCTATATTTGTGGGTACAAGAAATCTAGACACCCACGTCTACATGATACTGCATGTAGTGGACAAAATCCCTTTGCCTCTTCTCTAGCTGTAGCACTTCACTTCATCTTAACATCTTTTCACAGTAGATCTTTTCACTGTTCGTCTAACTCTAAACCCTAAACCGTAAGTAATTCTTGCGTGGACTCGATCTAACGTAAATAAGCGTAAATCTAAATAAACGTAAATCTAACTAAAAATAAAGCTAAATCTAATTTAACGTAAGTCTAATGACTAGAGGTTGTCTAGATGGTCATTGTGTCGGGGATGTAGTGACTCTTGCCGCCCTGAAGATCCACCTTCTTCCCTATCTTCTGAAGACATTTCACCAGTACTTTTGGATCGACGGAGCCCACCATGAGTGAAGGCAGCAATACCCTATATTCCATTGAGGGCTTTCTTCACCCGCTTCATGCAGGCATCGCAGTCTATGGAGACCCGCATCTAATCTAATATAACGTAAATCTAAATCTAGCTTAAATAAACGTAAATCTAGTTAAAAATAAACCTAAATCTAATTTAATGTAAGTCTACATATAACCTAATCTTTAACGTCTTTTAAGATAGTTTCCTACGATGTTATAACTCTCTTCTTCCTGTGTGTGTGCGCGTGTGTGGATGTGTGTGCCAATAAAAAGAGATAAATGGTATAACCTTTCTATCACCCATGCCAAGTATGATAGATTGATTATGCCATTTCTCTCTTGAATAATAGGTCTTCAGTTCAACTCCTCGTCAGCTAGATCTTTAGGTCTTTTAATTTTAATTAGTTTCCTACGACGCTCCCTTAGTTTCTCTTTCTTTCTCTCTCAATGTGTGTGCGTTTTTTTGGATCGTATGCATGTTTTCTTTCTCTTTTCCTCTCTCAATGTGTGCGTTTTTTGTTTATGCATGTTCTCTCTTTCTTTTCCTCTCTCAATGCGTGCGTTTTTTGTTTATGCATGCTCTCTCTCTCTTTTTCTCTCTCAATGTGTGTGTGCATTCTTTGTTTATGTATGTGTGTGCGTTTTTGCACTCTCTCTCGCTCTCTCTCTCTCTCTCTCTCTCTCAAAAACACTATGTGTGTGTGTGTATGTGTGTGTGTGAGAGAGAGAGAGAGGGAGAGAGAAAGAGGGGAAGGGAACATGAGAATGAGGAGAGGGAAGGAGCATACCTGGCTCTCCTTCCTCTCCTCGTGTGTGTGTGTGTGTGTGTGTGTGTGTGTGTGTGTGTAAAAGAAAAAGAGAGAGAGAGAGAGAGAGAGAGAGAGAGAGAGTGAGGGAGAGCGTTACCTGCTCTTTGCTTGAGGGCGCCGAAAACCTCAGATCTGAGATCTGAGTTTTTGGGCGCGCTCGGTTATTTTTTTTACCCCAGCTGGCGTCGCTATGAGCGTCGCAAATTTCTTTGTAAATTTGCGACGCTTATAGCGACGCTCATAGCGACGCCGGGATTTTTTTTTTTGAGCGTCGCTGTGTGAGCGTCGCTAATGTGAAGAGCCTCTTGTAGTTATATACTAGGTATGGAAGTCATGCACTTGGTATATTTTTAGGAATTGTTTGAAGAGAGATACATGGGCATTGGGATCTCGCGACCCACAATTTGTCTGCTTACCCATTTGTCAACTTGTGATGGCCTTACTTTTTGAGGTTCAACCACTGACCATTCTTGGACCTCTCATTAATAATTCTCTCCCTATTTCTTGTGTTCTAGGATGAAATCTTGGTCAGAACTCATTTTTTGAGGTTCGCCTATCAATCTGATCATTCTCAAATCTCTCATTAATGATTCTCTCCGTGTTCTTGTGTTCTAGGATGAAATCTTTGCGGAGTTCTTCCTATTGCATAGTCTTAATCCCTACTTCCAAATTGTGCCCTCGAGCCCCATTGGAAATGTATATAACCTTGCATAATCTAGGTGATTTGTGTTTTGATCCCATCTAAAAAATATGTATTCTCTTTTGGTTCATTAGTCCCTATTTCTCTCATGGTTTGGCTCCCTAACCATTGTGAGCTAGACTCTAGTCTACTTGGTGGATTTCTTCCTTGCAAAAGAGATTGGAGCATTCATAAAGGTATTTTTTTCTAACTCTGTTTGTTCTACCATTTTGTACTTTTGCCCACACACTTATATGCTAAAAACATATGTATTCCTTGGATATTTGATTAGGGGAAAGCATAAATGTTCTTATAGTCCAACAATTCTTTGGGTATGGGCTTAATGCACCTATAGAATCTTTTTTGCTCCCCATTCATGAACCTATTGAAGCCCATATAGGTGTATTATTTTGAACCTCATAGATTTTTTGTCTTAATAAACCTAGCATTTGACTTATGGAGTAAAGGAGGTCTCTCCTCGGGTTCTTCATCAACCTTCACCTTGGTTCCTTTTCATGCCCCATTTTTAAAAATTTTAGGAGTAAAAAAGAACATGGTATTCCATTCCACACCATTAATGTATCTATTCCCATTGTAGTCCACATGCATTAAGTCCCTGAATTGACTAGGTCTATCATTTATTTGACACAATAAAATTCCATTGGCTCTTGATAGACCTTAGACCCTTGATTGTTGTCAAACAAAGGTTGCAATTACATAAGCTTCATCTTAGGCTTAACACTAGAGGTTCATATGACCTCGCCTTTAATTTTAAAGCCTTACATGGCATGAGTTTTTTAACAAGATTTGGTGCATTGTGTCAAGCAATGTGTCTGATAGACTTCCTTCCAAGATAGTCTCTAGCTACTACATCTTTTCTTGCTTTAGACTCTCCTCTTGATTGATACAATGCTAACCCTATCTCCTTGGATTGAGTTTCTAGAATCATAGAATCTTCCTAACCTTAGTACTGTGAATTTTGTTTTGCAATACAAATTCAAAGAAAAATAAAAAACTATTACATCAATTTTTAAATTTTGATTTCTTTCTTTCTTTGGCTACATCTCATCCAAGAGCCTTGGCTCCCGACATGAAATGTAACAACACTCAAGGATGCTGAACTTTACAATCTAGTTACAACAATTTTGGAACCAATCTACCAAATTTTAAATTCCAATCTTTAAAGCCTTGTTGTAAGTGCATGCCACACTTTCATGAATCCAAATTCAATCTTGAAAACTCGTATGGAATTCTACTGACTAAGGCTACCTATGGGATCAACCTTGCCTCTGTCTAAGACAATCATTAGATGTGATTCTACTTTAGCAAGATTTCTGGTTGATATTTTGGCATTTGACTACCCTATGTGTGGGCAATGCTGGAGTCATCTATGTTGAAATTTACTCATTTGTCTAGGGTATATGAATCATGATCCATGTTCTACTATATTTGGGCTTCAGACTTGTTGGGGTTGGAGCTATGGGGGATGCCGCCTGAGGGCCATGGCGAGAAGATGAACAACAACAGAAGCAAGAAAGAGAAAGAGAGGAGAGACTCGACACCAGTACACGAAAACCACGGTATATTGTATTGAAAGCCTTACAATATAAAAGGTATAAAAGGTAAGCTTGGCATTCATAACTTGGACTCCAAGTGAAGTCACCTGCATGCTCCATAAAGGGAATTTCCCATAGGCTAGACACTCAAGATGACTGACCGAGGGCTTGAACCCAACAAGACTTTGGTAGTAGCTAGCTTATTCTCCTTGCATGAAGTCTATTTTCCGAATTTATGGTTGATATTTTTCCAATTTATCGATACCAAAAGTTTACTTCCTTATGTATCCCCCAATTTTTAAGATATGCTCCAAGATTCTTGATTTTGCAAAGAATTTTTTATAATGTTTTGATTCAAAGGTTGGTATTGGTTTTAGTAAATTATGTGCCGCAATATTCATACTTATTTAAAACTTTTCGACATGAGGTACATGAATCAAAATCCTTGTCCCTCCACATCCAAATCTAAAACTTAGGTAGATTTGTACTTTAGTTATGTTTATTGGAATACTATTTTGTCCCATTTTTACTTTTCATTGATTGATTAAGTCATGAGTTTTGTGTTTAGCATAGCGGTTTTTGACTTTCCATGAAATGTTGACTCTTTGCCATGATTTTTGGATCTCTCTGTAGTCAAACTCCTTGGAATTTCTTGATTATGCTAGCTCTATCCAGTGGGAATTTTTCGGTCCAAAACCCTTAGAAGGTACATCAATCGTGATTCATGACTTCAAACTTGCAAGGTTTTCATACCAAATTTGTCCTTACACATGGCTAACACATCTAAGCCACTGACCCAAAAGGGGAAAAAAAGACAATGATAATAAAAAATACTCGAGTTAATTCGGGCTAAAACCAAGCTCCAAAATTTACCCACGAGTCACGTCGGCTTATGCCATGGGGATTGGGGCATAACCAATGCATGAGAAATTAGCTTTTTCCTCTCAAGAAAATTAGCAAAAGTAAAAAAGAAAGAGAAGATAAGGATAAGGATAAGGTGAGTAAGTAACTTGTTGAAGAAGTTTTGACAAGAAGTAACTTGTTGTAGAAATAACTTATCAAGATAAGTTAAGGCCTTCATCAAATTAGTCATAAAAAGAGGGCTTCTCATTTTTGGAAGAGCAACCTTGAGAGTAAGTGGTAGAACAAGTTTCTGAAAGCCAAAGCTAATCCTCTTTCACATACACCCCCCCACACACCTCTCTCTCCAAGAGAAGCCATGGCCAAAACCATAATCAAACTTATCATTACGCACTCTCTCTCTCTCATCTCTCCTAACCTTCAAGCTCTCCATAGATGAATCTTCATTATCCTCTCATTCCAAGCAGTGCCATTGGTGGTCTTCTAGAGAAGCAAAGAGGAAGAGAGAAGACTACACTGCCAAGATTCTGTAACAATTTCTAAAGCGAGAAGAAGACCAAGGTAAGTTTTTCTCATCATCTTCATGTTATTCAACACCTTAAACAACTGGGTCACTTTTACTTCATGCTTAAGTTCTCATGTTCCCTAGGCAAGATTCCTCTTACTTTAAAGAAAAAATTATTAAATTTTTCTTGATTGTCAAATATCACATAACTAACCACTTATATAACGACGATGTTGTTCCAAGTTTCATAAGATTACTAGACTAATATGGCATAGAGAGAGTAGAAAGCACTATGTTTAACCATAGGTGACTAGAGAGTCATACTTATCAAAGTATTATGCATGATGATTGGTGAATCATATCTAAACTTACCCCTAAATCTCCGCAACAATTTCTTATTGATTTCCAAGTTACTCTTTTTCTGTTACCTAAATTACTTACTGCAGGTAAATTCCATAAATTAAATGCAATTAGGTATTGGAATTTTTGGAGGTAACTTTATTCTTGGAAAGAGGCATTCTAGTTTCTCCAAAATAAAATTGTCTCATGGAAGGTTCACAAATTTTTCTTGATTATGCATTCAAGTTAAATGAGAAAATAGCATCTAAAAAAACGTATGTGTGTAAGGTTTTGTTTAGTAGTGCATTTAAGTTAATGTCTAATTTTCTCAAGAGGTAGTTGAGTTTTGAAGGATAATCAAAGGAATTTCTTCAAGAAAGAGGATTCCCATTCCAAATAAGGTCATTCCCTCCGTTCTCTCTTGTCAATTGTAAAATCCGAATCTTTAAGCCTCTCCTAGTTATGTCAGTAATCCTCTCCATGGTAGAAGAGGTAAGCCTAAATATCACCTTAAGAAGATTTTATTTGTCATTCAAACTCTCTTGCATGAGCATTTCCCACTAACGAGCATATCCACTCTTAGGAATTTTGCAATTTTACTCTTACACTAGGTTGAAAGCATGTATTGGTGGTACCACTATTCCACATTTTATATTAGGATAAGTGGGACTGGGATCTATTATTAGTTTTGTTGAGCCCACTATGTGGGATATGGTGCACACCTCAGCAGCTTTGGTCTTAATAATGGATTCTTTTTAGACTTGCCTACGGCTTTACCATTATTGAGCCATAAAAATTTCTCAAAGGAGCTATCCCTCGGCAACTTTGCTACGTTAGACTCACTCCACTACTCTCTATAATTAACCAATTCGAGCTGTGGGTGTAGATACTTAAGTGCCTATTTTCAAAGGCTAAGAGGAGTAGCAACTAAGGTTTTGAATTTCCAAAGCATACACTAAGTAAACACATAAGTTTAATTAGAGAGTAGAATGAACATTGATAACTTTGATTTTGCACATGAAGGTCCCAATAATGATGCCCCCCTGTTTGTTATATTATCTTGTCACTAGGTTGCAACAAGCTATGGGCAACCCCGCTTTGCAAGACAAAGTTACTCAACAACTTGCTTATGGGATTTCCTTTACTCTACAAGAGGAGAGAGAGCTTAAGAGGCCTCTTGATGAGACCCCCAAAAGAAGACTCTCTTCCATATGCGAGAAGGACTCCAAAGATCAAGAAAGCAATGAATCCCTAAATTCCTACGAAGATGTGGCTCCACAAAGAAGGCAGACTAAACGATTTCCAACTCCTACCAAGAGGAAACGGTTAACCCATAGTCCTTCTCCTTGTCACTCCAAAAGGGAAGAGAGGAAACCAAGGAAGAAAAGGGCAAGAAAGAGGTCACCCTCTTCTCCTTCTTCTTCACCTTCCTCCTCTACCAATGAAAGCTATGGTTATTCTCATAGAGAATATAAGAGGGGAGGGCATCGCAAATCTTATCTTGCATGGAGAAGGTCACAAAAGCTCAAGAAGTTCAAAGAGGGAGGAAAGAGTATCTCTTTTCTCACCTATGATGGCACCTTTGGTGCTACCGTATTGGCCTTCATCCAACAATTTGATGCGGCCTTTCGAGACGATGGATTCATGGAGTCCTCCAAGCTATGCCATGTAGCTATGCACTTCCAAAAATCGGCTCGTCAATGGTGGTCCAGCCTTCGTGGCAATGGCGAAGCCCCAAAGACATGTAAAACTCTACGAGTTTCCATCACGAAGCAATTCCTTGCAAGCGATGCTAAGGAAAAAGTGCTCACCAAATGGCAGAGTTTGAGGCTTATCTCTCATGAGTCTATCCACAAATATGTGGACAAGTTTTGGGATTTGCATCTCAAGGCTACTGTCTTTCAAAGGATAGACTGTGCTAAGCAAAAGCAACAATTCTGTGTGGGATTACATGTAGACAACTGAGTATGTCAACTTTCAACGGCCTAGTTCTATGAGCGAAGTAATCTACCATACCATGGTTGCTTCGCACAACAATTTCCAACAAGGGGTTAAATGGAATGTCAAGCCCATGGAAAATAGAGACAAAAGTGATGCAAAGGGAAAATTAATGCCCAAAATTTTTCCCAAGGTCATTCCAACAACACCAACAACAATTCGTCCAAGGAGAAAGGAGTTTACAAAGGTAAAAATAAACTCTCTCCTGAAGAACTTGAATCTTTTTGCAAGGATCATAAATGTTTTAAGTGTGGGGAGCAAGGGCATGGTTATCGTTCTTACCCCAAAAGAAATGCTCGCAATGAGACTCCTAAAGCTTCCAATATTGAAGCTCCAAAAGAGAATCCTCTTTGTAAAGGATCACCTCTTGCCTATGCTTGGGGAAAGGTAAGGGATCATGATACCTTCATCTTGTTTGACACTGGTTCTACTCACAACTTCATATCAATGGAGTTGGCCACCAAGTTGGGCATTCAAGATTTTGAGATGGGAGATGCTATAACTACCGATGCCGCTTTCAAGGGACAACAAGCCTCCGTTACTCCCTTGATTGGGAAGTTGAGGATTCCTATCCAATCTATGTCAACAAAGAATACTTCTTTATCTCTCCTGTCCAACTTGAGGATGCTATCCTAGGGGTACCATGGTTCAACTGCATAACTGCCAACATGAAGTTCCCTGAAAGGAGAATCTACTTCACCTACAGGGGAAAGAATATGTATATAGATGCTAAGGAAGCAAAGAGGAGATCATGAGGCAAGTACAAGAAATTGGCAGACAAAGGGATAGTGAGGCCTAGCTCCTCTCCCTTTTGCTCTCTAGTCCTTTTGGTGCAAAAGAAAGATGGTACATACCGCATGTCTGTGGACTATCGCACACTAAACCATATCACTATCAAAAACAAATTCCCCATACCTCGGGTAGAAGATCTATTTGATAAGCTACAAGGCTCTACCTACTTTAGTTTGATCGACCTTAAAAGTGGATACCATCAAATAAGGGTAGTGAATGAAGACATCCTAAAGACCGCATTTCGTACAACGTTTGGCCTTTATGAATATCTAGTCTTGCCTTTTGGCTTGGCTAATGCATCAGCTACATTCAATAGATTGATGTGGAAAATTTTTAAACCTTACCACAAATTCACTGGAGTGTTCTTTGATGATATCATCATCTACTCCACTTCCTTGGTGGAACACAAGCAACATCTCCAAGTGATTTTTCAAGCATTAAGGGAGAATAATCTTTTTCTCAATCAAAAGAAAAGTAATTTTTTCCTTCAAGAGATTCAATACTTAGGTCATATTATCTCTCAAGATGGTATCCGTATGGATCCATCAAAGTTGGAGGTAATAAAAGCATGGCCTAATCCAAGAAATCTACATGAGCTAAGAAGCTGTATTGGTATGTGTGCATACTATAGACGCTTCATAGCAAAATTCTCTCAAATAGCAAGACCATTACATGACTTAACAAAGAAAAAAATTAAGTATTCATGGACTGCTAAGGAGCAAAGTGCTTTTGACAAGCTCAAAGAGAAGCTTACCTCCCAACCAAGCCTTATGCTTCCGGACCTCTCAAAGCCATTTGAGGTGCAATTTGATGCTTGTGGTGATTTCCTTGGAGCAGTCTTGCTTCAAGAAGGGCATGCCATAGCATATGAGAGCCGAAGGCTCAACATGGATGAACGGGTCTTAGGCATTTATGAGAAAGAGTTGTTAGCGGTTCTACATGCCGTAGAAACATGGAAGCATTATATATTGGGGACTCCATTCATTTTATGAACAGACCATCAAAGTCTCAAGTACTTCATGACGCAAACAAAGCTTTTCGACAAACAAATGAGATGGGAAAATTTTCTTTCGCAATTTAATTTCCACATTGCTCACATTGTTGGTAAGCACAATCAAGTGGCTGATGCACTTTCACGATGACCAAAAGTTAATGTTGTGTCAATAGCAACTCACAATGATCTATCTTCTATGATAGGCGAGTGTTCTACTGACCCTAACTTTAAAGATATAATGTCAGCCCTTGCTTTGGGGAAGAAAGAGGAACCATTCACCTTACAGGATGGTTATCTTCTCCATGGCAACAAGCTATGTGTTACCCACTCCCTTCGTGAGAAAGTCATGTATGAATCACATGCTCCTCCCTATGCGGGGCATAGAGGCATTCAACCTACTCTTCGAGGAGTAGAGATGTACTTTTATTGACCTACCATGAAAGTGGAAATACAAGAGTATGTTTCAAAATGTGTGGTATGCCAAAAGACCAAGTACGATAGCGGGAAGCAATCTAGATTACTCCAGCCATTGCCAATTCCTAATTCACCATGGGAGATTATATTCATGGATTTTATCTTTGGAGTACCCAATTTTATTCATGGGAATGTGGAAATATGGACAATAGTCGACAGGTTTAGCAAGCAAGCACACTTTATCCCTATCAAGAAGACTATTAAGGCACACCAAAGGGCAACTCTCTTCATATCCCATATTTTCAAAAACCATGGATTGCCAATATCCATCGTGTCAGATAGAGATCGTAGAATGACCAGTAATTTTTGGAAAGGTCTCTTTGAAAATCTAAGTACAAGATTGAATTTCTCTTCGGCCTATACACCCACAAGCGGATGGCCAAAGTGAGATAGCTCATCTTACGATTCTTGATCTACTAAAGATCTATGTTACAGAAATAGATCAATGCTCACAATGGGAAAATTACTTATCTCTTGTAGAGTATGTGTATAATAATACTATCCATACTTCTTTGAGAAAAGTGCCTTTTGAAATCATAGAGGGAAGACCTAAAAGTCCCTTGCTACTTAAAGTACATGGGAATATTTTTGCTGCCAATGAGTATAGCCGTGACTTGCAAGCATCTTTTCAAAAGATTAAAGAGGATATATCCATCTCCCAACTAAGGCAAAACGCTACTGCTGACAAGCACAGAAGGGCCTTAACATTCAAAGAAAATGATTGGGTCTTACTTATATTTCCTAAGGCTCAATTGAGGCAAAGGACGGGCAAAAATCCTACGGGCCATCAAAATTAATATTATGCTAAACTAGCAAAAAGATACTATGGTCCTTTTCAAATTCTAAAGCCGATCAATAAGGTGGCTTATCAGCTCAAGTTGCCTAACCGTTGGCTCATACACAATTCTTTTCATGTAAGCCTACTTAAGCCCTACAAAGGAGAGCCTCCTTTTGAAGATGCTAGATGGATGCAAGGAATCCAGCTTAAGGATAGTATGAACCTTGTCAATGCTTCCAATGCTAAATTAGAGTAAGAAAATGTACATGTTTCTTTTAAGTGATCAATGTTTTTGTCTTATAAGACCAATTCTCTCTTTATTGTGCACAAATTTAAGTAGTATGCATACTAAGAATCATGTTTGGGATGACGATGTCTCTCAAACACCATGTAGAATTTGTCACTCTAGTTGGGAGGATCAAATGGACTAAAGATTAGTTATGCTTGCGGAAGCTATGTCTCCCAAGCACCAAATGGATTTATTATCCATCTTGGAATGATGTCGTAGGGTAAAAAGGGATCCTCTACCCGCTAAGACAAACTGACTAATGACTATGGCTTTATCTCTTTTACCTCATAATCGAGGACGACTATGATTTCAAGAGAGAGGTAATGTCATTAAATCTAATATCTAACGAACCCAAATGATTTTATCATATTAAACTGATCATTTAATGTGGGATAATAAATGGGAACAAGGGTTAGAATATAGACATGTGCCGCACGAATCTATCTCAACACAAGGCCAATTGTAAAGGGGCCCAAATGAGAGATGGTCTATCAAAGAGCAAGGTTAACTAATGGAGCTTAAAAGACCTTAGGGTTAGCTTTATTAAAGACCTCCAATGGTTAGTGTTAAAAATCCTTTGACCTTAGGCAAACTAGGGCTAAGTCCTTTGACCTTAGGCAAACTAGAGCAAGGTTAACTAATGGAGCTTAAAAGACCTTAGGGTTAGCTTTATTAAAGACCTCCAATGGTTAGTGTTAAAAGTCCTTTGACCCTAGACAAACTAGGGCTAAGCTTGAGGTGGGAACCCGACCTAAACTTACCTTTGACCTTAATCCAAATGATTTTCTCCTATTAAACTGATCCCTTAATGTGGGATAATAAACGAGAACAAGGGTTAGAATATAGACATGTGCTTACGGATCTATCTCAACACGGGGCCAATGGTAAAGGGGCCCAAATGAGAGATGGTCTGTCAAAGAGCAAGGTTAACTAATGGATCTTAAAATACCTTAGGGTTAGCTTCATTAAAGACCTCCAATGGTTAGTGTTAAAAGTCCTTTGACATTAGGCCAGCTAGGGCTGAACCCGACCTAAACCTTAGGTAAGATAGGGCTGAGCTTGAGGTGGGAACCCGACCTAAACTTGCCTTTGACCTTAGGCAATTTGATCTTGAGGTGGGAACTCCACCTAAGGTGCTTGTCATGCTTGATGACTAAGGTACTTGAGGTACTTGTCATACTTAATGAGGAAGGTGCTTGAGAAGCTTCCCATGCATGGGGAGTAAGGTGCTTGAGTAAAAAAAGAGACCCTCTAAACTCAATGAGGAAGGTGCTTGAGAAGCTTCCCATGCATGAAAGTCCCAAAGTTAGGGGAATCTTTGACCTAACCTTCCACTCACCCAAAGGGCACCCCTTTTCTCAAAGGGCACATGGGACACATGTCAGACTCTCCCTAAGCTTAACCACATGGTGTGCTTGAATGCTATTGGTTGGGCTAAAGAGGGGTCCAATGAGCTTCTAGTTCCATCCAACAAATATCTAGATATTTTCAAGCTCTCTCTCTCTCTCTAAGGGGTAAGGAGGATACTTGTCAAAATACTACCCATGTACTTGACTGCATGATGCATGTGAATGGCTAGGGGGAGAGGGGTCCAATGAGATTGAAGCATGTGGAAAAGAAAAAACTCGCCCCAAGCAAGCAAGGGGTGTGCTAGGGGGATACACACCACACACACACTCATTTTGTGGAACTATTCTCACTTGGAAAAAGTTGAGGAACTCCACCTCCTTCTCCAAGCTTGTGAGAAGTGAGAGCCTACACCGACACTCTTGTCTATGGAATGAAAATGCAACCAAGAGCCATGCTTCAATGCTTAAGCTTGACATCTTCTCCATCTTCATTACTATGCTATTATGTATGCTAGCAACAAAAGTAATGATAAGTGAGAAAATATTTCTTTCTCCTATGGAATGTTTCTTTTTCCTCTTCCCTATCCTCATTCCCCGCTAGCTCTCCCCACCTTTGAAGGTGTTTGAGGCCTTGGGATAATTAATGCTTTATACAAAGTTTATGTTAGCTCATACATACAACATCTTTCATCAATCACCATACCATCATGTCATGCATTGCTTGTGCAGTGTGGACCATAGCCATGCCATTGGATTACAACTTGAGAATTGAAACCCTAGTAAGAGTGCATCATAAGATTTTGTGAAGTGCACGAGCGGGAGCGTGTGTGAGTGTGTGTTGAAATGGACAAGAGAGGACATTTGTGTTTCAAGGGCTAAACTTACTATCAACATGTGAGCCTCCTTATTCTATTAGGTACATAAAGAATAAGTATAGTGGGAGGGCGCCTGGCCTAACCGATCACATGGGCTTTACCCCAACAACCTCCCACGTAAAGGCCAATGTGGCCATGAGGGGGAAAACAAAAGAAAGCTGTACAAAACCTGTACAAGGCCATCATAAGTATGACCTTAGCCAATGCCCACTGGATCATTGAATATGTGTCCATCCAGCTCTAATTGTAGAGGAAGTATAGAGCGATCGACCACATAATCCTCACTAGAGCCGCACACATCCCGTAGGTATCTCAACATACACTGCAAAATGCCCTTATGCTCAAGGCCAATATCAACCACTACATGGCTAATTGCTCCCACTACAAATGCACCAACCGCAAATACAATCTCAGGTCTTGAGATTAGTATCTCGTCCATGAGACTCTCGAATGTTGATGCAATAATGGAAATCTCTACCAATCTACCCATCTTAGTCAAATCCGGCTCAAAAATCCACTCATGGTAAGCACTTTGACATTGGAACTCCAATATCAAGAATCCATCCTCGTGTCCATGGCATGTCACATGTGAATGAAGAGAATCTGTGTATCTAGAACCTTGAGTGGCAAGAGCAATGCCTAGATGCAACTCACACACATCAGTCTTTTGGCTAAGCATATCCATGAATGCCTGAATCATGATTGAATCCTCAATGGTCAATCCATCCATATCCATCATTGTATCCATGAATGACATACCCTGCTGCACAACTGTCTCCAAAACTGGCTCAACATGCTCACAAACTGGAGCATCACGTAACCTATCCACAAAGGAGACATGATTCGTCTCTTTGCATGGTTGCGTACTCATAAATATTGTGCCGAGTTGCACGTGTTGTACTCGCATTGCATGAATCGTGCCAACACTAGCACTTCTCACTATGACTAGCTATCCACGATGCAATCTAAAACTGTGCTCATGCACCACTACTTTGGATCCAGTGTCTCATAATAACTGACTCAGAGAGATCAAGCTCTACATTAAACTTGGCTTATGGCGTACATCTCACAACACGTTGTCAGAGTGCACTATTCTCCAGGGTTGACCGAGAAGTGTCAGGCTTCTTGCTGTAGATAGACAGTTAGTGCAACTGCAAACCAAAGGAACTAAGGCAGATATGAGAAGATTTAGGGTCAAATGAAGCAAATAGTGGTGTTTGAAGAGAAGTTATATGAGAACCGTTCAACTTCAAACAACTTTTTGAAAGATTGAAATTAAAAAGAAGAATATAATTCACACAAATTTTAATATTGAAAGCTGACAAAAGCTTCAATATTAAATCCTGAAAACATGATTACAAATTGATTACATATGCCGCTTGTGATATGTCTTCCATTTTTCCACCCTTCAATCAAAATACCGATGATTGAAGCCAATTGCGAATTCTAGATCATATAAAGACCCTAGTTTCCTTCCCTGTTCTCCCTTTTTGTCTACTTATTACACGTCTTAGAATTGTAATGAAGGTCTCATAAAGTAATCGGAAAAATAGATCATTGGCTCATGATCTCCTTCTTCCACAATTGCTTGCTCAGAGAGCAAGCTACACCTTATTCAATGGTATAACTTCTCCCTCCCCTTTGTTTGTCACTCTTCACTTCTCCACTTACCACGCCAAGATTCTTGCCTTGCTTAGTTCATAGCAAGAGAGAGTGAGCCTAATTCTTTCTTTAGTCAAGAGGAAGAGATACACCTCTGCTTTGCGTAGGCCAAGTGAGAGATAGAGGGAGAGAGTCCTCCCCTTGCCTTCTTCCTCAATCGTCTTGTCCTCTTTTCCCCTTTGCTTCCGAACTCCTCTGTTCCTTCTCTTCTTTGAAGCCCCTCCTCTGTTACAATACCCTCCCCCCGCAGCCCTAAAATTCTTCTTTTAATCCCTCGCCTAAACGATAGTCATAGCACGTTGACTGATGTGGTGTGAGAAGGGTTATGATGACGTGGTAATCCTAAATTTTTTAGCGACGGTGGTCGCAGAGGAAGTGGGGCCAAAACGTTTTGTCACAGGACATTGAGCAAAGTTCGCTTCATGTCTGCCACTATCCGAGCATCACACTGGCCAGCACGAGCTCTTCTCCTCCCACTCTCGCTGCTTGCGCCATGTCATCCCCTATTTTTTCCTCCCTTTCCCACTATAATTTCCCTTCCTCCCACTTTATATTGGGTGACCTCTAGTATGGGCGCAATCCTTGCTCGCTAATCGGCGCCCACCTCTCCCAAAGGGCACCACATTTGTCATGCACATTGACCAATGCATTTCAAGCCACCATATTTAGCATGCACATCAACCAAGGTAGTGGCGAGCTCCTCCGCATTTGGTTAAAATTTCCCGTGACTTCATTGCATAAGCACGATAGGCATACCCTACAATCAATGCTTTCCATGGACAATAGTTTGAACAAAAACCTCATCCCAAACTTTATGTGATTTTGTAAGGAAACCACATTCGTTATATGTATTGACCAAAGCACTACTAGGTACAAGATGTCCACCAAATCATTGCCTATCACATCATATATCTTGAACCGCCCCCAATTATCATAATTCTTTGAACAAAGCACTAGCAAAAAAAGCATCTTCCTCTAACAATTCCTGATCACTAATCATATTGTGAATTCCCTCACCCATATCAACCTCTTGTATCAGGCCACATACCTTTTAGGTGCAAGCATGAGTGAAGGCATTTCGAGAAAGACCCTTCATTTGCTTCCGATTTTGACACATTTCTGCCATGCCAATAGTTCTCTTAGCCATATACTCGAATCAATGCAGTTCAAGTGATTTTAAGAACCCCTCATGCTTTTGTAAAAGCATCACATTTGGCCTACACATCAACTAAAGCATTTTTAAGCACCATAATTGCCATAAAAAATCAACCAAGGCATTTTCAAGCATCCACGTTGGCTCAAACATCAACCACCCCTATGTTGACCACAAATTTAATTGCATGCCCCATCAATTTTCTCTACTAATGGATATCCAAAGCTACATAGAAAATTGATCCGGCCATAAGTTGAGTGTTGAATGCCCAAATTTGATAAAGGACACGTTGTAGCCCATGACAAGCACTATCAATCGGACCTTGTTTAAACTTAATTCTACTTCATCAGCACACATCTCAAGGTGGATCCAAGGACTGAAAAAATGACCTCTGGAAAATCTTATACTACCCATATCTTTCTTGTTCAAACTCCGAGTGACAAGCCATAAAGATGTGCATGGAGAGCACTACACTTTTGACCTACAAAACCACATTTTAAAAGCATCATCACAACTTGGTGTGTAGGCAAAAACTTCATTTCTAAGCTCCAAAATCCACATTTAGCATACATGTCACCCATGTTGATGACATAACAGCTATTGCTAGCATTACTCATAAGTTTGGCAAAACTTGAAAATGCATGCACATCCATATTTTTCATCCCATGCTCACAAAGTGGTATGACATCCACCCCCTCTGAACCTGCACATCCTTTGGTATGTGGCAATCTTTATAAGTCCTTCAAAGAAATATCTTCATTAAAAGACACATCTTTATCATCTAAATCCCCATTGTTATGCACATTGAAGTGTCCATCTCTAATCTGAAGCTCTGTATCCCTCTTTTTATATATTTTGACACGTTTACCTACAAATAAACCTTTAAATCTGTGCCATCGATTTCACAACTTGTAAGTAGCATTAGGAAAAACATGTTTAACCACATAGGGGCCAAACCACTGCTTAACCATCTTGCACATAGCTGTGTATTGTTTATCTAAACTGCTATCGTAAACAAGAACCCAATACACTTCTTGAATAGCATTTGGCCTTAGCCTATGTCGTTTGTCAAAAGCATCCTTGTTTTATAAACAAGAATCCCTCAATTTTTCCTTTGTAGCTTCCACATCCTCACTTTCTCCTTTCTAGCTGTTGAATCCTTAAAGCAAGTAAACCTTCTTTACTTATCTTCGTATCCCAAGGTAATATACTCCATGTAGATATTGTTTCCTCAAGAGGCATAATAGGTTTTTGACCATATATCAACTCTGATAGCATGAAGTCTATAGCTGTATTGTGTGAGGTACGATCAGGCCATAAAGCATATGGTAGAAATCAAGACCAATCACCAATATGTCCTTTACATACTTTAGCCAATGCTTTAATAGTGAGGGGATGTCCTCTTTCACTTTTACCATTTCCTTCAGGGTTATTTGCAGTAGTGAGAGATAACTTAATATCCAAACGAGCAAAAAAGTCCTTAGCCTCATCAGCATCCAGTTCTCCTCTATCTGTAGTAATTTTACCAACACATCCATATCTACATATTACATCTCCAAGAAAAAACTTGCATATCATACTTGTAGATTTGGTTAGCAAAGCCCTCCCTTCAACCTGATTTGTCAAATCTTCCCTGGCAAGCACGATGTATCTCATTTGTCATAACCTTGTGGGCATTGTAATCAAATTGACTACCCATTTGAAATGCATGCACAATGGATATGTCGGATGTAATCCATCATGATGCTTTAAATTTGACATACATTACAAGTTTCAACAAAGTGCACCACATCTTTATACATACCCTTCCAAAAATGTTGATCTTTGATTTTCGCATTTTGGAAGTCCTAATGGGCTGAACCTTAAGGTATTTTAAGCCCATTGTTGCACATAGCTCTTTTGCAGATGGCCCCCCCTTTGGATCCCTATTTTCCCTCCTTTGGATCCCTACTGTGGCCAGTCTGCTAACTTAACCAATATTCTAGCTTTTTCTCCCCTGGCACTTCCCCATATTAGATAATCAGTTTAACATGACAAAATCATTTAGGAGAATTAAATATTTATTATTATGACATTACCTCTCTCTTGAAGTCATAGTCGTCCTCGACTATGGTGTAGAGAAGATAAACAATATTCATGAGTCCTTTTTCTTAGCGGGTAGAGGATCCCTATGTTACCCTACGAAATCATTTTAGAATGGATGACTAGTCTATTTGGTGCTTGAGAGCCCGAGGCTGCCGCAAGCATGTCTGCACATTAGTCCTATCAATCTTCCATAGTAGAGTGACAAGCTCTACTTGGTGTTTGGGAGACGTCGTCTCCGCAAACTTGATCTAAGCATGCATACTACTTTATTTTTGTGCACAATAAAGAAAAAGAGAGTCTTATAAGACAAAAACTTTGTTCATTTTTAACATTTGTGCATTTGCTTACTCTTGGGAAGCATTGTAAGCATTGACAAGGTTTAGATTATCCTTTAATTGTATGCCTTGCATCCATCTAGCATCTTCAAAAGGATAATTCTTAAACTTAATAAGATATCATCGGATAGTCTTACCGCCTCTTAGTACCTTGTGTTGATGTCGGAGAATGGACTCGGGCTGTAGCACCTCTTCTTGGTCCTCGATCCACGGTGGGTCTTCAATAGTTGGTTCTTGATGTGGCTCTCCTTTGTAAGGCTTTAATAGGCTCACATGGAAAGCATTGTGTATGAGCCAATGACTGGGCAACTTGAGTTGATAGGCCATCTCATTGATTGGCCTAAGAATCTGGAAGGGACCATAGTACCTTTTTCCTAACTTAGCATAGTACTTTTGGTGTCCCGTAGGATTCTTGCCCGTCGTGTGGCTTAATCGAGCCTTGGGAAATTTGAGTAAGACCCAATCATTTTCTTTAAAGGCTTGGGATCTTCTGTGCTTTTCAGCAGCAACCTTTTGCCTTTGCTATGAGATAGAGATAGCATCCTTAATCTTTTGGAAATATTCTTGTAGGTCTCGGCTATACTCATCTCCAACGAAGATCTTCGCGTGTACCTTAAGTAGCAAGGGACTTTTTGATCTTCCCTCTATTACCTCAAAAGGTGCTTTTCCTGTGGAAGTATGTACAGTGTTATTGTATGCATACTCCACTAAGGGTAAGTACTTCTCCCATTGGGATCTTTGATCCACTTCCCTTACATAGGCTTTTAGTAGATCGAGAATTGTTACGTTAGCTATTTCACTTTGGCCATACGTTTGCGGGTGATAGGCCGAAGAGATGTTTAGCCTTGTTCCTAAATTCTCAAAGAGACCCTTACAAAAATTACTGGTCATTCTAGGATCTCTATCCAACACTATGGACATTGGCAAGCCATGGTACTTGAAAATTTGTGAAATGAAGAGGGTTGCCATTTGATGGGCTTTGATAGTCTTTTTGACAGGTATAAAATGAGCTTGTTTACTGAACCTGTGTACTATCGTTCATATTCCCGTAAATCCATGGATAGAATTAGGCAATTCAAAGATAAAATCCATGGATATGCTCTCCCATGGTGAATTAGGAATTAGGCAAGGGTTGAAGCAATCCAGGTTGCTTCCCTCTATCAAATTAGGAATTAGGCAAGGGTTGAAGCAATCTAGGTTGCTTCCCTCTATCAAATTTTTTCTTTTGGCATACCACACATTTAGAAACATACTCTTGTATGTTCGCTTTCATGGTAGGCCAATAGAAATATGTTTCAATCCCCTTTAGGGTAGAATGAATCCCTCTATGCCCCACATAAGGAGGAGCATGAGATTCATACATTACTATCTCACGTAGTGAGTTAGTAACACATAGTCTATTGCCGAAGAGAAGATAAACATGTTGTAAAGTAAATGGTTCCTCTTTCTTCCCTAGTGCAAGGGCTGAAATCACATCTCTAAAATTGGGATCAATAGCATACTCATCTATCATAGAAGATAGATCATTGTGAGTTGCTATGGAAACCGCATTCACTCTCGGCCATCTTGAGAGTGCATCGGCTACTTGATTATGCTTGCCAGCAATGTGAGCAATATGAAAATGAAATTATGAAACAAAATTTTCCCACCTCATTTGTTTGTCGGAGAGCTTGGTCTGCGTCATGAAGTACTTAAGACTTTGGTGATCCGTTCGTAGAATGAAAGGAGTCCCAATAAATAGTGCTTCCATGAGTCTAAGGCATGTAGAACTGCAAGGAGCTCCTTTTCATATATGCCTAGCGATTTCTCAATAGGGTCAAGTTTTTGACTTTCATAGCCTATGGCGTGCCCTTCTTGAAGCAAAACAGCTCCAAGGCAATCACCACAAGAATCACATTGGACCTCAAATGGCTTTGAGAGATCCGGTAGTCTAAGCACAAGTTGAGAGATAAGATTTTCTTAAGCTTTTCGAAAGCATTGTTCTCCTTGGTAGACCATGTGTACCTAAATTTTTTCTTTGTTAGGTCATGTAATGGTCCTGCTATTAGTGAGACATTTTCTATGAAGCGTCTATAGTATGCACACATACCTATAAAGCTTCTTAACTCATGAAGATTCCTTGGTCTAGGCCATCCTTTTATTACCTATAAATTTGATGGATCCATTTGAATGCCATCTTGAGAGATAATGCAACCTAAATACTGCATCTCTTGTAAGAAAAATTCACTTTTCTTTCGATTAACATTAAGTTTATTCTCTCTTAGAACTTGAAATATTACCTGGAGGTGTTGCTTGTGTTCACCTAATGAATTAGAGTAGATGATGATATCATCAAAGAACACTCCAATAAAGGTTCGGTGAGGCATGGATAGCTTCTCCATCAAGCGGTTGAATGTGGCTAGTGCATTGGTCAAGCCAAAAGGCACGACAATGTATTCATAAAGACAAAACATAGTGCGAAATGCGGTCTTTACAATGTCTTGATCAACTATCCTTATTTGATGATAGCCACTTTTTAGGTCAATCCTATTGAAGTAGGTGGAGCCTTGTAACTTATTAAATAGGTCTTCTACCCGTGGAACATGAAACCTATTTTTGATAGTGATCCTATTTAGTGCTCTATAGTTGACACACATATGATATGTGCCGTCTTTCTTTTGCACTAGTAGCACATGAGAACAAAATGGAGATGAGCTAGGCCTAACCATGCTCTTCTCAACTAACTCATGCACTTGCCACATAATCTCCTTTTGTTGAGCTTGAGAAACTCTATAAGGAGGTTTGTTAGGCGGTGAAATTCCTGGAAGAAGTTCAATTGCATGGTCATCATTGCCTCGTTTAGGAGGTAGCTCACAAGGGATGTCATCAATATAGACATCTTGAAACCCCTTGAGAAAATTGGATAACTCTAGTTCCTTTAGATTGTGTATATTTTCTTTTGCTAAAACATTAGGTTGATTTTGAAAATCTTTAACAAAAATCATGTACACGGCAATAGAGATCTTTATTGACTTGTTGAAAGCTTGTGTATGTACAATGGATATAGTGTTACCCATTTCCTTAGCATCAATATACATATCTTTTTTCCTGAACTTAAAGGAGATTCTCCTATCAGGGAATTTAACATTTGCAGCCATGCGATCAAACCATGGTGCCCCTAGGATTACATCCTCATGTTTGAGAGGAGAGATAAAGAAGTCCTCTTTGTCCACATAGCCTTGGACATGGAGACTCAATTTCCCGATTAAGGGAGTGACTGAAGATTCTTACCCCTTGAAAGCATCGTCTAGCTTGTATGCCTAGCTTAGTGGCCAACTCTATAGATATAAAATTGTGAGTAGAACCGGGGTCAAAGAGAATAAAAGCATCATGTTTTCTTACCTTTCCCCAAGCATGGCATAGAGGAGATCCTTTGTGGTGAGTTTCCTCCTCTTCGATTTCGACCAAGGTAGCTCTAGGAGAATCATGGCGGTTGTTCTTTTGGGGACAAGCACGGTTCACATGCCCTTGTCCTCCGCACTTGAAACACCCATTATCCTTGCAAAAACGCTCAAGCTCTTCAAGAGAGAGCTTGAAGCTTCACCATTCGGTAAGTACTTTGTCTTTGGCATCGGTCGCCAAAAACTACTTCATAATGGAATCTCTTAAAGCTTTCCATGTTCGTGGAGCTTCACTGTTGGCCCGTAGGCTAGACCACCATTGTCTGGCGGACTTTTAAAGTGCATAGCTTAGAGGACTCTGTGAAGCCCTCATCTCCGAATGCCGCATTGAATTGTTGGATAAAGGCCAAGACTTTGTCTGTAGCACCAAAGTTTCCATCGTAGGTAAGGAAAGAGATGTTGTTCCCTCCCTCTTTGAAGTTCTTAAGATTGGATGACATCTTCCATGTGGCATAGGATTTCCTATGCCCTCTTCTTTTTGATGGTTCAAAGGTTGCACCATCACTTTCTTCAGAAGATGAAGAATTTGAGGAAGATGGAGAAGAGGGTGACCTCTTTCTCGCCTATTTCTTGCCTTGATCTTCGTTGTCTTGACCATCACTTTCATAAGAGGAAGAGGATGAAGAAGATGGAGAAGAGGGTGTCCTCTTTCTTTCCTTTTTCTTCTCTTGCTTTTTGTCATCCCTCTTTGAAGTATGGTGTGGAGAAGTATGCGATGGTCTTCTCCGTTTTGGAGGTAATGGAGAGCGTTTAGCTCTCCGTCTTCGTGGAGACATCTCCATCGAGGTGACGAGAGACTCACTTCTTTCTCGTTCCTTCGGTGGAGGCTCTTGAATTCTCCTTTGAGAAGGAGATGCGTCATCAAAAGGAGCAAATTCTGAGCCCTTCATAGGGATCCTCTTCTTCTCCCCGAATCGGAGAGAAACCTCTTTTGGAAGTCTCGCAAGGACGTTTCCTAGGTGTTCTCTCGTCATGGTGAGGAGCTTGGAGAATCCCATGAGCACGAAGCTGTCATTGCACTTCACTTTGGAGGGGTGGATTGCCCATGGCTTGTTGAAGCCTAAAAACAAGATAGTTAACAAGCATCAGGGCATCATTAGTAGCTTGCTCATTAGCAAAATCAAAGTTATCAACATTAATTTCACTCTTTTTACTATTGTCAACCATTCTAACAACTTTTTAGGTGTAAAGTTTTTAGGTGTACTTTGGCACTTCAAGCCCTACTCCTCTTTACCCCTTTAGAAAAAGCACTCAAGCTACTATACCCATGGCTCGAATACCATTAATTGCAAGGAATAGAAGAGAGGGTCATTCAACACCAAAACAGCACCGGCTCCTGTCAAGCTTCTAATAGCTCAATAGTGGTTAAGCCGTATGCAAGCCCCGTAGGAATCCACTATTAAGACCATAGCTCTCGACGGTGATGCCCCATTAACTTCACAAAGACAGGCACACTACAAGGCTGAAAAATCCCTATTCTACTTACTCACATGCAATTAATAGTACCAACCATTTATAGCTAGCTTGAGGACCTCCCTTCTTGAGCAAGAAAAGAGAAACGTTGTGCTCTGATACCAATGTAACATTTGATGGCCTAGTAACTTGTGTGTAGCGGAAAATAGCATGAACATAGTGAGCATTTCATTAGAATAGATTCCTAATCAGATTAACAAGAGTGCTTGGGTGGTGAAAGCAACAAAAAGCATAACACCTAGTTAGATAGCATGAACAATACTTCAAAAGAGAGAGAAATTAATCAATTGTCAAGGTGAGGACCGGATTTGCATGGAGCTGGTCCCCCCTCCAAAAGGCTTTGTATTATGGTTTCTCCCATCAAGAGAGACATTTTACAATACAATTTCTTGTGTTCCTTCATTACTAGCTAGTGCAATGAAAATGGAAGCTTCATACACTACGCAAAACACTTATCAAACACAACATCAATTCACTCACGGTCTCAAACCCAAGACCTCACACACCTTCAAAGATGGTGAGAGCTAGCGGGGTATGAGAGTAGATTGAGAGGAAGAAGGAGTATTCTTAAGAGAAAGATGTACATCTCCTCACATAATCACTCATATTAGCATATCTTAGCTTAGTAATTAGCATGGTAGAGGAGATGAGCATGCATTGAAGCTTGGCTCTTGGTTGGATTTGCATCACAAAGCCAAGAGTTGTTGGTGTAGGCCTCCCTTCTTACAAGCTTGGAGTAGGAGATAAGCTTTCCATTAAAGCTTGAGAAGGAGGGAGAGAGTCTTCTTGCTCCACACCTTGATTGTATGAGTGTGTGTGTCAATAATGCCTTGCAAAAATTAGCCCCCTTTCTCTCTTGATCGGCCCCCCTTGCTAATTACTCATGCTAGCATCATATTGGACCTCCCCAGGCTTAGCCAATGACAATTAAGAAGCATAAGTGATAGCCTTCTCACATTTGTCCCCCTTTCTCCTTTTGTGAGAGCTTTAGGTAATTTAATAATTCAACTTAACTCTCATTGGACCCCTTTGCCTCCTGGCCAATAGGAATCAGGCAAGCCATTGGGCTTCTGAATGCTCATTGGTGCCCTTGGGAGGCTGACCAATAGTCTTCTAGAGAGCTTAATTCTTATTGGTTCTTTTATTAAGTGCCTTTAAATTAATTAAACTAAATTTACTCTAGCCTAATTCTCATTGGTCCACCTCCAAGGCCATCCAATAGGATTTGAGTACACCTTGTGGGCATCTGGGCTAGGGAGCTGACATGTGTCCCTCTTTCGCCTTGTGTACAAAGGGAGCTTGTGTGTGTGTGTGTGTGTGTGTGTGTGTATGAGTTTCTCTCTCATCCCCTACTTCTTGGGCTCGCCCCCTCCTATGTAGGGCTTGACAAATACTTTTGGGACACACACAAAGCATCCAATTTTCCCTAAGGTTGACCTTTGGACACAACCTTTGAATTTTGGAACCTTAGCATTTTGGAAGTCATAATGGGCTGAACCTTAAGGTCTTTTAAGCCCATTGTTGCACATAGCTCTTTTGCAGATGGCCCCCCCTTTGGATCCCTATTTTCCCTCCTTTGGATCCCTACTATGGCTGGTCTTCTAACTTAACCAATATTCTAGCTTTTTCTCTCCTGGTACTTCCCCATATTAAATGATCAGTTTAACATGAGAAAATCATTTAGGAGAATTAAATATTGATTATTATGACACCTACATATGATCTTCGATTTGAGCGAAGATTATAGATCTCTAATCTACATGTTGAGCTCTTTCCATAGATATGCTACATAATATGGTTTTGCTTGCTAGATTTTAAATTTCATATTGGGAGGAAAATTTGAATTCAAATAAACTAGCCATTTTGCCTGTTTGAATTCAAACGTTGTCCTTTGATTGATTTCTTAATAGGAGAGGTTTGAGTCCCTTAAACTGACAAAAAAAGAGGCCCTCCTAGAACCCGGATTCTCTTCCTAATGTGAAAGTGGACGAGGTCACGAGGGAACACAAATTGATTGCCGGCATAGATGGTTTGGTAGAAGAAGTGGTTGGCATGTGCGATGGTGATGAAGACAACAAGGATCATGACTTTGGCAAGGAAGAGGACTTCGGTGGCACGAGGCGTGCATGTGTGGCGGGTTGATACCACGGGGCTTGTAGTTGATACGAGCGATGGAGAGGCCTTGCGTGTTGAGGGCGCCAAAGGTGGCGGCAGTGGCGAGGTTGACGGCAAAACCGAGGTTGCAAGTGAAATTGGCGGGGTTGCGGAGTTGCTGGGAGACAAAGTTAGAGGACTGCACGATGGTAGCTAGCTTGCAGGGAAGGTCATTAAGGGTAAGTTGGAGCTCCTGCCCCCAATCTTCCACGTGGTACAACATTGCCTGCTAGATCTTTTATTGTGACCCTCCTCCCTACTTGTGTAGACACCCTTCGCACGCATGTGCTGGGAAGCAAGCTATTTGTGAGTCCTCCATATATATCACATGCATTTGAGGACTGTATAGAAATTCTCTATTTTACACACTTTGAGGAGATATAATATTCACCATTTGTCTGCTTCCGCATTTGGAAACTTGTGATGGCCACACTTTTTGAGGTTCAACCATCAATCAGACCATTCTTGGATCTCTCATTAATGATTCTCTCCCTATTTCTTATGTTATAGGATGAAATCATGGTCAAACCTTAGGTTTTTGAGGCTTGACCATCAATTTTGACCATTCTCAAATCTCTCATAAATGACTCTCTCTGTGTTTCTCTCCGTGTTTCTTGTGTTCTAGGATGAAATCTTGGTGGAGTTCTTCCTATTGCATAGTCTTAATCCCTACTTACAAATTGTGGCCCTCGAACCCCATTGGAGATGTATATAATCTTGCATACTCTACGTGATTTGTGTTTTAACCCCATGGATAGCCGTCTTGGGTGTCTTTGATCCCATTGATCATGTGCGTTGAGTCTCTAAAACATATGTATGCTCTTTCGGTTCATTAGTCCCTGTTTCTCTCATGGTTTGGCTCCCTAACCATTGTGAGCTAGACTCTAGTCTACTTGGTGGATTTCTTCCTTGCAAAAGAGATTGGAGCATTCATAAAGGTATATTTTTCCACCTCTCTTTCTTCTACCATTTTGTACTTTGTCGCAACATACATATATGCTAAAAAGATATGTATTCCTTGGATATTTGAATAGGGGAAATCATAAATGTTCTTATAGTCCAACAATTATTTGGGATTGGGTTTGACGCACCTATAGAATCTTTTTTGCTCCCCATTAATGGACCTATTGAGGCCCATATAGTTGTAATTATTTTAAACTCTCATAGAGTTTTTTGTCTTAATAAACCTAGAATTTGACTCATGGAGTAAAGGAGGTCTTTCCTCAGGTTCTTCATCAACCTTTGCCTTGGTTCCTTTCATGGCCCACTTAAAAAAAATTTAGGAGTAAAAAACAACTTAGTATTCCATTCCATCACCATCAAAGTATCTATTCCCATTGTAGTCCACATGCACTAAGTCCCTACAGGTCTATCATTTATTTGACACAATAACATCTATTGGATCTTGATAGACCTTAGACCCTTGATTGTTGTCAAACAAAGGTTGCAACTACATGAGCTTCATCTTAGGCTTAACACTAGAGGTTCAAATGACCTTGCCTTTAATTTTAAAGCCTTAAGTGGCATGAGATTTTTGACAAGATTTGGTGCATTGTCAAGCAACGTGTCTGATAGATTTCCTTCCAAGGTAGTCTTCATCTATTACGTCTCTTCTTGCTTTAGACTCTCCTCTCCATGAATACAATGCTAATCCTATATCCTTGGATTGAGTTTCTAGAATGATAGAATCTTCCTAACCTTAGAACCGTGAATTTTGTTTTGCAATACAAATCAAAGCAGAATCAAAACCTATTACCTTAATTTTCAAATTTTAATTTCTTCCTTTCTTTGGCTACATGTCGTCCAAGAGCCTTGGCTCTAGACATGAAATGTAGCCAACACTGAAGGATGTTGAAGTTCACAATTTAGTTACAACAATCTTTGACCAAATCTACAAATTTTTGAACAAATCTAAAAAAATTTAAATTCCAATCTTTAAAGCCTTGTTGTAAGTGGATGACACACTTTCATGAATCCAAATTCAATATTGAAAAGTTGTATGGCCTTCTACTGACTAAGGCTACCCATGGGATCAACCTTGCCTCTGTCTAAGACCATCATTAGATGTGATTCAACTTTAGCAAGATTTTTGGTTGATATTTTCTCATTTGACTACCCTATATGTATGGGCAATGTTGGAGACATTTATGTTCAAATTTACTCATTTGTCTAGGGTATATGAATCATGATCCACGTTCTAATATATTTGAGCTTCAGACTTTGGTAGTAGAGCTAGGGAAAGCCCATGTGGTCGGTTAGGCCAGGCACCCACCCACTATACTTAGTTTTTTACTATACTTATTTTTGATGTACCTAATAGAATAAGGGGGCTCACATGTTGAAAGTTAGTTTAGCCCTTACAAACACAAGTCTCCTCTTCTCCTCTCTTCTCCATTGTTGCACACACAGTCACACACGATCCGACTCGTGCACTTCACAAAATCTTACTTGATGCACTCTTACTAGGGTTCTAATTCTCAAGTGTTAATCCAATGGCATGGGTATGGTCCACATTGCACAGGCAATGCATGACATGATGGTATGGTGATTGATGAGAGATGTTGTACATATGAGCTCCACTTTGTAAGGGAAAAACCATCTAGCTTATGAATCCCAGCCCTACCCATGTCAAACACTCTTTACGTCTCTCTCTAGAAGGAAAATAAAGACAAGAGGATTTGATGAGAGTCAACATGTTGTGTAGAGTGCAAGCATGAGCACAACATCGAAATACCAATAAAATCATCCGTACAATACTTTGCCAACATATTCAAAGCATGTTGTTTTTTGATAGTCGTGCGCTCTCTTTCGTGCCTATAATTGCAATGCTCAAAAAGTAATGCAGCTCTACCATATCCTTCAATGAAAAACTATTGCTCCAAAGAAGCTCTTTACATGCTTAATTTACCTCATGATTGCCACCAATCAACAATCAAATCATCCATGTAAATGCTACGCCAGTGTATCTTGGAGAACCATGTGTTGTAATAGTGATATATTTTTGTTACATATATACATGGGGCTATATAAACATAAGAAATACAAACATAAGAAAAGATGCCATTGCGAGCTGTAGTGCAAGCAATTCAATGGTAATTAGTTACGGTATTGGGAGGTTGATTGTGAGCATACAGTGCAAGCCATTCAATGGTGATTAGTTACAGTATTGGGAGGCTGATTGTGAGCCTGTAGTGCAAGCAATTCAATGGTGATTAGTTATAGTATTGGGAGGTTGATTGTGCATGGGTAACTTTTTCAATTCTTGAGAACTAATTACGGAGGTGTTTGTCACAACAAGTGTTGTGTACATACAATGACAAAGTCTATTCTTGATTTGGCAATGTCACTCTTACTAGGGTTTTGATTCTCAAATGCTAATGCAATGGCATGGCTATGAGCTACAGGCAGGCGGCATGAGATGATGGTATGGTGATTGATGAAAGATGTTGGTATGAACTCCATTGTGTAAGATAACAACCATCCAGATCATTAAACCCACCTTTGTAAGATAACAACCATCCAGATCATGAAACCCACCCCCTTCCCTATGCCGAATGCTCTCGGTGTCTCTCTCTAGAAGGAAAACAAAGACAAGAGAATTTTTTGAGAGTCAACATATTGTCTAGAATGCAAGCATGAGCACAACATGCATAAATGTCTCTACATTCTCCCTACAAATTATGATCCAAGGGAATAACAATACAATCATGCATATGATATATTGCGAACATATTCAAAGCATATTGTTTTTGGGGATAGCCATGTACCCTCTTTCATGCCTATAATTTCAATTCTAAAAAAGGAATGGAGCTCTTCTAGATCCATTATGAAAAATTCTTGCTTCAAAGAAGCTCTTTACATGCTTGAATGACCTGATGATTGCCAGTAATTAACAAATTACAAATGATCTTCATAAATGCTACACCATTGTATATATATTTGTTACAAATATAAGCAGGGTTGCCAGTAATTAAAAAATTACAAATGATCTTTATAAATGCTACACCATTGTATATATATTTGTTACAAATATAAGCAGGGCTAGCTGCCATTGCAGTCTCCAGTGCGAACAATTCAATGGTAATTAGTTACAATATTGGGAGGTTGATTGTGTGGGTGACTTTTTTTTATTCTTGAGAACTAATTAGGGACGTGTTCGTCGCAACAAGTTTGGTGTACGTACAATGACAAAGTTTCCCTAGTTCTAATTGAGGGTGTTCTGGACGCTGGTGATGAGGCGACGCACCTCATCATCGTCAATGCCCAGGGTGGTCTCGAGCACCTCTTCGGGGAGTGGAGGGTCGGAAGCGAAGAGTGCGACGGCAAGCTGGGAGGCACCGGGGTTTTGGCTGTTGAGGGCGGCGATGGCAAGAGCGGGCTTGGACTTGTCAGGGTTGAATTGAAAGTGGACGAGGCCACGGGGGAACACAAAGAGATCGCCGGCATAGATGGTTTGGTAGAAGAATTGGTTGGCAGGTGCGGTGGAGACGAAGCCCACGAGGAGCGTGCCTTTGGCGAGGAAAAGGACTTCGGTGGCACGGGGGTGCACGTGTGGCGGGTTGATACCACGGGGCTTGTAGTCGACGCGAGCGATGGAGAGGCCTTGCGTGTTGAGGGCGCCAAAGGTGGCGGCAGCAGCGAGGTTGACGGCAGAGCCGAGGTTGCCGGTGAAATTGGCGGGGTTGCGGAGCTGCTGGGAGACAAAGTCGGAGGACTGCACGGCGGCGGTAGGCTTGCAGGGAAGTCCGTTGAGGGTAAGCTGGTGCTCCTCCAGCTCGTCGGGGCTGAGGGCCACGCAGAAGTCTTGCAGGGGGTCCTCGTCGGCGGCCCTAGCGGTTGGAGCCAAGGGGACGAACAGGCCCAGCAGGAGCAGCGGTAGCTGCAGGGCAGCCATAAGCTGCTTGGGAGACATCACTTATGATCTGTGAAGGCGCGAGAGCTGGGCGGTGGAGAGAAGGCGAATGCAAAAATTGCGACTTAAAGAATTAACTGAGCAGCTGATCAGTTGATGAGGCTACACTTGATGAGCTCGTCTCCTTTTATAGGCGTCGCTGCTGCTGCGGGGACCAAGTCCCGTCCTCACTCCTCACGGTAATCTGCTGGTAGGCATTGTCATCAACTTTTAGATTTGTTAACCACGTAAAACGCGTTTGCTTACGTCGCGTCTAGCGACTCGACCTTTTCAAATTACTTCCCCCAACCTTCCACGTGGCACAACATTGCCTTCTAGATCTTTTATTGTTACCCTCCTCCCTACTCGTGTAGACACCGTTCGCACGCATTTGCTGTGCACCAAGCTATTTGTGAGCCCTCCATGTATATCACGTGCATTCGAGGCCTCTATAGAAATGCTCTATTTTACACACTTTGAGGAAATAATAATATTCACTTTCCTAATTTAGCCTTTCCTTTTTTCTATGGGGTCAACACCAACTCATTAAAGTCTCTCTCTGCCATAGATGATCCCTTTCTTTTGATAGCTGAGAGAGTTGTAATCCTAAAAGGCTCCTTTACTTCCCTTTCCTCCATCAAATTAGATTGCATCATAGGGGTGTTTGGATTTGACGAACGATCGGGCCTTGCTTGCCATCTTTGAAGACAGAAGCAAGTTCAATGGACTCTTTCAATGTACTACACTTCATTTTACATACTAGAGCCATCAACGTCTCTTTCAATCCACTTTCCTAAAAGTCTACAAGATGCTTTGTAACTTTCAAAGCACTCTCTTTCTATTTGTTGATAGACTCATGAACGGTGATTTTTTAATGTGATAAGAAAACCATCCATTTAGAGCATGGCAAAGCTCATCTAGGGCACAAAGTTACTACTAAACATGATTTTATAAAAACATTCCAAGTTTTAGACACACTTCGGTCTTGATTGACCTTATGCTACCACCTATCAGCTACTATCAATAAAATTACAGGTAGTGTGCTGAATTCTTGCGTCATATATCATCACCAGTGTTGAAAAGACAAAATTCCTTTTGCAGTTTTGAGAGACAATGCTCAACTGCATCGGGAGTGTGAATAGGCATTGAACTATTATATATCAAGGGCTTTGAATTATTAAGCTTCAATTTCGCCCCTTGGTTGCTCCTTGGTTCGACCCAACCTCATGCAGATAATACATTCCTGCATTTTAAAAAGAGCCATTTTTAAAATGCCCTTATGTATGTCACATATTTTCTATGCATTTGAGAAAATATAAAACCCTATATGCTGAACTCACGTGGTATAGTTTGAGCAACATACTCACCCTACAGGGAAGGTTGAAACTAAAATCATTATTGGGGTTGATTCCAGGGAGTCTTTCCCCCTCCCCTTACACCTTAGTTACCATGTGCTCGTTCCTGCAACCTTCTTCTGGCTTCGCTAATAGCACAACATACCTTGCCTAGCGTCCTATACAACCACGCCTAATTCGCAATCCCAACAACTCCTAACCAGCAAGCTCTCCTCCCACCTTCTCTCACATACACTCACCACCACCTCTACCCTCACCATCGTCTACGCCATAGCTAGTCATGCACCACAAATGAATGAGAGAGAGAGAGAGAGAGAGAGAGAGAGAGAGAGAGAGCTAAGGCGCGTGCAAGAGGGAGACGATGGAAAGAGAGATGCATGGCCTCCACCAAGACGCCCCTCCTCTTCTCTTGCATCTGAACGTGTAGGCATATTTTTAGATTCTTTAAATATTTTCATTTAAAATGATTGCGCCCGCCCTACTTAAGTATTTAGAAGCGAATCCCTCCCCCCCCAAATTAGCTATCCATGAGACTAAGAGTAAAACTATAAAAAATTTATCGTACCATGATAAGAGGGATATTTGCAAGGCTAAATAAGTCCATATATATTAGGGTTAGGCCATAGCATGGTCTAGGAGTATGGGGTGGCTAGGTTGGTGGCATCGATTTTCATTGTCGTGGTCAATATGCTCTGGTTTTGTAGTTCTAGTTGGCTATAGAAATCAGTATGTCAACGTTCGATAGATACTGATCCTACGTAGGTTGTGACACATATGAAGGTTGGTGAGAGGTTTCTGTGTCATGCCAGGTAAAATGTAGTGCTTGTTCATAGGTCAAAAAGTACTATGGGAAAAGCGTCAATACCTCCGCCTCTTCAACTTAGGGCAAAAAGCATTGATTCTTTATTTCTACTATCTCATTATCATCTCACACCCTAGCTAGATCCTATATCTAGGCTAACTTCCAATATATATATATTCTATGTATTTTTCATATCTTTCTTATATTTCTTTTAAATAGCTACTAGGAAGGAATCAAATGCTAGTGGGACACTAGCTTCCATGATTCTCAAAGATATCCCTATTTTAATGCATTATTGCCAGCATGATTACAAAACTTTTTCAAGGAGCAATGTCAGGCTTTCATATGGCATGAAGTGTCCATCGGAATCAAATAAAAGTCTAGGCTAAGGGTACCACAAGAAGACTTCTGCTACCAAAACTGTACCCTATTTTGATGATTTTTTAACACAAGGTTCCAATCCGAATTGGAAAAAGTATATAAAATGGGAGTTGTAGATAATGAGCTGAATTTTTCGCCCACTATTTTACTTTTTTATTTGGAGCCACGGTTGAGGAGACATGATCAAAATACTGGACCCCAGTCTGCCCACATCATGCAGGGACAACTCATTTTTCAACTTTTCCAGTTTTTGTTCACACTAGCTCTTCTCTTCTTGTGTAAACCCTTGGGGGTTCCCTTCACCTATAAAAGGGGATCTCTTCTTCCTTGAAAACCATTCGAGCCATTGAGGAGAGAAATTCATGAGGGAGTGAGAGTAGTAATGCCTAATGGTACTTAGTCATTAACATAAGCTAAGCCTACACTTTCTCCTAGCGGAAGACTAGCCATTCTTGTAAGCTATCCTTGGAAGAACAACTCTAATCAAAGAAGATCTTCAACTTGGTGTATCAATCAAAGTGTAAGTCTTCCCTCTTCTTCTCTCTCCATAAAAAATGGTGTCAAAGGGTTTGTCAAGTAAGATGTATTCTACGTTGATATTTTGTTGATTTCTTGTTGTTTTCTTTTTCATCACTATCCAACATATATATATATATATCTAATCTCACCTCCTTAACCAAACCTATCTCTCTCACTCTTAGAAATTCATTCTCTCTATAAATTCTAGGTTCTCCTTGCTACATGTATATCTCTCCCCGCAGTATCCTTATTGCCTACGGGCAAGAATAGGGCTTGGGAGGGAAACTCTCTTCTCTTCTTTCCCTTCTCTTCTCTCATATCTACATTTTGCACATACTAGAGTTATCCTAGATGAATAATCCACATGACGAGAATTTCTATCACTTTCACTCTGTGCGATCTATTAGAATTAACGTATGGATCAGCCGTAAAATACACTTTCAACAACATATAGTGTTTCTCTTTGGCCTAGAAAGTCTCAATAAAATACTTCTTTCACCGGATCCCATCATACTACCTCTTATAGACTATAACTTTTTTTTTGACGTAAGTGTAGTTATCTTGCTATGAACCAAAAGGATTTGCACACACAATTAATCCCAATCACTAGACAAAACATAATATTATAATAACCACAAAACTATAATTGCAAAGAGAAATTCATAGCCTATTTGGTCGGCAAAGATTGAACGCCGTTAACTTATCTATTTACCCTTTAATATTACCTATGATACAATATGACCATAGCCTTGATGTTTTCATCTTTGTGTTGTTTTGGTATTCTCTTTCGTGTTCTTTGTTTGTGTGTGTGAGTGCAAGAGAGAAAGAGTGGGGCTTCTTTGATTGCACTTCCTTCCAAACCCTAGGCTTCATGGCATCTATGGTTTAACTCCTTCATATAGTTTTTTGGAGTTCTCTCACAAACTCTCAGAACCAAAAGCCCGACCGCAAATTTCTTGACAGCGTGCAAGAGGGAGAGGATCAAAAGACAGACGCATGGTCTCCACCAAGTCGCCCTCCTCTTCTCTCCCATCTGAACGTGTAGGCATCTTTTTACATTCTTTAAATTTTTTGATTTAAAATGATAGCGCCACCCCCTACTTAAGTCTTTTGAATCGAACCCACCCCCCCCCTGAAAAAAAAAAAACAAAAAAAGCTATCCATGAGATAAGAAGTTAACTATAAAAATTTTATTGTACCATGTAAGTGCAAGATAAGAGGGATATTTTCAAGGCTAAATAAGTGCATATATATTAGCGTTAGGCCATAGCGTGGTCTAGGAGTATGGGTGGCTATGTTGGTGGCATCGATTGTCATTGTCATGGTCAATATGCTCTAGGTTTGTAGTGCTAGTTGGCTATAGAAGTCAGTATGTCGTGGTTTGATGGATGCTTATCCTACGTAGGTTGTGACGCATATGAAGGTTGGTAAGAGGTTTCTATGTTATGCTAGGCAAAATGTAGTGTTTGTTCATAGGACAAGGGTTCTACCAACATCGCATATGGTACCTTTAGATCCAGAATCTCTTGTGGCTCGTTGTGTTGAGTGTACTTCACAATGTTGTTAGAGAGAGGTGGTTTTTTGTCCTAGGATTGGCTATGGTCTCGTAACATTTACCTCGGTGGTCTTGGTGGTTAGTTCTTTGGTGAAAAACTATACGCTCTTTCCCTTATGATATTCCAATTGTAATAACACTCATTGGTCTCATGATTTGTTCTATTTATTTTCAATAGCACACCATTCTGGTTGTGGGGACATGATTTGGTGCTATTGTTCTTGGGTGAGTATAGCATTGGATGGTAGGATGATCACTCCCACAAATGTCACACTTCCTCATTTGAGGCTATCAGATAATGTACATCTCTTTGAAAGTCCGATTCATCCTTCTGATGGCCTCCTCAATTATTTTGTCCATGATAGTAGGCATCCTTTGTGTGGTACTTTTTTTGTTGAACGTCATTTTATTTCGGGTAGAGGTCATTTCAGTGGTCAAGATATTGGTTTCCTTAGTAACTTCATCATAGACCATACAGTTGTCCACAAAATAAAAGGTCTCCTCGTTTACTCCTTCGAGAGAAGAGAATCCCTTGAAATGAAGATCTTTTTCAAGTAATTAACTTTTGAGACCCTCTATGAAAGATACTGCTAGTGTGTCCTTTTGTGGGACTTCTCTTGGGGCTTGCACTACAAAGAAGCAACCTTGTCCTTCTCGTTGTCTCCTTGGTTAAAATAATATATCTGAGAAATGATGTTGTGCTTTATCCATCTTTTTGAAAACTCTTCAAAAAATTCAATCAATAGACTCTCTATAGTAGAAAAGTCATCTATACTCAAAGGTTGGAACCATGTCAAACTAGTTCCTTCCAATGTCAATCCAAAAGCTTCATACTAGGTATCGAAGTCATGCACTTGGTCCACTTTTAGGACTTGTTTGAAGAGAGATACATGGGCATTGGGATCTCTTGACCCACCATTTTGCTGCTTACCCATTTGTCAACTTGTGATGGCCTTACTTTTTGAGGTTCAACCACTGACCATTCTTGGACCTCTCATTTATAATTCTTTCCCTATTTCTTGTGTTCTAGGATGAAATCTTGGTCAAACCTCATTTTTTGAGGTTCGACCATCAATTTGATCATTCTCGAATCTCTCATTAATGATTCTCTCCGTGTTCTTGTGTTCTAGGTTAAAATATTTGTGGAGTTCTTCCTATTGCATAGTCTTAATCCCTACTTCCAAATTGTGCCCTAGAGCCCCATTGGAAATGTATATAATCTTGCATACTCTAGGTGATTTGTGTTTGGATCCCATGGATAGACTTCTTGGGAGTCTTTGATTCCATTGATCATGTGGGTTGAGTCTCTAAAACATATGTATGCTCTTTTGGTTCATTAGGCCCTATTTCTCTCATGGTTTGGCTCCCTAACCATTGTGAGCTAGACTCTAGTCTACTTGGTGGATTTCTTCCTTGCAAAAGATATTGGAGCATTAATAAAGGTATATTTTTCTAGCTCTGTTTGTTCTATCATTTTGTACTTTGGCCCACACACTTATATGATAAAAACATATATATTCCTTGGATATTTGAATAGTGGAAAGCATAAATGTTCTTATAGTCCAACAATTTTTTGGGTATGGGCTTAATGCACCTATAGAATCTTTTTTGTTCCCCATTCATGAACCTATTGAAGCCCATATAGTTGTAATTATTTTGAACTCTCATAGATTTTTTGTCTTAATAAACCTAGCATTAGACTTATGGAGTAAAGGATGCTGAACTTTAGTTTTAAAGGCTTACATGGTATGAGATTTTTGACAAGATTTGGTGCATTGTGTCAAGAAATGTGTCTGATAGACTTCCTTCCAAGATAGTCTCTAGCTACTACGTCTCTTCTTGCTTTAGACTCTCCTCTTGATTGATACAATGCTAACTCTATCTCCTTGGATTGAGTTTCTAGAATCATAGAATCTTCCTAACCTTAGTATTGTGAATTTTGTTTTGCAATAAAAAATCAAAGAGAAATCAAAACCTATTAACTCAATTTTAAAATTTTGATTTCTTTCTTTCTTTGGCTACATCTCATCCAAGAGCCTTGGGTCCCGACATGAAATGTAACCAACACTCAAGGATGGTGAAGTTCACAATTTAGTAACTACAATTTTTGAACAAATCTACAAAATTTTCAATTCCAATCTTTAATGCCTTGTTGTAAGTGGATGACACACTTTCATGAATCCAAATTCAATCTTGAAAACTTGTATGGCCTTCTACTGACTAAGGCTACCTATGGGATCAACCTTGCCTCTATCTAAGACAATCATTAGATGTGATTCTACTTTAGCAAGATTTCTGGTTGATATTTTGGCATTTGGCTACCCTATGTGTGGGCAATGTTGGAGTCATCTATGTTCAAATTTACTCATTTGTCTAGGGTATATGAATCATGATCCATGTTCTACTATATTTGGGCTTCAGACTTTGGTAGTAGCTAGGTTATTCTGCTTGCATGAAGTCTATTTTCTCAATTTATGGTTAATATTTTTCCAATTTATCTCGATACCAAAAGTTTACTTCCTTATGTATCCCCTAATTTTTAAGATATGTTCCAAGATTCTTGGTTTTGCAAAGAATTTTTTATAATGTTTTGATTCAAAGGTTGGTATTGGTTTTAGTAAATTTATGTGCTGCAATACTCATACTTATTTATAGCTTTTTGACATGAGGTACATGAATCACAATCCTTGTCCCTCCACATCTAAATCTAAAACTTAGGTAGATTTTTACTTTAGTTATGTTTATTGGAATCCTATTTTGTCCCACTTTTACTTTTCATTGATTGATTAAGTCAAGAGTTTTGTGTTTAGCATAACAGTTTTTGACTTTCCATGAAATGTTGACTCTTTGCCATGATTTTTGGATCTCTCTGTAGTCAAACTCCTTGGAATTTCTTGATTATGCTAGCTCTATCCAGTGGGAATTTTTTGGTCCAAAACCCTTAGAAGGTACATCAATAGTGATTCATGACTTCAAACTTGCAAGGTTTTCATACCAATTTTGTCAGCAACTTGGACGGTTTGTGTAACGGCCTCCTCCTAGACCTTATGCATGGCTAACACATCTAAGCCACTGACTCAAAAGGGAAAAAAAATATAATGATAATAAAAAATACTCGAGTTAATTCAGGCTAAAACCAAGCTCCAAAGTTTACCCACGAGTCACGTCTGCTTACGCCATGGGGATAGGGGCATAACCAATGCATGAGAAATTAGCTTTTTCCTCTCAAGGAAATTAGCAAAAGTAAAAAAATAAAGAGAAGATAAGGATACGGATAAGGTGAGTAAGTAACTTGTTGAAGAAGTTTTGAAAAGGAAGAAAATCTATCGAGATATGTAGAAATAACTTATCAAGATAAGTTAAGGCCTTCATCAAATTAATCATAAAAAGAGGGCTTGCCTACTCATTCAGATCTTCTTTTCTCATTTTTGGAAGAGCAACCTTGAGAGTAAGTGGTAGAAGACGTTTCTGAAAGCCAAAGCTAATCCTCTTTCACATACAACCCCTACCCACACCTCTCTCTCCGAGAGAGGTGTGGCCAAAACCATAATCAAACTTATCATCACACTCTCTCTCTCTCTCTCTCTCTCTCTCTCTCTCTCTCTCTCTCTCTCTCTCTCTCTCTCTCTCTCTCTCTCTCTCTCTCTCTCTCTCTCTCTCGTCTCTCCTAACCTTCAAGCTCTCCATAGATGAATCTTCATTATCCTCTCATTCCAAGCAGTGCCATTGGTGGTCTTCTAGAGAATCAAAGAGGAAGAGAGAAGACTACACTGCCAAGCTTCTGTAACAATTTCTAAAGCGAGAAGAACACTCTAGCATACAGACACCAAGGTAAGTTTTTTTCATCATCTTCATGTTATTGCACACCTTAAACAATTGGGTCACTTTTACTTCATGCTTAAGTTCTCATGTTCCCTAGGTAAGATTTCATCTTACTTTAAAGAAAAACTTATTAAATTTTTCTTGATTTTCAAATAACAACATAACTAACCACTTATATAACGACGATGTTGTTCCAAGTTTCATAAGATTACCAGACTAATATGGCATAGAGAGAGTAGAAAGCACTCTGTTTAACCATAGGTGACTAGAGAGTCATACTTATCAAAGTATTATGCATCATGATTGGTGAATCATATCTAATCTTACCCCTAAATCTCCGCAACAATTTCTTATTGATTTAAAAGTTACTCTTTTTCTTTTACCTAAATTACTTACTGCAGGTAAATTCCATAAATCAAATGCAATTAGGTATTGGAATTTTTGGAGGTAACTTTATTCTTGGAAAGAGGCATTCTAGTTTCTCCAAGAAAAAATTGTCTCATGGAAGGTTCACAAATTTTTCTTGATTATGCATTCAAGTTACTGACAAAATATCAGGGGCTTTGAATTGTTCAGCTTCAATTTTGCCCCTTCGTTGGACCCAATCTCATGTAGATAGTACATTCTTGAATTTTAAAAAGAGCCATTTTTTTGAAAATACTTTTTCAAATTTTAAATGCCCTTATGTATGTCACATATTTTCTATGCATTTAAGAAAATATAAAACCCTATATGTTGAACTCACATGCTATCGTTTGAGCAACATACTGACCCTACAGGGAAGGTTGAAACTAAAATCATTATTAGGCCGATTCTAGGGAATCTTTCCCCCTCCCCTTACACCTTAGTTACCATGTACTCGTTCCTGCAACCTTCTTTAAGCTTCGCTAATAGCACAACACACCTTGCCTAGCGTCCTCTACAACGACGCCTAATTCGCAATCCCAACAGGCCCTAGAGAGAGAGAGAGAGAGAGAGAGAGAGAGAGAGAGAGAGAGAGAGAGAGAGAGAGAGAGAGAGAGAGAGAGAGAGAGAGAGAGAGCTAAGGCACGTGCAAGAGGGAGAGGATGCAAAGAGAGACGGATGGCCTCCACCAAGCCACCCTCCTCGTCTCTCCCATATGAACTTGTAGGCATCTTTTTAGATTCCTTAATTTTTTTGATTTAAAATGATAGCCCCTCCCCCCCCCCGCAAGAAAAAAGGTATCCATGAGACTAACAATTTAATTATAAAAAATTTATCGTACCATGTAAGTGCAAGATCAGAGGGATGTTTTCAAGGCTAACAAAGTGCATATATATTAGCGTTAGGCCATAGCGTGGTCTAGGAGTATGGGGTGGGTACGTTGGTGGCATCGTTTGTCATTGTCATGGTCAATATGCTCTGGGTTTGTAGTTCTAGTTGGCTATAGAAATCAATATGTCGTGGTTTGATGGATACTGATCCTACGTAGGTTGTGACACATATGAAGGTTGATGAGAGGTTTCTATTTTATGCCAGGAAAAATGTAGTGTTTGTTCATAGGACAAGGGTTCTACCAACATTGCATATGGTACCTCTAGATCCAGACTCTCTTGTGGCTCGTTGTGTTGAGTGTACTTCACAATGTTGTTAGAGAGAGGTGGTTTTTTGTCCTAGGATTGGCTACGGTCTCTCAACATTTACCTTGGTGGTCTTGGTGGTTAGTTCATTGGTGAAAAATTGTACGCTCTTTCCCTTATGATATTCCAATTGTAATAATACTCATTGGTCTCATGATTTGTTCTATTTATTTTCAATAGCACACCATTCTGGTTGTGGGGACATGATTTGGTGCTATTGTTCTTGGGTGAGTATAGCATTGGATGGTAGGTTGATCATGCCCACAAATGTCACACTTCCTCATTTGAGGCTATGAGATAATGTACATGCATTTGTTTGAAAGTCTGATTCATCCTTCTCATTGCCTCTTCAATTATTTTTTTCATGATAGTAGGCATCCTTTGTGTGGTACTTTTTTTGTTGAACGTCATTTCATTTCTGGTAGAGGTCATTTCAGTGGTCAAGATATTGGTTTCCTTAGTAACTTCAACATAGGACATACAGTTGTCCACAAAATAAAAGGTCTCCTTATTTACTCCTTCTAGAGAAGAGAATCCCTTGAAATGAAGATCTTTTTCAAGTGTTTCATTTTTGAGACCCTCTCTGAAAAATACTGCTTGTCTGTCTGGTTCTGGGACTTCTCTTGGGGCTTGCACTACAAAGAAGCAACCTTGTCCTTCTCGTTGTCTCCTTGTTTAAAAGAATATATCTGAGAAATGATGTTGTGCTTTATCCATCTTTTTGAAAACTCTTCCAAAAATTCAATCAATAGACTTTCTATAGTAGGAAAGTCATCTATATTCAAAGGTTGCAACCATGTCAAACTAGTTCCTTCCAATGTCAATCCAAAAGCTTCATACTAGGTATGGAAGTCATGCACTTGGTCCACTTTTAGGACTTGTTTGAAGAGACATACGTGGGCATGGGGATCTCTTGACCCACCATTTGTCTGCTTACGCATTTGTCAACTTGTGATGGCCTCAATTTGTCAACCACTGACCATTCTTGGATCTCTCATTAATAATTCTCTCCCTATTTATTGTGTTCTAGGATGAAATCTTAGTCAAAACTTAGTTTTGAGGTTTGACCATCAATCTGATCATTCTCGAATCTCTCATTAATCATTCTCTCCGTGTTCTTGTGTTCTAGGATGAAATCTTTGTGGAGTTCTTCCTATTGCATAGTCTTAATCCCTGCTTCCAAATTGTGCCCTCGAGCCCCGTTGGAGATGTATATAATCTTGCATACACTAGGTGATTTGTGTTTTGATCCCATGGATAGACTTCTTGGGAGTTTTTGATCCCATTGATCATGTGGGTTTAGTCTCTAAAACATATGTATGCTCTCTTGGTTCATTACTCCCTTTTTCTCTCATGGTTTGGCTCCCTAGCCATTTTGAGCTAGACTCTAGTCTACTTGGTGGATTTCTTCCTTGAAAAAGAGATTGGAGCATTCATAAAGGTATATTTTTCTAGCTCTCTTTGTTCTACCATTTTTTACTTTGGCCCACACACTTATATGCTAAAAACATATGTATTCCTTGGATATTTGAATAGGGGAAAGCATAAATGTTCTTATAGTCCAACAATTCTTTGGGTATGGGCTTAATGCACCTATAGAATATTTTTTTCTCCCCATTCATGAACCTATTGAAGCCCATATAGGCGTAATTATTTTGAACTCGCATAGAGTTCATTGTCTTAATAAACCTATCATTTGACTTATGGAGTAAAGGAGGTCTCTCCTCGGGCTCTTCGTCAACCTTTGTCTTGGTTCCTTTTCATGCCCCACTTTTAAAAAATTTAGGAGTCAAAAACAACTTGGTAATCCATTCCACACCATCAACGTATCTCTTCCCATTGTAGTCCACATGCACTAAGTCCCTGAATTCGCTAGGTCTATTATTTATTTGACACAATAAAATTCCATTGGATCTTGATAGACCTTAGACTCTTGATTGTTGTCAAACAAAGGTTGCAATTACATGAGCTTCATCTTAGTCTTAACACTAGAGGTTCAAATGACCTCACCTTTAGTTTTAAAGCCTTACATGGCATGAGATTTTTGACAACATGTGGTGCATTGTGTCAAGCAATGTGTCTGATAGACTTCCTTCCAAGATAGTCTCTAGCTACTACGTCTCTTCTTGCTTTAGACTCTCCTCTTGATTGATACAATGCTAACCCTATCTCCTTGGATTGAGTTTCTAGAATCATAGAATCTTCCTAACCTTAGTACTGTGAATTTTGTTTTGCAATACAAATTCAAAGAAAAATCAAATTAACTCAATTTTAAAATTTTGATTTCTTTCTTTCTTTGGCTACATCTCATCCAAGAGTCTTGGCTCCCGACATGAAATGTAACCAACACTCAAGGATGGTGAAGTTCACAATTTAGTAACTACAATTTTTGAGCAAATCTACAAAATTTTCAATTCCAATATTTAAAGCCTTGTTGTAAGTGGATGACACACTTTAATGAATCCGAATTCACTCTTGAAAACTTGTATGGCCTTCTACTAACTAAGTCTACCTATGGGATCAACCATGCCTCTGTCTAAGACAATCATCAGATGTTATTCTACCTTAGCAAGATTTCTAGTTGATATTTTGGCATTTGACTACCCTATATGTGTGGGCAATGTTGGAGTGATCTATGTTCAAATTTACTCATTTGTCTAGGGTATATGAATCATGATCCCTGTTCTACTATATTTGGGCTTCAGACTTTGGTAGTAGCTAGGTTATTCTGCTTGCATGAAGTCTATTTTCCCAATTTATGGTTGATATTTTTCCAATTTATCGATACCAAAAGTTTACTTCCTTATGCATCTCCCATTTTGAAGATATGCTCCAAGATTCTTGGTTTTGCTAGGAACTTTTAATAAAATTTTGATTCAAAGGTTGGTATTGGTTTTAGTAAATTTCTGTGCTTCAATATTCATACTTATTTATAACTTTTTGACACGAGGTACATGAATCACAATCCTTGTCCCTCCACATCTAAATTTAAAACTTAGGTAGATTTTTACTTTAGTTATGTTTAGTGGAATCCTATTTTGTCCCACTTTTACTTTTCATCGATTGATTAAGTCAAGAGTTTTGTGTTTAGTATAGCAGTTTTTGACTTTCCATGAAATGTTGACTCTTTGCCATGATTTTTGGATCCTCTATGGTCAAACTCCTTGGAATTTCTTGATTATGCTAGCTCTATCCAGTGGGAATTTTTTGGTCCAAAACCCTTAGAAGGTACATCAATCGTGATTCATGACTTCAAACTTGCAAGGTTGTCATACAAATTTTGTCAGCAACTTGGAGATGTTATTTTTCGATCTTTTTCCCAGTGTGTGCATGGTTTGTGTAAGGGCCTCCTCCTAGCCCTTACACATAGCTCACACATCTAAGAAACTCACTCAAAAGGGAAAATATATAATGATAATAAAATATACTCGAGTTAATTTGGGCTAAAACCAAGCTCCAAAGTTTACCCATGAGTCACGTCGCCTTATGCCATGGGGATAGGGGCATAACCAATGCATGAGAAATTAGCCTTTTTCTCTATAAAAAAAAAGCAAACGTAAAAAAAGAAAGAGAAGATAAGGATACGGATAAGGTTAGTAACTAACTTGTTGAAGAAGTTTTGAAAAGGAAGAAAAGCTATCAAGATATGTGGAAGTAATTTATCAAGATAAGTTAAGGCCTTCATCAAATTAATCATAAAAAGAGGGCTTGCCTACTCATTCAGATCTTCTTTTCTCATTTTTGAAAGAGCAACCTTGAGAGTAAGTGGTAGAAGAAGTTTCTGAAAGCGAAAGCTAATCCTCTTTCACATACACCCCCTACACACACCTCTCTCTCCGAGAGAAGCCATGGCCAAAACCATAATCAAACTTATCATTACTCTCTCTCTCTCTCTCTCTCTCTCTCTCTCTCTCTCTCTCTCTCTCTCTCTCTCTCTCTCTCTCTCTCTCGTCTCTCCTAACCTTCAAGCTCTCCATAGATGAATCTTCATTATCCTCTCATTCCAAGCAGTGCCATTGGTGGTCTTCTAGAGAAGCAAAGAGGAAGAGAGAAGACTACACTGCCAAGCTTCTGTAACAATTTCTAAAGCGAGAAGAACACTCTAGCATACAAACACCAAGGTAAGTTTTTCTCATCATCTTCATGTTATTGCACACCTTAAACAATTGGGTCACTTTTACTTCATGCTTAAGTTCTCATGTTCCCTAGGTAAGATTTCATCTTAGTTTAAAGAAAAACTTATTAAATTTTTCTTGATTGTCAAATAACAACATAAATAACCACTGATATAACGACGATGTTGTTCCAAGTTTCCTTAAATTACCAGAGTAATATGGCATAGAGAGAGTACAAAGCACTCTGTTTTACCATAGGTGACTAGAGAGTCATACTTATCGAAGTATTATGCATGATGATTGGTGAATCATATCTAATCTTACCCCTAAATCTCCGCAACAATTTCTTATTGATTTCCAAGTTACTCTTTTTCTTTTACCTAAATTACTTACTGCAGGTCAATTCCATAAACCAAATGGAATTAGGTAATGGAATTTTGGAGGTACCTTTATTCTTGGAAAGAGGCATTACAGATTCTCCAAAATAAAATTCTCTCATGGAAGGTTCACAAATTTTTCTTGATTATGTATTCAAGTCAAATGAGAAAATAGCATCTAAAAAAACGTATGTGTGTAAGGTTTTGTTTAGTAATGCATTTAAGTTAATGTCTAATTTTCTCAAGAGGTAGCTGAGTTTTGAAGGATAATTAAGCATAATCAAATGAAGTTCTTCAAGAAAGAGGATCCTCATTCCAAATAAGGTCATTCCCTCCCTTCTCTCTTGTCAATTGGAAAATCCGAATCTGTAAGCCTCTCCTAGCTACGTGAGTAATCCTCTCTATGGTAGAAGAGGTTGTTGGAATTAGGGTTGCAGAGAAACACACACAACTTGGAGAAGACGAAGGAAGCTCAAGGCACACAATAGAGAGTGTGTTACTTAGTGTGCAATGGAAATACAGATAGCTCTAGAGTGATGGGCGTATATACAATGCACGGGGGAGAAAACCTCTTAAAGAGGGAAAAAATGCCCCGACGGTCCTAGTGTGTTCACACATATCACTACCACATGTATATGGTAACAAATCCCCCCTGGAGTGATGCGGTGAATGAGAGCTGGCACATGAGTAAAGGGAAGTGCCATGCCCTGAGGACACGATCAGTCTACAAAGGGGAGTAAGCCCAAAGCTTTGCGGAAAGCTTCAAGCTTCTCACGAGACAATGCCTTTGTGAAAAGATCTGCAAGGTTGTCCTATGTTGTCACATAAGCCAAGTTGATCTCTCCTGCTGAGAGCCTCTCCCTGACATAGTGGTAATGCACCTCAATGTGCTTTGTGCGAGCATGAAAAATTGGGTTCCTCACAACTGCCAATGCGCTCTGACTGTCAGTGTAGATAGTGTTGGCAATGTCCTGTCCAACACCCAAATCAGCCATAAGGCGTCTGAGAGATACACACTCAGCCCGTAGCTGTGAAGACTGCCCTGTACTCAGCCTCACAACTCAAAGTGGCCACATTAGGTTGATTCTTGCTCAACCATGATATACATGAACTGCCAAGCATGAAACAAAAACCACTTGTGGACACTCGTGTGTCAAAACAACTAGCCCAATTTGAGTCCGCCGAAAAAGCATGTAAGTCTGGCGGAAATGATCCCCCTTAGGATAAAACAAGCCAAGATGTAAAGTGCCATTAAGGTAGCGGAAAATCCTCTTGACAGCCCGCCAATGCTTAGACCCTGGGCTATGCATAAATTTGCTGACTTGTGAGACTACAAATTGAATATCCGGCCTCGTGTTGCATACATAAATGAGGTAGCCAACAACAGTTTGGTAAAGAGTGACATAAGCAAGATCGCCATCATCATATAGAATCAACTTCAAACCTGTTTCCATGGGAGTGGCAGTAGGTTTGCAATCCTCAAGTCCAAACTTACATAGCAATGTCTCTATGTAACTTTTTTGACACAAGGTGATACCACCATCACACTACTTAAACTCTATACCCAAGTAATGATGCAACAGCCCCAAATCTTTCATCTTGAAAGTAGCATTCAAATCAGCCTTAAATTCAGCAATATGTCTCTCATTTGGTCTAGTGATCAGCAAATCATCAACGTAAAGAACCACAATGAGAAGTACATCACCCTCACGCTTTACATACAATGTGCTTTCTGTTGGACTATTACGAAAGCCTCGTTTAACCAAATGAGTGTCAGTTTTCTCATACCAAGCACGAGGAGATTGCTTCAACCCATACAAAGCCTTCTTACATCTGCACACTTTGTCCTCTCGTCCTTTTATGACAAAACCGCGAGGCTGCATTACATAAACTTCCTCAAATATGTCACCATTCAAGAAAGCAGTAACAATTTCTGATTGATGTACATCCCAACCAAAATGAGTTGCCAATGCACATAGAAAACGTACAGTAGTCATACGACAAGTGGGAGCAAAAGTCTCTTCATAATCTATGCATTTTTGCTGTGCAGAACCTTTTGCAACAAGTCGAGCCTTATGGCGATCGATCTCACCATCCAGCTTGTGTTTCAACTTGTAAACCCACTTCGTACCAATGGCCTTTTTGTAAGGAGGCAAATCACATAAAGTCCAGGTGTCATTTTCTATAAGTGCATCATATTCTGATTCCATGGCAGCCATCCAATTTTTTGAATTTTGTGCTTCATCAAAAGACAGAGGCTCCTCAACATCATGTAAGCTAGACACAGCCAAGGCATAACAATCTGATGCATAAGATGCAGGGCGAGAGCCTGAACGAGTACGACTAGACAAAGGGGCATCCAATTTACTGTCATGCAAAGTGTGCACCAGCCATTTTGGCATACCTCTAGCCTGCTCATTTTCAGCCCTTTCCTCATCCAGTACATCATGTACATCTACATCAGTAATAGGCTGATCTAAAACATTTTCAGAAACCCCCATAGGGTGTACATTTGACTCATTGGAACTTACATTCGTATTTCCACCACTGAAAAGAGGCAAAAAAGTTTCATAAATTTCTTGTGAGCTTACATTATTGTCTCTAGTACATGACAGCAAGGGTTGAACAGAATCTTCCACAAACACTACATCCCGAGAAACCAGAATACGTTTTTTTTGCGGATGATACAACCTGTAACCTTTTCTTTGAGCACTATAACCAACAAAAATACATCTGATAGCCTTATCATCCAATTTTCTGCACTGCACTTGTGGCACCAAAGCATATGCCAAACAACCAAAAACACGCATGTGCTCAATAGAAGGCTTTCTATCATTTCATGCTAATAGACTGCAAAGCTTTCGTAGGACACCTGTTAAGTACATAAGTGGAACACATGATGGCCTCAACCCAAAAAGAATGCGGCAAAGCTTGAATTTTGACCATACATCGTGCCATTTCTGTCAGTGACATGTTTTTCCTCTCAGCAACACCATTTTGCTGAGGTGTATAAGGCACTGTACGTTGGTGTTTTATCCCATGACTAGCCAGAAATGCATTAAATTCATGAGACATATACTCCCCCACTCGATCAGGACAGAGGGTGCCCATAGTACATTTCGAGACATTTTCAGCCATAGCCAGAAATTGTTTGAAGCACATAAAAACTTCGGACTTTGCTTTAAGTGGAAATACCCATGCATGCCTGGAGTAATCATCAATGAAAGTCATGAAGTACACGTAATTTCCCAAGGACGGAGTTTGCATGGGCCCACAAACATCACTATGCACAAGCTGCAACCTGCATGTGGCGCGAACTGAACCATCCTTTGGAAATTTAGAACGCTGCATCTTACCCAAAATACAGCCTTCACAAACATGTTTGACAGGTGCTTCAAGAGGTGGCAAAGAAGCAACCATATCAGATTTCTGCAAACGCAGCAAACTGACAAAATTCAGATGACCAAAACGTGCATGTGCCAAAGTTTTGCTTCTGAAATAACCCTTGAATCTGCAACAACATTTGCAAAATTTTTTCCACACTTGTCATACAAAGTGAGCTTATACAGCCCACAGCACAAAAGCCCAGATGCAACAATTTCATCACCAAAACTGAGATCATGAATTGTACATCTGTCATCCACAAATTTGACTACAAGTCCAAGTCTAGCAAGTGCGGATACAAACAATAGATTCTTCTTGATCCCAAGTACATAAAGAGCATCAACAAGTGTGAAGGAACTGCCATTAGCAGCAGTGAGCACAATCTTTCCAACTCCCTGAACTGGATAAGAGGTGTTGTTGGCACAAGTGACTGAATTCCCATGAGGGACAGACTCGAGAGAGGTAAACAATTCATGATGTGAGGCAATGTGCTTTGTAGCACCACTGTCAAAATACCACACCTGTGAATTTACAGCAAAACGGACAAGCATGCATCATGGACAACAGGATTGTAAGTGCACTCTGCGCTAAAAGCTTATTCTGCATCAACATCAGCAACACAGTCTCCTTTCATAGAAGATTCAACAATGGCTGCATTTGTAGTGGAACCAGCATTTGGAATGGAACCACCCTCTTTCTTCTTAGCCTCTTTGGCCTTCAACTTAGGACACGACTTGGTCAAGTGATCATTGGCTTTACAATAATGGCAACGCATCTTCTTTTGCCCTTATCATCATAATTTCCAGACAAATTGCTGCCAAAAAAAGCATTAGGAACAGAAATTTTTCCACTCGCAGCAGAACCATAAGAAGTGGCTGCATTGCTGTTACCACCCTTTCTTTGAGAAGCAATAAAAGCCTATTCAACTGCACGTTGTCTAGTCCTGTTTTTTTTTGGAAAGTGACTCTTGCAACAACAATGTGCATAATGCATCAAACTTGACAACTTTCGGATTTCCTTGGGTCATAAGTCTCCAAGTACTAGCAAAAGTCTGGTGAGAATCTGGTAAGGCATCAAGAACAGTCTGCACAAGGGAACTGTCTGAAATAACTTCACCTATAGAAATAAGTTGCTCATTGATATCCTTGACACTAGCAAGGAAAGTGTTCATATCATCTTCCTCATGCATAATCTTTGACTCCAACTCTTTACACAACAAAGTAATTTTATCCTGATTGCGACTTGCATAAAGACAAGACAAAATATCCCAAGCCTGTTTTGCAGATTTTGCTGAACGGATGTGAGGAACAATGGTGCACTTCACAGACAACGCAATCAATGTATGAGCCTGCGCATCCTTAACATCCCAACGAGCTTGTTCTGCCATAGGCAAAACAACTCTAACAACTGCAATCCTGGTAGCAAGACCTGCAACATCCTCAACACCGCCTACATCCTTAGAACTAGGACGTACATCAATGCCTTGCACAATGTTCTAGACACCCTTTGACACAAGAACATGTTGCATCATATAAGCCCACATAGGGTAGTTGTTCCCATCCAACCTGTCCTCAACAGCAAACATGTTCCAGACACCCTTTGACACAAGAACATGTTGCATCATATAAGCCCACATAGGGTAGTTGTCCCCATCCAACCTGTCCTCAGCAGCAAACATCTTGAACACATCTGTGTTGTTTGGGGCAGCCATGGTAAATGCTGCACCTGATGTGAAAACTACCTGAAAATAGGAGAAACGGAGCAAGAACAACCTATGCTATATAGCACAAACCTTAGAAGACTATAAGACACAAAATGACAAAATAGCCTGTGCAATACTGCCTGTAGTGGAAATGGAGGCCGAAATGAGCCCAAATCAAAATTCTGAGCAGACCGAGCTCTACGAGTTCTCCCAAAAAAATTTCAACCTGCGAACGCTTGCCAAAGCTCACCGAAATCGCAGAAAGTGAGCAGGTGTGTGCTAGAGCAGCTGGCGACTAAGCCCGGGAGGGCGTGACCTGCTCTGATACCAATTGTTGGAATTAGGGTTGCAGAGAAACACACACAGCTTGGAGAAGATGAAGGAAGCTCAAGGCAAAAAATAGAGAGTGTGTTACTTAGTGTGCAATGGAAAGATAGATAGCCCTAGAGTGATGGGCATATATACAATGCACGGGGGAAAAAACCTCCTAAAGAGGGAAAAAATGCCCCGGTGGTCCTAGTGTGTTCACACACATCACTACCACATGTATATGGTAACAGAGGTAAGCCTAAATCACACCTTAGGAAGATTTTTTTTGTCATACAAACTCTCTTGCAGGAGAATTTCTCACTAACGAGCATATCCACTCTTAGGAATTTTGCAATTTTACTCTTACACTAGGTTGAAAGCATGTATTGTACCACTATTCCACTTTTTATATTAGGGTAAGTGGGACTGGGATCTATTATCAGTTTTGTTGAGCCCACTATGTGGGATATGGTGCACACCTCAAGAGCTTTGGTCTTAATAATGGAGTCTTTTTAGACTTGCCTACGGCTTTACCATTATTGAGCCATAAAAATTCTGAAAGGAGCTATCCCTCGGCAACTTTGCTATGTTAAGACTCACTCTACTGTCTATAATTAACCAATTCGAGCCAAGGGTGTAGATACTTAAGTGCCTATTTTCAAAGGCTAAGGGGAGTACGAACTAAGGTTTTGAATTTCCAAAGCATACACTAAGTAAACACATAAGTTTAATTAGCATGGCCGACAATAACCAAGAGAGTAGAATGAACATTGATAACTTTGATTTTGCACATGAAGGTCCCAATAATGATGCCCCTCTGTTTGTTATATTATCTTGTCACTAGGTTGCAACAAGCTATGGGCAACCCCGCTTTGCAAGACGAAATTACTCAACAACCTGCTTATGGGATTTCCTTTACTCTCCAAGAGGAGAGAGAGCTTACGAGGCCTCTTGATGAGACCGCCAAAAAGAGGGATACAGAGCTTCAGATTAGAGATGGACACTTCAATGTGCATAAAAATGGGGATTTAGATGATGAAGATGTGTCTTCTAATGAAGATATTGCCTTGAAGGACTTATAAAGACTGCCACATACCAAAGGATGTGCAGGTTCAGAGGCGGTGGATGTCATACCACTTTTTGAGCATGGGATGAAAGATATGGATCTGCATGCATTTTCAAGTTTTGCCAAACTTATGAGTAATGTTAGCAGTAGTTGTTATGTCATCAACATGGGTGACATGTATGCTAAATGTGGATTTGGAGGTTAGAAATGAAGTTTTTGCCTACACGCCAAGTTGTGATGATGCTTTTGAAATGTGGTTTTGTAGGTCAAAACTATAGTGCTCTCCATTCACGTCTTTATGGCTTGTCACTCGGAGTTCGAACAAGAAAGATATGGGAAGTATAAGATTTTGTAGAGGTCGTTTTTTCGGTCCTTGGATCCACCTTGAGATGTGTGCTGATGAAGTAGAATTAAGTTTAACAAGGTCCGATTGATAGTGCTTGTCACGGGCTACAACTTGTCCTTTACAAGGCTCAAATTTGGGCATTAAACACTCAACTTATGGCCAGATCAATTTTCTATGTAGCTTTGGATATCCATTAGTAGAGAAAATTGATGGGGCATGCAATTAAATTTGTGGTCAACATAGGGGTGGTTGATGTTTGAGCCAAAGTGGATGCTTAAAAATGCCTTGGTTGATTTTTTATGGCAATTATAGTGCTTAAAAATGCTTTAGTTGATGTGTAGGCCAAATGTGATTCTTTTACGAAAGCATGAGGGGTTCTTAAAATCACTTGAACTGCATTGATTCCAGTATATGCCTAAGAGAACTATTGGCATGGCAGAAATGTGTCTTAACCGGAAGCAAATGAAAGATCTTTCTAGAAATTCCTTCACTCATGCTTGCACCTAAAAGGCATGTGGCCTGATACAAGAGGTTGATCTGGGTGAGGGAATTCACAATATGATTAGTGATCAGGAATTGTCAAAGGAAGATGCTTTTTTTGCTAGTGCTTTGTTCAAAAAATTATGGTATTTGGGGGCGGTTGAAGATATAGATGTGATAGGCCATGATTTGGTGGATATGTTGTACCTAGCAGTGCTTTGGTCGATACATATGGCGAATGTGGTTTCGTTACAAAATCACATAAAGTTTGGGATGAGCTTTTTGTTCAAACTATTGTCGATTGAAAGCATTGATTGTAGAGTATGCCTATCATGCTTATGCAATGAATCCACAAGAAATTTTAACCGAATGCAGAGGAGCTTGCCACTACCTTGGTTGATGTGCATGCTAAATATGGTGCTTAGAAATTCCTTGGTCAATGTGCATGCCAAATGTGGTGCCCTTTGCGAGAGGTGGGCGCCCAATATAAAGTGGGAGGAAGGGAAATTATAGTGGGAAAGGGAGGAAAAGATAGGGGATGACATGGTGCAGGCAGTGAGAGTGGGAGGAGAAGAGATCGCGCTAGCCAGTGTGATGCTCGGATAGTGGCGGACATGAAGCAAACTTTGCTCAATGTCCTATGACACAAATTTTTGGCCCCACTTCCTCTGCCACCAGTGTCGCTAAAAAACATAGGATTACCACGTCATCATAGCCCTTCTCACACCACATCAGTCATGGTGCTATGACTGTCATTTAGGCGAGGGATTAAAAGAAGAATTTTAGGGCTGCGGGGGGAGGGTATTGTAACAGAGGAGGGGCTTCGAAGAAGAGAAGGAACAGAGGAGTTGGGAAGCAAAGGGGAAAAGAGGACAAGACGATTGAGGAATAAGTCAAGGGGAGGACTCTCTCCCTCTATCTCTCACTTGGCCTCCGCAAAGTAGAGGTGTATCTCTTCCTCTTGACTAAAGAAAGCATTAGGCTCACTCTCTCTTGCTATGGACTAAGCAAGGCAAGAATCTCGGCATGGTAAGTGGAGAAGTGAAGAGTGACAAACAAAGGGGAGGGAGAAGTTATACCATTGAATAAGGTGTAGCTTTCTCTTTAAGCAAGCAATTGTGGAAGAAGGAGATCATGATCCAATGATCTATTTTGCCGATTCCTTTTAGACCATTACAATTCTAAGACGTGTAATAAGTAGACAAAAAGGGAGCACAGGGAAGGAAACTAGGGTCTTTATATGAACTAGAATTTGCAATTGGCTTCAATCATGGGTATTTTGATTGAAGGGTGGCAAATTGGAAGACATATCAACACCGGCATATGTAATCAATTTGTAATAGTGTTTTCAGGATTTGATATTGAAGCTTTTATCAGATTTCAGTATCAAAATTTGTGTGAATTATGTTCTTCTTTTTTCTTTCAATCTTTCAAAAAGTTGTTTGAAGTTGAACGGTTCTCATATAAATTCTCTTCAAACACCACTATTTTCTTCATTTGACCCTAAATCTTCTCATATCTGCCTTAGTTCCTCTGGTTTGCAGCTGCACTAACTGTCTATCTACAGCAATAGCAAGAATCTTGACAGTTCTCGGTCAACCCTAGAGAATAGTGCACTCTAACAACGTGTTGTGAGATGTACGCCATAAGCCAAGTTTAATGTAGAGCTTGATATCTCTGAGTCAATTACGAGACAATAAATCCAAAGTAGTGGTGCATGAGCACAGTTTCAGATTGCATCGTAGATAGCTAGTCATAGTGAGAAGTGCTAGTGTTGGCACGATTCATGCAATGCGAGTACAACACGTGCAACTCGGCACAATCTTTATGAGTACCCAACCATGCAAAGAGACGAAATATGTCTCCTTTGTGGATAGGTTACATGATGCTCTAGTTTCTGAGCATGTTGAGCCAGTTGTGGAGAGAGTTGTGCAGCAGGGTATGTCATTCATGGATACAATGATGGATATGGATGGATTGACCATTGAGTATTCAATCATGATTCATACATTCATGGATATGCTTAGCCAAATACTGATGTGTGTGAGTTGGATCTAGGCATTGCTCTTTCCACTCAAGGTTGCGGATACACAGATTCTCTTCGTGCGCATGTGACATGCCATGGACACGAGGATGGATTCTTGGTATTGGAGTTCGAATGTCAAAGTGCCTACCATGAGTGGAGTTTTGATCCAGATTTGACTAAGATGGGTAGATTGGTAGAGATTGTCATTATTGCATCAACATTGGAGAGTCTCATGGACAAGATACTAATCTCGAGACGTGAGATTGTATTTGCGGTTGGTGCATTTGTAGTGGGAGCAATCAGCCATGTAGTGGCTGATATTGGCCTGGAGCATAAGGGCATTTTGCAGTGTATGTTGAGATACCTATGGGATGTGTGCGGCTCTAGTGAGAAGTATGTGGTCAATCGCTCTATACTTCCTCTACAATTAGAGCTGGATGGACACATATTCAATGATCCAGTGGGAGTTGGCTAAGGTCATACTTATGATGGCCATGTACAAGTTTTGTAGAGCTTTCTTTTGTTTTCCCCCTCATGGCCACATTGGCCTTTACGTGGGAGGTTGTTGGGGTAAAGCCCATGTAATCGGTTAGGCCAGGAGCCCTCCCACTATACTTATTCTTTGTGTACCTAATAGAATAAGGAGGCTCACATGTTGATATTAAGTTTAGCCCTTGAAACACAAGTCTCCTCTCTTGTCCATTGCCACACACGCTCCCGCTCGTGCACTTCACAAAATCTTATGATGCACTCTTACTAGGGTTTCAATTCTCAAGTTGTAATCCAATGGCATGGCTATGGTTCACACTGCACAAGCAATGCATGACATGATGGTATGGTGATTGATGAAAGATGTTGTACATATGAGCTAACATAAACTTTGTAGAAAGCATTAATTATCCCAAGCCTGAGTCCCAAGGCCTCAAACACCTTCGAATGTGGAGAGAACTAGCGGGGAATATTGATAGGGAAGAGGAAGAAGAAACATTCCATAGGAGAAAGAAATAGTTCCTCACTTATCATTACTCTTGTTGCTAGCATACATAATAGCATAGTAATGAAGATGGAGAAGATGTCAAGCTTAAGCATTGAAGCATGGCTCTTGGTTGGATTTGCATTCCATAGACAAGAGTGTCGGTGTATGCTCTCACTTCCCACAAGCTTGGAGAAGGAGGTGGAGTTCCTCAACTTTTTCCAAGTGAGAATAGTTCCACAAAATGAGTGTGTGTGTGGTGTGTATTCCCCTAGCACACCCCTTGCTTTCTTGGGGTGAGTTGTTTCTTTTCCACATTCGTCAAGCTCATTGGACCCCTCTCCCCCTAGCCAATCACATGCATCATGCAGTCAAGTATATGGGTAGTATTTTGACAAGTGTCCTCCTTACCCCTTAGAGAGAGAGAGAGAGCTTGAAAATATCTAGATATTTTTTGGATGGAACTAGAAGCTCATTGGACCCCTCTTTAGCCCAACCAATAGCATTCAAGCACACTTAGGAAGAGTCTGACATGTGTCCCATGTGCCCTTTGAGAAAAGGGGTGCCCTTTGGGTGAGTGGAAGGTTAGGTCAAAGATTCCCCTAACTTTGGGACTTTCATGTATAGGAATCTTCTCAAGCCCCTCTTTAGCCCAACCAATAGCATTCAAGAACACCATGTGGTTAAGCTTAGAGAGAGTCTGACATGTGTCCCATGTGCCCTTTGAGAAAAGGGGTGCCCTTTGGGTGAGTGGAAGGTTAGGTCAAAGATTCCCCTAACTTTGGGACTTTCATGCATAGGAAGCTTCTCAAGCACCTTCCTCATTAAGCTTGGAGGGTCTCTTTTTTGACTCAAGCACCTTACTCCCCATGCATCGGAAGCTTCTCAAGCACCTTCCTCCTTAAGTATGACAAGTACCTCAAGTACCTTAGTCATCAAGCATGACAAGAATCTTAGGTGGAGTTCCCACCTCAAGCTCAGCCCTACCTTGCCTAAGGTAAAAGGCAAGTTTAGGTCGGGTTCCCACCTCAAGCTGCCCTATCTTGCCTAAGGTCAAAGGTAAGTTTAGGTCGGTTTCCCACCTCAAGCTCAGCCCTAGCTTGCCTAAGGTCAAAGGACTTTTAACGCTAACCATTGGAGGTCTTTAATGAAGCTAACCCTAAGGTATTTTAAGCTCCATTAGTTAACCTTGATCTTTGACAGACCATCTCTCATTTGGGCCCCTTTACCATTGGCCCCGTGTTGAGATAGATCCGTAAGCACATGTCTATATTCTAACCCTTGTTCTCGTTTATTATCCCACATTAAATGATCAGTTTAATATGACAAAATCATTTGGATTAAGGTCAAAGGTAAGTTTAGGTTGGGTTCCCACCTCAAGCTTAGCCCTAGTTTTCCTAAGGTCAAAGGACTTTTAACACTAACCATTGGAGGTCTTTAATAAAGCTAACCCTAAGGTCTTTTAATCTCCATTAGTTAACCTTGCTCTTTGACAGACCATCTCTCATTTGGGCCCCTTTACCATTGGCCTCGTGTTGAGATAGATCCGTAAGCACATGTGTATATTCTAACCCTTGTTCCCATTTATTATCCCACATTAAATGATCAGTTTAATATGAGAAAATCATTTGGGTTGGTTAGATATTAGATTTAATGACATTACCTCTCTCTTGAAATCATAGTCATCCTCAATTATGAGGTAAAAGAGATAAAGCCATAGTCATTAGTCAGTTTGTCTTAGCGGGTAGAGGATCCCTTTTTACCCTACGACATCATTCCAAGATGGATGATCAATCCATTTGGTGCTTGAGAGACATAGCTGCCGCAAGAATATCTACTCTTTAGTCCATTTCATCCTCCCAACTAGAGTGACAAATTCTACATGGTGTTTGAGAGACGTCGTCATCCCAAACATGATTCTTAGTATGCATACTACTTAAATTTGTACACAATAAAGAGAGAATTAGTCTTATAAGACAAAAACATTGATCACTTAAAAGAAACATGTACATTTTCTTACTAAAATTTAGCATTGTAAGCATTGACAAGGTTCATACTATCCTTAAGCTGGATTCCTTGCATCCATCTAGCATCTTCAAAAGGATAATTTTTGAACTTAATAAGATACCATCGGATAATCTTACCATGTCGTAGTACCTTGTCTTCATGCCAAAGGATAGCTTCAATTTGTAGCACTTCTTCTTGGTCTTCAATTTTGGGAGGTTCTTCAATAATTGTCTCATTTGGAGGCTCTCCTTTGTAGGGCTTAAGTAGGCTCACATGCAAAGAATTGTGTATGAGCCAATGGTTAGGCAACTTGAGTTGAAAATCACCTCATTGATTGGATTCAAAATTTGAAAAGGACCATAGTATCTTTTTGCTAGTTTAGCATAATATTAATTTTGATGGCCCGTAGGATTTTTGCACGTCCTTTGCCTCAATTGAGCCTTAGGAAATATAAGTAAGACCCTATCATTTTCTTTGAATGTTAAGGCCCTTTTGTGCTTGTCAGCAGTAGCTTTTTGCCTTAGTTGGGAGATGGATATAGCCTCTTTAATCTTTTGAAAAGATGATTGCAAGTCACGGCTATACTCATTGGCAGCAAAGATCTTCCCATGTACTTTAAGTAGCAAGGGACTTTTAGGTCTTCCCTCTATGATTTCAAAAGGCTCTTTTCCCGTAGAAGTATGGATGGTATTATTATATGCATACGCTACAAGAGGTAAGTACTTTTCCCATTGTGAGCGTTGATCTACTTCTGTAACATAGGTCTTTAGTAGATCAAGAATCGTAAGATTTGCTATCTCACTTTGGCCATCCGCTTGTGGGTGTATAGGCCGAAGAGAAATTCAATCTTGTACCTAGATTTTCAAAGATACCTTTCCAAAAATTACTGGTCATTCTACGATCTCTATCTGACACGATGGATGTTGGAAATCCATGGTTTTTGAAAATCTGGGATATTAAGAGAGTTGCCCTTTGGTGTGCCTTAATAGTCTTCTTGACAAGGATAAAGTGTGCTTGCTTGCTAAACATGTCGACTATTGTCTATATTTCCGTATTCCCATGGATAGACTTGGGTAATCCAAAGATAAAATCCATGGATATACTCTCCCATGGTGAATTAGGAATTGGCAATGGCTGGAGTAATCTAGATTGCTTCCCTCTATCGTACTTGGTCTTTTGGCATACCACACATTTTGAAACATACTCTTGTATGTCCACTTTCATGGTAGGTCAATAAAAGTACGTCTCTACTCCTCGAAGAGTAGGTTGAATGCCTCTATGCCCCGCATAGGGAGGAGCATGTGATTCATACATGACTTTCTCACGAAGGGAGTGGGTAACACATAGCTTGTTGCCATGGAGAAGATAACCATTCTGCAAGGTGAATGGTTCCTCTTTCTTCCCCAAAGCAAGGGCTGACATTATGTCTTTAAAGTTAGGGTCAGTAGAACACTCGTCTATCATAGAAGATAGATCATTGTGAGTTTCTATTGACACAGCTTTAAATTTTGGTCATCGTGAAAGTGCATCAACCACTTGATTGTGCTTACCAGCAATGTGGAAATTAAATTGCGAAAGAAATTTTGCCCATCTCATTTGTTTGTCGGAAAGCTTTGTTTGCATCATGAAGTACTTGAGACTTTGATGGTCTGCTCATAAAATGAATGGAGTCCCCAATATATAGTGCTTCCATGTTGCTAGGGCATGTAGAACCACTAACAACTCTTTCTCATAAATGCCTAAGACCCGTTCATCCATGTTGAGCCTTCGGCTCTCATATGCTATGGCATGCCCTTCTTGAAGCAAGACTGCTCCAAGGCAATCACCACAAGCATCAAATTGCAACTCAAATGGCTTTGAGAGGTCCGGAAGCATAAGGACTGGTTGGGAGGTAAGTGTTAGTGGCTAGATACACCCAACGGAGGATGATTGCCCGGCAGCACATTATTTTTTGTAATTATTCTTTAATTGAGAAAAACCGTCATTTCACCTTGGAAATAGTGGGGCTTGCAAAAGCTTCCAGATTGTATCCCATTTTTGACATTTAGACTGAGTGAATGGTTAAATTGGAACATTAGGGTTTGAGATTGTAAGGTATTTATACCACTTTTGACCTTAATGAAAAAAACCTTTGTCATTTTTAAGTTTTGTCTGTGTGAGTGAGCGTACTCTATGTACGAGAGAGAGTGAGAGTTTTATCTTGACGCTACGCGCGCACCAGTGGTCGGAATCGAGTGCGGAGAAGTGCAGCGTGTTGCCCTGGAAGAGAGCTACGTGCCAATACCTACATTGCGTGTGTATGATCTAGATTTGCGAGCTCAACCCACGAGCTATATCTGGTGATTCGGTGAGCATATGTTGTCTATTTTTGCATTTCATCATATCCATGCGTTCACATTGAGTAGAGCTACACATTAGGCACTTTAGTTTTCGGAAACGACGACCTGCAAATTTTGACCAGGCATCGTACGTGATTTTGCATTGGGTGTTTAGGGTTGAGTTTTGGTTCAGGGACCTTAGGGAGAGCGACCTATTGGTGTTAATAGGGTTTTCTTCAAGTTCCGTAGAGTTTCGAGAACGTTTGATGGGTATTTGGCTCTTGAAAGCGTTGTAGGAAATCTCCTCTTATGCACTCCTAAAGGCTGTAGCTTAGACAATGGGTAGAGACCTCTGTAGGAAGTAGTCGAGAGTCGGTCGAGTGTAGGTTGACACCCTATGCTTGCTTCCACGCTCCTGCGGGTGGAGCTTCGTCCTTAGTTGACAAATCTTGTTAGGTGACTTCTCGCTGTGCTGACGTCAAATCGCGGCGTATACGCCAACATTGGCGCCGCTACCGGGGACGAAAACCCGAGGTAGGTGACCGAGACTAGTCCTTGAGGATAGGGATTCTCTGGCTTGCCAGAGTCTTGTTTTACATTTAGATAGGATCAGAGGGTGGAGGAGTCTCGACGTCTTAGGAGGAGTCTAGGGAGCGAGTGTCTGGCCTAAATCCTTCGACTTAGGTAGACTTAGGTAGACTCAGGTAGACTTAGATAGTTTTAGATATTAGTTAAGTTGTGGTGTAGAGAGTAGGAGTTGGAGTGGTAGAGGCGGTGAAAGGAGAGCTTGAGAGTCCAGAGAGGCTAGGAAGCAACCGAGACACCAATATCACCATCTCATATGATGAGTAGGAGTAGGGTAAGTAGGACATCATGATTTATGATCTGGAGCACTTCATGCATGTTTTAATTGATGTAGGCTCATCAAAGGGTTGTAAAAAACGGAAAAGAGTGCTTAGAAGCTGATGTGAAGTTCAAAAGTTTCTGTGAGTATTTTTGAGAGAGCTGTAGAGCATAGGGAGTACTTCTGTCACAAAAAAAATTAAATTTTAAGCCAGTAGACATGCTACGCGTAGGATGTCTACAGGGTGTTCTGGTATGAATTTTGAAAATCTGAGTTGACCAGTGTGTTTAGAAGGGAGGTTTTACCCTATTTTCACCTGGAAAGTGGAAGTTTGACCATATCTTGACGGGATAAGGCCAAAAGAAAGAAAATTGCCAGACATCCTACCCAAATTGTGCAAAGGCATTATTTTAAGACCAAAACCATAGGATGGCTGCATGAGCATGATCTACATGATTTATTGAGTGCCTGAGGAAGGTTTCATCTCAATTAGGTGAGAAAATTGGGTTTTAAGCAGATTTTAGCATTTTTTACTAAAAAGGGCTAGGATAGCTAAAATTGGGGTCTTTTGAAATCCAAACTAAAATCTAAGCATAGCACTGGGTTTTTGATATCAATGGGAAGCTGTGGCTCAAGTTTGGGGTCAAACAGATCATATAGACATCGTACGCGTAGGATGTGTTCTGTGTGATTTAGCACTCCAAATCCAACTTTGAGCATACCAAAGTGATCAACACCGTAAGAGGAGTCTGTGGTTTTCTTTTTGAGGCCATTTTGAGCAGTTAGACATGCTACACATAGTATGTTTAATGCATGATAGTGAAGTCAAAAACTGACTGTAGGCATAGCAGGGTGTTGTATAGCCTTAGGCAAGCCTCCTAGTCAATTTTGGTCCAAATTGGAGTTGATTTGATTGGTCATACCAACATCAGGCTGCTGGAACAGATTTCTAATCAATTGACCAGCTTATAGGTGTCCAAATCAAAAAGTAAAAACAGATGTGGACTCAGCACATCAAGGGGAATCTATAGTGCAAAATCCAGCCAAAACAGAGCAGGTAGACATCCTACGCGTAGGATGTCTACAGGGGCTTAGTGAAGAGAAAAGATGATTGTGGACATAGAGTGATGTTCCAATTGACTTAAGAGTTCCAGAATTTCTTTCAGAAGTGAAATTGTACCTTGTTTGACCTTTTGACGGAGCAAAGACTGAATTAAGACTTTCCCTGTAAACTGACAAACATTCAAGTGAAGTACAGTTCCAGATTAGCATACTTCATCAAGAACATCCGAAATGTATAAAATACAGTAGTGGTTGAGGTTAACACTCCAGTTATACCAATCATTACTAAGACCACCTCTAGCGGTTAAATGCTTTGATTCAATTGTCGAAATTAAACGCTTGTGTATAGGTATATTCAGCGGGGGCGGCAAGGCAAGAAGTTGTGCGGAAACTGATCCTTTACCAGGTGAGTGGTTGGATTCGTGATAAATTGCATTGCTAAGTTTGATGAATTTAAGCTCAGGAAGACACATTCTTAGATATCAAAAAGTGGCAGGTGATCAGGGTAGCTTAGTGTCCACCGAAGAGAGTGTAACTCATGCAAGGCTAGATCCACTAGCACCAATCATTGAGGAGGGTAGTGATACTGAAACTTCATGAGATAAGTCCTTCTTCATGATGGGTAGTCAACAGCCAGGAGGTTTCTCCAATGAAGGAACAATGCTAGGGGGAAGTACCTCCCAAAACCCTTTGAATGATGCCAAGTTCACTATAATCTTCTTAGAAGGAACAAACTCTAGGGGATCCCTAGTTTATTCTGACTATCAAGGACGCAAGTGTATTTGTATCGAAGAAAGACCTACTCAGAGACTGGAGATGATTTGAGTCTATGATGATGGGGATAGATTCTGAGACGAAAAGGGGAACCACTATCTGATAGTTAGCAACCCTGAGGATTACAACAGATATGGAGATAACGTGGCAAAAGGAAAAATGGTTTCAAAAACTCAAGAACCGCCCACAAAAATTGATCGACTGGAGCTCTTTTTTGTGTATGATAAAAAAACAACCAGGGTCTATACCTATAATGAGAATGTGGGAATTTACAAGCATGAGAGCGAGGGAGTAATCTCTTATTTTCGATGTAAAGAACCCTACCCAAACGAACTAAGCAAAGACAAGGTTCTTTACTTATTCTCTTATGAAATTGCTATGGGAAAGGATATCATTTTTTTTGATAGGTACGGGCGAGAATACAAATGTATTCTCCCAGAGGAGGTAGAAAAGGCAACAGTTCCAGAAACATCAACATATGCCCCCGAAGAAGTGCCAAGGTTCACCTCTACCCCTAGCAAGTTGACAAATCCATTCTCAGAAGAGTACGATGAGACCTCACATCCTACCCGACAACAGACGTTCAACTACCAGAACCAACAAGCAACCCAACCATCATTGCAGGCATGGCTTCGACAAAGTGCGACATTAGAACAAGACCGGAACCGAGATGGTTATCCAGCCGCACGAGGGCTAAGAGATTTACAAGAACCACCACTCTATTCACAGTATCAAGGCGAGAGTAAGCCAAAAACTCAAGAGTCAACGGAGCATGGAAGAAAACCCATAGAACGAGTTCGAAGGGATGAACCACCTTTTGCAAAAACCATCAGAAATTATGGCTTAGGGACACCTCTGGGAGAGGAACCCTCCCACTTTCGAAGGCCAGAGGAGGTATATCGAGTAGGACAAGGAGAACCAATGATGAGATTTGTAGACCATCGTAGAATTAGACCTTCTCAGGTACAAAAATGGGTAAACAAGAAATACACGGGAAATAGAGATCCTAGGGATCATGTAGCAGCTTTGTGCATGTAATTAGATATGAAGAGGCGTTAGACTTCCCTACCCAATTTGCAAGGTTTGGACTTACCCTAGAGGAGGATGCTGCTACTTGGTTTGACTTTGTGGAGCGTAGAGACTTTGAGTCTATGGAGGAGGTGTTTGACGAGTTTATTGAGGAATTCTCACAAAGGGGGATAGCTCATAATACAGTCTCACAAATCCATAAATTCAAACAGAAAGAAGGGAAATCTGTGCGAAAGGCAGCCCTACGACTAAAAAGATATGTGAAGTTCTGCCCTGTGGAAGAACTACCAACTCAGTCTAGACTTATGCGTATATTTGTTCAAGGACTAAGGAACGCAGATCTCCAGAAGGACTTACATATGAAGAGGAGCACAACATTAAATGAGTTAACTAAGGAGGCTCTTTACCTTGTAGACAATTGTGCGGTCTACAAGGAGGGTGAATTCAAGGATCTTGATGACAATTCATCCTCACAACAAAGTGGAGGCAAGTTCGCTAAGACAGCACTGAAAGGAGAAGTAGCTGTAAGCCAAGAGCAGCTTGTCAAGGAAGTGCTAAAAAAGATTAACATGTATGCCAAGCCTCGGGCTAAATAGCCAAAGTTGTGTGTTATTGAACAAAAATGGACAAACCATGTGACGGAGGAATGTTATTATAACAAGGGATATGTGAAAGAGCGACATTATGCTCCCCAAGCTCAGGTAGCATCTCCTCAACTTCCACCGATGCCTAGGTATCAAGCAGGCAACCTACCAGGACCTGTAGGTGTAGAAAGACCACAACCAGTATTGGGACAGCAACCACCCCTACCAAGATTAAGACCAGCCGGCATAAGATACACACCAACAGTAAACGAATCAGAAGAGAAGTCTTTGGTACCTATGCACGCATACTACATAGATTCCAATGGATATACTGCAAATCCTGTCTATTATCCACCGGAGGAACCCCCAACGCCAGAACCTTGGAGCATGATGGGAAGTAGAGGACCACCAACAGCTGCACAGGCAACAGGAGAAGGAAGATATAGCTTGGATGAGCGAACACTGTTGTTCATAGCCAACGGAGGCATGGGTAGGCAGAGACATGCATACCAACAAAGAGGAGCTCAATAAGCACCTCAACAGCCTAAGGGACCCTGCTACAAGTGTGGTGGAGACCATTGGCTAAGAGGCTGTCCTCATGATGAAATCATTAGAGTCAACGCATATTGCACCGAGTGTGGAATTACTCATTTGATTCTCGATTGCCCGAAGAACCCGAGAAAAGGAGCAAAAAATACCTTGAACATGCTGGAAGCAGTGCCTTCTAGTGGAGGGTCAAAAAACAAGACAATAATACCTATTCAGGCAGTGACACGAGCCCAAGCTCAAAGAATGACAAATGAACCCATAATTGAAGAGCCAAAGACCGATGCCCCAAGTTCATAAATGAAAAATCAGAGAAGCACTTGGAAAGCTAGAAAGGCGCGTATGAAAGCCAGGAGAGAATGAGAGCAAACGGCTCTATCCGAGGAGTTAAAACACACAAAGGATAGATTAGAGCGGTTAGAAGATCTAACTGGCCTAAGCTCACACACTGCGGCAACCATAGAGCCCAAGGAAATAGTAGAACCCAAAAGTGCAGGATCAGGAGGATCAGTGTTGGCAGAAAAGTAAATGAGCAGTTAGACGCACTTTTGAAAGCATACAAAGTCAGACTCAAAAACAACCAAGCGCAAGAGCAAATATGGATGACTTATACATATGCAGAAATAGAAAAACAGAGGTTGGAAATGTGTTGAAAGATGATTGAAACAACCCAATCCTTGATAGAAAACCCGCTTGGTAAACCTGCAAGTTGGCACAAGGTACCAGCTCCAACCCCTATCAAACCAACCTTAGAGAAACAAGTAGACACGAAAGAGAGACTCACGACTGCCTCTGAGTCTAGGAGGGAACCTATCATAGTGCCAAATACAACAGATGAGACAATTGATGGTTTCCAGCCTAAAAAATTGGTAGAAATGGGTAAGGATTGTAACGGTCTAGATGACCTGTGGAAGCAAATCCGTGATGCCAACAAAGCTAACAGGGTGAGCCACCAAGTAAATAGCACAAGAAAAGAGAAAAATGAGATCTTACCTCCCGTTGAAGAATTTGAGGCAAGATCACAAATGAACTTTGATTTGCATTCACAAGGGGGAGACCAGGAATCAATTAGTTCGGGGCACAGCCAACCAGACTCGCTAAAAACTCTACCCTCTTACCTAGGGGAGTATGAAGCTAAGTCTGAGGTGAGAGCAATCCCATCTCAAATACTTTCTTCCAACAGAGTGATGGATTCACAAGGGTTGATCGAGCTATTGTCCACCCCTGTGGCATGCACAATCACATTAGCCGAACTCCTGAGGTTACGGCCAAACATGTGGACCACCGTAGGCAAATGCTTAGAAAAATTTGGAGTAAAAGACCCCACCTCGAAGCTTCAAGAAGGGATCAGAGAATTGGACAAGCATCAACTAAACACTAGGCCAGTACCTTTAAACAAGGTTGGAGAATATTGCGAGGGAGAAGATGGAAATACCACACTACCAGTAGAATCCCAAGGAGTAGTTTCCAAAGCTATTCTTGAAAGTGGAGCAGGAGTCGCTATCGCCACCAACGAAATCTTGAAAAAATGGGGAAAACCGGCTTTGGGAGCTACCAGAATGGAATTGCAACTGGCAGATGGTTTCATGGAAAAGCCTCTAGGACTTTTAGAAAAAGTAATTGTCACCTCTTGCGGAATCAAGTATGAGCATACATTTGCAATAGTTGATTTCGACAAAAAGAACAATTACGAGATCATCCTGGGAAGACCATTCATGAAACAATTAAAGATGGTCCAGGATTGGGGTTATGATCGCATATACCTCAGACATGGCAAGACTACAACCAAAATATACCTAAAAGACCATAGTTACAAAGATGTGAACCAGACACCAGTGGAAGAGTTTGATTCAGCTACATTGGCAGGGTCCGAACTCCCAGCATGGTTAGGGCAGAAAAAAGAGCTATGGATGTGCGGAGCTTCACATTGTGGGAGCTTAAAAAGAGAGGAATGTGTCTTAGAAAGAGCTATTGAGGACAAGGATTACACTCCAGAACCTTTTCCAAAGATGCCTTAGAACCTCTGGAATGGAAACACATACTAGCAACATTGGATGTCTTTACCAATACAGATAGCCCAACGATAAAATTTTGCGATAAGGATGGCTATGGTGTGCTACCCTATTACATGGTAAGCCTTATACGAGCAGGAGATGAGAATGTAGACTCACTAGAACAAGAAGACTTTCATGACTCCTCTGAGCATCTGGAGTTAAATAACGATGTAGATAACGAGTGTTCAGACAGCTCAAGCGAGCGTGGGGAGACAACAGCGAATATCAAGTTTTATGATTTTGACAATCAACACCCTAGACGCCAGGAACGCTATAGACAAAAAAGAGCAGAAAACAAAATTATAGAGAACCTGATGCCCAGGATAAAAGATAAAACTCACTATCTAATGCTTGTCAAGGCAGAGGATTGTATAAAAGACCAAATATCAGGAAGATTCTCAAGAGTTCGAAGGGAAAGGACGCGTGAGGAAATAAAACAAGTACGGAAGACTAAAACAGAAACAAAATCAAAAAAATCTCAACAATCAAAACAGGACAAAACAAAAGACCCAGAGTGGACCAAAATGGAGCGTAAAAAGAAATACCAAGAACTAAAACGGTCGTTACGAGAAGTATGGACTACTGACGAAGAAAGTGATGGTAAGGAGGAGTCAGAAAAAGAAAACATGATTGTACCATCCCACTATTGAAAATTCACCATCCAGGACAGAAAAATCATAATGACACCACCAGTCAGGGAAAGAACAAACCAAGAATTATACGATGGGCCGGAAAATGCAAAACGGATAGACCTCGCTGCGCCAGGCGAAAAGCCTCAACCGGTCTCTATAGCAACTAATTTAGAGCCTGAAGAAGAAGAACTGCTAAAACAACTTCTCAAGAAGTACAAAGATGTGTTTGCATGGTCCTACAAAGACCTCAAAGGAGCTGATCCATCGATATGCCAACATACTATTTCGTTGCAATCAGATGCCAAACCTAGCAAACAGCATCCTTACACATATAATGACACATTTGCTAAACGAATCAAAGAAGAGATTGACAAGCTGATGGATGTTGAATTCATCTATGAAATCGAACATATAGATTGGGTGTCGCCCATTGTGGGTGTCCCCAAAAAGAACGAAAAGCTGCGTGTGTCTGTGTGAACCTCGAAAAAGTAAATGCAGCCACAATAAGGGATAATTATCCCTTGCCGATCACAGAACATGTACTTGAGAGGGTGGCTAGGAAATGGGCTTATTTCTTTCTAGATGGGTTTTAAGGGTATAACCAACTAGCAATTGCAATAGAGGATCAACCCAAAACAGCATTTGCCACAGAATGGGGAATATATGCGTATAGAGTTATGCCTTTTGGCTTAACCAATGCCCCACGTACCTTCCAAAGGTTAATGACTCATGCGTTCAAAGAATACCTGAGAATATTCTTAGAACACTACAACATAACATGAAGATATAAACGCATCATATATCGACGACCATGCCTTTCCACGCGTATATCGACATAATTAGAGCACGTCGATATATGCGTTGATATACGCGAGCAATGCGCGTCGATATACGCGTGGAAAGGCATTATTTGCCACGCGTATATCGATGCAAATTTCGACGGGTATAACGACACAGTTTGCGACGCAAAAAAATTTGGGGAAAAAAAGGGAAACTCGCGCACGGAGGGGCCATTTTTGCCGGCTCAAATCTTGGCCGAAACCTGCTACGCAGGTATTATGTCACTCTCCCTCCCGCCCCTCTCTCTCTCTCTCTCTCTCTCTCTCTCTCTCTCCATCTTGTGTGTGTGTGTGTGTGTGTGTAGGAAAGAGAGAGTCTCTCCATCCTCTGTGTGTGTGTGTGTGTGTAGGAAACACAGAGAGAGAGAGAGAGAGAGAGAGAGAGAGAGAGAGAGAGAGAGAGAGAGAGAGAGAGAGAGAGAGAGAGAGCGGTGTGTGTGTGTGTGTGTGTAGGAAAGAGAGAGAGCGGTGTGTGTGTGTGTGTGTAGGAAAGAGAGAGAGCGGTGTGTGTGTGTGTGTGTGTAGGAATGAGAGAGAGAGAGAGAGAGAGAGAGAGAGAGAGAGAGAGAGAGAGAGAGAGCGGTGTGTGTGTGTGTGTGTAGAAGAGAGAGAGAGAGAGAGAGAGAGAGAGAGAGAGAGAGAGAGAGAGAGAGAGAGAGAGAGAGAGAGAGAGAGTGTGTGTGTGTGTAGGAAAGAGAGAGAGAGAGAGAGAGAGAGAGAGAGAGAGAGAGAGAGAGAGAGAGATGTGTGTGTGTGTGTGTGTAGGAAAGAGAGAGAGAGAGAGAAATGTGTGTGTGTGTGTGTGTGTGTGTGTAGGAAAGAGAGAGAGAGAGAGAGAGAGAGAGAGAGAGAGAGAGAGAGAGAGAGAGAGAGAAATGTGTGTGTGTGTGTGTGTGTGTGTGTGTAGGTAATCAAAGAGAGAGAGAGAGAGAGAGAGAGAGAGAATTAATGTATGCATAGGAAATTAAAATTAAAATTAAAGCAAGGCCAAAGTGACCTATGAGACAAGAAAGTTACAATGTGGTGGATCTGATACAAAGTCAGAGTAAAAAGATAACAAAATGACAAAATAAAATATTATGGAATCCTAAACTGCTGGGTGTGGACTAAACGGCTAAAACAGCTAGCTGGGGTAGGTAGATCATAGGAGATCCAGCATCTGTCGTTGGCGGATCTCATCAATCTCCTCCATGGTTAGTAGTCTGACCGGGCGTTGTGCATGTCGAGCCAAAGTGACTTGGATCCTCTGATGCAGCCTCTGTCGATGTTGTGTAGTCCTCCGCAGTCGTGGGCATCTTGATCTCCCTAGCTCAGTCGCTCGTTCGATCAGTAGAGAGATAGGGAAGTAGAGAGAGAGAGAGAGAGAGAGGAAAATAGAGAGAGAGAAAGAGATAGGGAATAGAGAGAGAGAGAGAGAAAGAGAGTTATATATATATATATAGAGAGAGAGAGCGAGAGAGAGAGAGAGAGAGAGAGATAGGGAAGTGGAGAGCGATACAGAGAGAGAGATAGGGAAATAGAGAGAGAAAGAGAGATAGCGAGAGCAAGATAGAGAGAGAGAGAGAGAGAGAGAGAGAGAGAGAGAGAGAGAGATAGCGAGAGCGAGATAGAGAGAGAGAGAGAGAGAGAGAGAGAGAGAATGAGAGATAGGGTACATAGACAGAGAGAGATAAATAGAGAGATAGAGAGTGATATATATATATATATATATAGAGAGAGAGAGAGAGAGAGAAACAGAGAGATAGAGAGTGATATATATATATATATAGAGAGAGAGAGAGAGACACTACTAGAGATCACTTGAATACCGATGCCAACTTACCGACGTCATTGGCGGGCGTCAGTATGTGCATCAGCAATACTGGAGGGAGCTCAGATTTTTAAAAAAATTCAAATTTCAATTTCCGTCGCGTATACCGACGCAGATACCGACGCGTATACAGTAGTGTATACCGACGCATATACAACAGCGTATACCGATGCCGATTGATAAAAACGAAACCGCGGGCTTATTTTCTGCGCGTTTCCAAAAACTCATTCTCTCTCTCTCTCTTCGCTCAACTCGCGGCCAGATCTGCACCTTTGGATTACTACGGGCTTGGGCAAACACCATCACATCTTCTCTACTTGCTACAGGTAAGCCTTTTGTCCTTGTTTTTTGGTTATTTTTGTGTGTGTGTGTGTGTGTGTGTAACACAATGTGTGTGTGTGTGTGTGTGTGTGTGTGTGTGTGTTTTTACAAATGTGGAAGCTACTCCAGAAGCTTTGTGCACACATACGAGTGTATGTGAGTGCACAATCTCATTGCTCTCTCTCTCACACACACACACATTAATTTTAATTTTGGTTTAATTTTGTATTTAAATTTGTTATTTAATTTTAAAATTCAAATTGTTATTGTTGTTTAATTTTAATTTGTTATTGTTATTTAATTTTATATTCAAATTTGTTATTGTTAATTGTATTTTAGGGTTTCTTGAAATTAATTTTAGGGTTAAAGTTAATTAGTTTTAGGGTTTTGTATATCCAAAAATAGAATAAGAAATCTTTAAATACATTAACAAAAAGTTTGCATATCCCTGCATGACCAACGTAAACGTTTGCATCTTACTGTCATCATTCGACATTCTTAGTGACAGCATGTAAAGCACACACAATCTCTCTCTCTCTCTCTCTCTCTCTCTCTCTCTCTCTCTCTCTCTCTCTCTCTCTCTCTCTCTCTCTCTCTCTCTGTGTGTGTGTGTGTGTGTGTGTGTGTGTGTGTGTGTGTGTGTGTGTGTGTGTGTGTGTGTGTGTGTGTGTGTGTGTGTGTGTGTGTGTGTGTGTGTGCAAAGAACTAGCGGCCCGGGCGTACACACGCTCCGTCGGTGCCGCGGCTAGTACGAGAGCAGAATAGAAGAAGAAAAGGGGAAGGAAGGAGCGACAAAACACAAAAGGCAAAGATGGTGGCTCATTGCTTGCTCAAAAAACCATCACAGTGCTCACAGAGCTTCTCTCTCATTCTCCTCTACCATTTTTAATAACCGGCCGACATGTGACACTCCTCTTGAGCTTCTTTGACTTCGTTTGACCAGCTCAAAATACATTCAAAGCTCAACTCTCACCTTTACACATGAAAGTCCTCTAGGGAGCAACAACAACGCCATCGTTGCTCTTAGAAACGCCAAATACACAAGCCGTAGGTCAAATCCGATTGCGTTTTTCTATGAAAAAACGCAGACGGACTTCAAAAACTGATTCTACGCCTACCGAAACCATCTGTAGTCCATTAAGTAGTCTTAAGGCAATGTCAAGACCGTGTATGGAAAGCCGTAGGTTAAACGGACCGAAGAAACATCAAATACACAAGCCGTAGGTCAAATCCGGTTGCGTTTTTCTACGAAAAAATGCAAACGGACTTCGGAAATGGCTTCTATGCCTACTGAAACAATCCGTAGTCCATTAGGTAGTCTTTAGACAATGTCAAGAGCGCGTATGGAAAGCCGTAGGTCAAACGGATAGAAGAAACGCCAAATACACAAGCCGTAGGTCAAATCAGATTGCGTTTTTCTACGGAAAAATGCAAACGGAATTCGAAAATGGCTTCTATGCCTACTGAAACCATCCGTAGTCAATTGGGTAGTCTTTAGGCAATGTCAAGAGCGCGTATGGCAAGCCGTAGGTCAAACAGACAGAAAAACACCAAATACACAAGTCGTAGGTCAAATCCGGATACGAAGATAAAACGAGAACTCTTGAGACCGTTTACATGGATTGTCTGAAGAGCACGTCTGTGTGTGTGTACGTATGTTGCACCCACAAATATAGGCTTTAATCTGACCAATAAATACATGATTTACCCGGTGGTCTTGATCTCCGTGCACCTCTAGACAAAGTGGAGATTTTAACCCACCCGGCATGAAGAGATTGTCTATTTTTCACGAACTGCCGTACTGGAGTGATTTGCTTATTAATCATTTGCTCGACCCAATGCACATTTTAAAGAATGTGGGAGAGATCATATGGAAGACCATTACTGGAAAAAGGGAGAGCAAAGCTCAGAGAGATGACCTACAGGCTGTGGGTCGAATGTCAGAGATGTGGCCTCGACTAAAGTCCAATGAAGAGTATGCTATTCCAAAAGGTCCATGGGTTTTGAGTAGTGCTGAAGAGCAACAAGTGAAGAAGACCATATCTTCTTTCCAGACTCCTACTAGGGGCATGCGATGTTTGAAAACGGCATGTACTAGAGATGACAATCTTAGTGGTCTTAAGTCGCATGATTGGCACAAATTTTTACAGTTTATCTTACCAATTGCCAAAAAAGATTGTCTGACAGATGACATCAGATGTAACATTTATAAAATTAGTGAGCTAGTGCGTTGGATCTCATCAAAAGAGATAAGAAAAGACAGCATAGATGCAGCTCACTTGAATGCAATCGAAGCAGTGTGTATGGTGGAGAAGTATTTTCCAACGAACATTCTTACCATCCAAATGCATTTTCTTGTGCTTGTGGTCGATGAAGTTGCAGTTGCTGGAACCGTCAACAGCAGATGGATGTTCTTCTTGGAGAGATCCATGAAGACTTTAAAGGGCTTCGTTCGTCAAAGAGCTCGTCCTAAGGGTAGCATGGTTGAAGGATGGCTTGTTTATGGTTATGTTTAACTTTCTAGTTATGCTTATGGTTATTGTTTGTTTGTGGTTATGGTTATCTGCATTATGATTTTGATCAATGTGGTTATGGCCGGTTATGGTTTTGCACAAATTAAGTTCGTTATGGTTATGGTTTTAAGTTGGTACGGTTATGGTTTTGCACAAAGTTCATTTCATTTCTTTCATTGGCCTTAAATCTCATGTGAGATCCTACATGGATAGCATGTAGGAGGCGTATACATGATATGGTTTTTTTTGAAAAGTTTATGTAAAAACAAAGGGAACTCTGCCGAAATTTTTGTGCGCGGGAGCACGGTTGATTTTGGTGCTGCTCGCTTTCTTGGGCAGATAATGAGTGTTCGGACACCTCAAGTGAGCGTGGAGGGAAACCGAGAATATCAAGTTTTATGATTTTGCTAATCAGCATCCTAGACGCCACGAACGTTATAGGAGGAAACGAGCAGGAAACAAAGCAAGAGAGAACCTGATGCCCAGGATAAAAGGTAAAACTCACTATTTGATGCTTGTAAAAGCAGAAGATTGTGTAAAAGATCAAATATCAGGAAGATTCTCAAACGATCGAAGGGAAAAACGCGAGAGGAAATAAAACAGGAACGAAAAGCTAAAACAGAAACAAAATCACAAAATCTTAAAAATAAAAAAAAGAAACAACAAAAGACCAAGAGTGGACCAAATTGGAGCGTAAACAGAAATACCAAGAATTGAAACAGTCTTTACGTGAGATATGGACTACTGAAGAAGATAGTGATGGTAAAGGGGAGTCAGAAAAGGGAAGCATGAATGTATCATCCCACTATCGGAAATTTACCATCCAGGACAGAAAAATCATCATGACACAACCAGTCAGGGAAAGAACCAACCAAGAATCTTACGATGGGCTAGAAAATGCAAAAAGGATAGACCTTGCAGAACCAGGTGAAAAGCCTCAGTCGGTCTATATAGCAAACGATTTAGAGCCTGAAGAAGAAGAACGGCTAACACAACTTATCAAGAAGTATAAAGATGTGTTTGCATGGTCCTATAAGGACCTCAAAGGAGTTGATCCATCGATATGCCAACATACAATTCCTTTGAAATCAGATGCAAAACCTAGCAAACAACGTCCTTATACTTATAATGACACATTTGCTAAACGAATCAAAGAGGAGATTGATAAGCTGATGGAAGCTGAATTCATCTATGAAATCGAACATACCGATTGGGTATCACCCATTGTGGTAGTTCCCAAAAAGAATGAAAAATTGCGAGTGTGTGTAAACCTCAAAAAGGTAAATGCAGCCACCATAAGGGATAATTATCCGTTGCCAATCACAGAACATGTACTTGAGTGGGTGGCCGGGAAACGGGCTTATTCCTTTCTGGATGGGTTTTCAGGATACAACCAACTGGCAATAGCAAGGGAGGATCAACACAAAACAGCGTTTGCCAGAGAATGGGGAATTTATGCGTATCGAGTTATGCCGTTTGGCTTAACTAATGCCCCAGCTACCTTCCAAAGGTTAATGACGCACACTTTCAAAGAATACCTAAGAATATTCTTAGAAATTTACATGGATGATCTTTGTGTACACTCTCTTCTACGAGAGGAACATATTGACCATTTGCAAAAGATCTTTGAAAAATGCAGGACATATCGAATTTGTCTTAACACTAGAATGGTAACAGGACACTTTTATGTCCTTGGAAACTTTTGTTTCCTCTTAAGTGACCATTTTGATTGAATTATTTGAAGAGTATGAAAATGAATTTCTAGGTGCTATATATCCACAAAGTTGCCTTATGAGCTGAAAAAAACTTGGCTTTTTTTTTTGAGTATCGATCTCACCATTAACCTTACTCTTGCACAACATTTTTGAACCTAAACTGTGTGAAAAAACGGGTCCTGTTTTTGGCTCTTTTTCAATTTTTGGCAACTATACCACTCTAAACTTCATGTTTATGAGGTTTATATGGCTAGAGGATAGGCCTTCATAGTTCTCAACATGTTTTGATGCTTGTAGGGAGAGCTAAGTGTTAAAATTGAAAGTTATGACCAATTTACAAGAATTGCATAGTCTTGTTTTTTTGCCAAAATTAGCACTTTTATGATTTTTTTGGTGGCTTTCTTGATATCCAAATTCAATTTTGATTGTGTAAGTGTAATGTATAACATAAAGCTAATCTTCCGTGAGTTTTGGGGGACCTAATATGCTATATAGCATAGTATATGATGATGGTTGAGTTTTTTTATTGCTAAAGAATACAATACATTTTAGAGTAGCAAGTATAATATTGCTAGTTTCTTAGGCCAATTGTGTGTATTTTGTAGGTAGTGACCATATCTAATCATAGACTAAAAACTTGGCTAGATATTGAGTAGTTTCTATGGGTTTCTAGAGGTCATAATGCTAAACCAAGTTTTTTCATGTTTGCTGTATTTAGCACTTTATCATTGCCCCCAAGGTTCCAATTGTAAGAGATCCATTATCCTTTTGACATGCTCCATGGATTCTCTTGAATCCAGAGGCCCAAAGGGAACTAAGAAAACATGTATATAGTATCTGTATTGAGCGTGACTATAGAAACTTTGATGATAGGTCCGCAGAATGGCAAAAATGCGGCTTTTTTGTACCTATTTTTTTGCCCAAAAAAAAATTACTGAGGTAAAAGCAACCATATGTTTTGGTCACCAACCCATTGAAGTTAACGAGGCATTTTATCTCATGTCCTACAAAAATCTCCACTCTTATTTATATGCAATCAACCGTAAGAAATTGTTGTTTTGGGCAAAATGCACTGGTCCAACAACTTTGGAGGCTTGTAGTGACCAAGGGATGAGAAAAATTACAAGTTTATCATTTTTTCCATATGTAGTAGTTATTGAACTATAAGCTCATGAAAGGATTTTTCAAAATGAGTGGATCTACTATGGTTTTGGAATTTTTTCCCAAAACCTTGAAAGGACACTTTTATGTCCTGTTAGGTTACCATTCTAGTGTTAACCCGAAAAAGTGTATCTTTATGGTTAAGCAAGGCCGCATCTTAGCACACATTGTCTCAAGAAATGGCATAACCACTGACCTAGACAAAGTCAAAGTCATAGTGGACCTACCCAGGCCTACTTATGCTAAACAAGTGCAATCCTTCATGGGACACTGCGGATATTATCGAAGATTCATATACATGTATGCGTTTATCGCACAACCTCTGTATCGGTTGCTAGTCAATTTCGATTGGACCGAGGAGTGTGAAACTTCATTCCAAAAGCTGAAGAAAAACCTTATCTTAGCACATGTCTCGAAGGCACCAGATTGGGAAAAGATATTCCATGTTCACATTGATGCTTCTGCATATGCAATCGGGAGTATTCTGGCTCAACCTAGAGACGGAACAATGGATTTTCCAGTATGTTATGCAAGCCGACAGTTAAACAGTGCGGAAAAGAACTACACAACCACCGAACGAGAAGGGTTAGGAATCATTTATGCTATAAAGAAATTTCGGCATTATTTGCTCGCAAACAAATTTGTGTTCTTTACAGATCATCAAGCTCTTTGTATCTGGTAAATAAACCATGCAATACAGGGAGAATTATACGCTGGTTTATTATATTGCTAGAGTTTGACTTCACAATGGTGGTCAAAAAGGGTAAAACCCATCTACGAGCGGATCATCTTTCAAGGATACACAACGGGGAAGCTCCTGAAGGAGTAGATGATGACATACCAGATGCTTATCTTTTCAATATTGAAATGATACCCAAATGGTCATAGGAAATTGTTAGCATTCTTTCCTTTGGAAGTGGGTTTAATAATATGGAATACAGATCCAAACAACAAACAATTCGACAAACAAAAAACTTCCAGTTGATAGAAGCAGGACGGTTGTATCATCTAGGATCGGACCAAATCCTACGATTATGTATAAATCCAAAAGAATTCGAGTGCTACCTTGAAGAAGCACATGTCCAAGATTGTGCATTTCATTATTCAACAGTGAAAACATACCAGGGACTGAAACAGTTAGGGGTTTATTGGCCAACTATGTATGCGGACACACCTTCTTATGTTACCAATTGTACTATATGTAGTGCCAAACGACCAGTGGATCACGCGACATTGTTTCAGGTAAACATTGCACCTGCATGGAGTCAATATATCATTGATTTCTTAACCACCAGGACGTTCCCCGAGAACATAACAAGAGCACGAAAAAAAGCTATAGAGCTGGAGGCCTGTGACTTTCAGTTAATTGGGAACCAAATCTATAAGCGATAAAAGGACAATCAACTTAGAATCTGTGCATGTGAAAGCAAATACCTGCTGATTCTAGAACATGCACATAGCGGAATAAGTGGAGGTCATTTTTCGGGCGATAAGATGGCAAGAATAGTCTTAACCGCAGGTATATGGTGGCCTACATTGCATATGGATACTGAAGAGTTTGTAAAGCATTGTGACGCATGTCAGCGTACCAAAGTGCCGATAAAGAGAGATGAGATGCCACTTCGGACTATGATGGGAGCAAGAGCATTTGCAAAATGGGGCATTGATTTTGTGGGACCTATCTCACCCCCTGCATATCGCACTCATATCCAATATATCATTGTGGCTATGGACTATCTCACAAAATGGGTGGAAGCCAAGGCAACACAAAAAGCAGATGCACACACCACTGCACAATTTTTGTATGAGAATGTTTTTGTACGATACGGTTTACCAATAGAAATTGTCAGTGATCGTGGGACACATTTTCTTAACAAAGTCATTGAACATCTGCTAGAGGAATTTATGGTCATACATAGGAAATATGCTCCATACCATAGGCAAATGGACAAGTTGAGGCCACAAATAAAACACTATGCACGGTTCTCACTAAAATAGTGTCAGAGTCAAGAATAGATTGGGATCAGTAGCTACACTCAACAATATGGGCATACAGGGTAGCTTACAAAACATCGATAGGAACAACACCGTACAACATGGTGTTTGGTCTAAATACTATACTACCCAGAGAGTTTTTAATTCCAACTCTACGAGTAGCGAAACGCTTAGAATGGACAGGGCATGAACTATCTTCAAGAATAGATGATCTTGAAAAGCTAGATGAACTCCGCTTGAGAGCTGTAGCTTCAATTTATGCTAAAAAGAGAAGACAAAAAGAGTTTTTTGACGAGCATGTGCACACTAAAGAGTTCAAAACAGGTGATTATGTACTTGTTTATACTTTGAAGCAACATTCCAAGAAAATTAAAAAGCGAGGGATGGGACCCTTTGTGATTAGTGATCTATCACAAAGTGGAGCTGTCAAGCTTGCTACATTAGCAGGTGAAGAAATGCCGAACTGGATTAGTGGATGTCGACTGAAGAAATATCATCTACCACTCACACAGGAGATGCTCCAACAAATTCATCAAGGAAAACAACGAATGAATGAAAAACAGAGAGTACGAGAGGAAGCTCAAGCAGAAGCAAAGAAACACATTGCAGGACGACTATACCATTTAGGCTCGGACCAAATTCTACGATTATGTATAAATCTAGAGCAATTCGAATGTTCTCTTGAAGAACCACACGTGCAGGATTGTGCGTTTCATTGTTCAACAATGAAAACACACAAAAGACAAAAACAATTAGGGTTTATTGGCCAACTATGTATGCTGACACACATGCTTATGTTAACAATTGTACTATATATAGTGCCAAACGACCAGTGAATCACGCGACATTGTTTCAGATAAACATTGCACCTACATGGAGTCAAATATCATTGATTTCTTAACAACAAGGACATTTCTTGAAAACATAATAAAAGCACAAAAAAGGGCTATAGAGCTGGAGGCTTGAGACTTTAATTTAATTGGAAATCAACTCTACAAGCGAGGAAAGGACAATCAACTTAGAATCTGTGCAAGTGAAAGCGAATACCTGCTGATTCTAAAACACACAAATGGAGAAATAAGTAGAGGCCATTTTTCAGGCGATAAGACGGTAAAAATTATCTTAACCGCCGCAGGAATATGATGGCCTACATTGCATATGGATGCTGAGGAGTTTGTAAAGCGTTGTGACATATGTCAGCGCACTAAGGTGCCGATAAAGAGAGATGAGATGCCTCTACGGTCAATGATGGGAGCACGGGCATTTGCAAAATGGGGCATTGATTTTGTGTACCCTATTTCACCCCCTGCATATCGCACCCATACCCAATATATCATTGTGGCTACGGACTATCTCACAAAATGGGCAGAAGCCAAGGAAACACAAAAAGCAAACGCAAGAACCACTACACAATTTTTGTATGAGAATGTCTTTGTATGATATGGATTACCAATAGAAATTGTCAGTGATCGAGGAACACATTTTCTTAATGAATTCATTGAATATCTGCTAGAGGAATCATGGTCATACATAGAAAATCTGCTCCATATCATTCACATACAAATGGCCAAGCTGAGGCCACAAATAAAACACTATGCACTGTTCTGACTAAAATTGTATCCGAGTTAAGGACAAACTGGGATCAGCAGTTACACTCAACACTATGGGTATATAGGGTAGCTTACAAAACATCAATTGAAACAACACCGTACAACATGGTGTTTGTTCTAAATGCTATATTACTACAATAGAGTTTTTAGTCCCATCTCTACAAGTAGCGAAACGCTTAGAATGGACAGGGCATGACCTCTCTTCAAGAATAGATGGTCTTGAAAAGCAAGATAAACTTAGACTGAGAGCTGTAGCTTCGGTCTATGCTAAAAAGAGAAGACAAAAGGAATTTTTTGACACTCATGTCCGCACGAAAGAGTCAAACTTGCTACATTGGCAGGAGAAGAAATGCCAAACTGGATTAGTGGGTGTCAGCGGTTAAAAAAGTATCATTTATCACTAACACAGGATATGCTTCAACAAATCCATCAAGAAAAACAACGGATGAAGGAGAAACAGAGGGTACGAGAAGAAGCCCAAGCAGAAGCAAAAGAACGCATTGCAAAAACAAGGCTTCTACGACGACAACAACAGAGTGGATCACCGTTGCGAATAAATGCTATTCGACTAAAGAATTTTGGTGAAGACACAGTGGAGCCAATAATTGCAGTCAAAGTGGGTCGCAATCAAGTTGAATCGACGGCATTGCTTGATTATGGAGCTCAAGCAAATCTGATTTCTTACAAATTATACAAACAGCTCAAGCCCAAAGATCAACTATATCCTACTCCACAAGCGCTGGAAAGTAGTACATCACATTCGCTAAAAACATTGGGCTGGACTATATTGCATGTACAAATATATCAATATATTTACCCCCACAAGTTTTACGTGGTTGAGGATGCGAGCACGCTACACCAAATGTTGTTGGGACAATCTTGGCAAAAAGAGTATAAGGTGTAGATAGATTGGCATTCAGATACACTCAAAATTCAACATGCACAAGAACAACAGGTAGTAGCCTTTGCTCAGCAAACCCAGAAGAACCAGATGACAGCACCACAATCACTGGATAAAGAACCAAAAGGATGGGTGCCACTAAATAACAACACAATATCCATGGAGAACAACCAGGGAACTACCAACCATGTTCACTGCAAACATAAAACAACATAGACCGAGGTGAAAAGATCAAGGTTAGCAACATGAGAAAAACAAGTATGGGTGCGGAAGGATAGAGGTGACATGGCATACAAGCCACACAATACAACAAAAGAAGTCAACAGAAGCACACAGTTCAACCAACAACCACGGGAATAAAAAAGATATGGATCCCAAAGAGAATGCTCAGTAACAACTTAAATGCGACTCGCATTTGGATCCCGAAACCAAAGCAACAGGAACTACCTTCAGTACAAGCAACACCCACATGTAGGCACACACTACATATGAAACCAGCAAACAGATCTATGTGGGTGCCGATCAGCCGCACAACAAGGACGAGCACGGACGTGGCAATAAACCTATAAAAACCTCCAAACCAAAGCTACAAATGGAAAGCAAAATAGAAACACTACAAGAGGCTGTGTGCTCTTGTGACGCTTTTAGCGACGGAAATACACTGGGTTTTTATAACCCCCGGCGTCGCTATGAGCGTCAATACGGGGATGTCGCTATGCCAGTTTCTATATGCGTCTCTATAAACGTCACTATAAACCCTACATAGCCTTATATAGCGACATTCATAGCGATGCCCGAGAGGAAAAAAATTTGGTGGCAGTACATTCAATGCCTTGCCACCCATCAACCATATTGAATGTTTCATTAATTGATTCACTTTTGAAAAAAAGTGCAAAGGTAAATATAGACCCAAAATAGTCACCCACAAGACAATATAACCATTAACTCCATCATCCATAGTATGTATTTTTTGCAAAATAAAGATACAAAACTGACAAGCGTGAATTGATGAAAGTAAATCAATGACAATTGTACACATAGGCAAAATCACTTGATTGTTAAACTTTGCAAATGTAATAGTTACAAACCATTGTCATTATTTAAAAAATATACATGGTTTTCAAAAAGACGCATAAAAGTCGTCTCATGATACATAAGCTATGACAAGAAGAAACTAATGCTATCTAGCTATGGCTAAACTGACGCCGTCTAATCAAACGTCTCATTGCGTCCAAGCGGCGTACCTGTCTGATTCTGCAAAAAAAACAATAAGATAGCTTTTTGTAAGTATAAACATATAGCGACATTTATAAAACAATACAACAAATAGAAAACAATAAACCCTAATACTAACCATGCCGCTACGAGAACTCAGGATGTCTATAAGGGCATTTAAGCCCTTCCTACCTGCGTACTCACGTTCGTACGGTGTGGGATCACGTCCTATAAACGACCACTGTCAAAACATACAAAGAATCCATTATGTTAGAATTTCAAAACCCATAAACCCTAAACTGTCAAACATAGAGAGCAATGCAAAAACACTTACAAAATCGGCCTCAAATGATGCCCACCCGCCACTCCCCAAGTGGTGCGAGCTCCTTGCCTCTACTTGCGCTCTGGTTGCCTCCTTTTGTTGCTTCCACTTGTTGGGATTCTTGCGCGCTGCTTTCTTCGCATTCTTCCAATCTTCTTTGGCCAACCAATCTGGTCTGTTCCACCCATGCTTGATTTCTTTTTGCACTTCGGAACACTTGTGCTTGCAATATTCGCGTATTCAAACCTTCATCACGTCTTCATTGAAGCGGTCTTCCCGTGTTGGAACGAGAAACTCGTCATGAAGCATGTTGATGACTCTGTCTTTTAAATCATTCGGTACTTCCCTCTAGGTGTTTAGTATGTAGTGTCTAAACACCTGAGAGCAAAGACCGCGCATGCGCGAAATCACCTTCTTGCCTTCATCATCCAGGACGATGTCGCCGCTGAAGTCGACGGAGTAAGGCAAGCCCTCTCGCCGCCCGCTGACGCGTGAACCTGGTTGTCCCGGCAAGGGTCTCTAGCGGCGTGTCAACGGGGGCACGGACGTCAGGTGTCTCCACTGGAGTCTGAGCCCCAAAGCGAGGAGTGTCCCCACTGGAGTGACTCCTCGAGGAGTAGCTAGTGGTGTGTAGCTGAGGGGAACGACAGTCAGCCGTGCAAAACCTGGTGTCGATGGTGATGCTGTGGCTAGTGTCGAGACGGACAAAGAAGGGGAGGGTAAAGAGCCTCGTCGAACACGAGGTGGTGTTGAAGCATCTGTGGCGGAATCTCCACAACAACCGCCATCGCCACCACTAGAGCGCCGGCGCCTAGACGAGTGTGAAGATCGTCTCGTCGACACCGAAGCTTCGGAGCACGCTGAATGCTCCGAAATAGAGGGAGATGCGGATGGAGTAGGAACGCTTGATGGTGCGCCAGAGCGATGACACTCCACATACCACTATCTCTGCTGGGGTGACAAAGAAGAAAGAAACTCCTCATCATCCATACCTGCATTAAACACATGAACATTTAAACTTAATATTGAATGAATGGAGTAGAAAACATGGACAAGAAGATAGAGAGAGAGAGAGAGAGAGAGAGAGAGAGGAGGAGGAGGTGCTCGTCGTCTCTGCTTGTGAGAGCATACCTAGAGCATACGTACCTGGAGTGGACGCAAAGACCATTAAATACAATGACTCAATGACGCATATAAATACAATGACGCAATGATGCAAATACTTAGAGAGCCAGAGTTTTTACAAAACGGAGAATCATACAAGAACTTGAAGGTGATTGTAGCTTTGGAATGTTCAAAGGCTAGTAGCAACAGAAAGCGTTCTTCTTCTATTCAACTTGAGTGATGGAAGAGACAAGTGCATAACTCAGAATTTTCAATCGAAAGAGATGGAGAGAGAGAGAGAGAGAGAGAGAGAGAGAGAGAGAGAGAGAGCACACAATCAAATCTTGCAGTCAAAAAACCAGGTGGTGGAGCTGCATGTGGCCACGGACTGCCCAAGATGTGAGCGCAAAATCAAAAGAGCGTTATACAACATGGAAGGTACTTAGAGAGCTAGAGTTTTTACAAAACGGAGCAAAATTGTTCAAAACGGAGAATTGTACAAGAACTTGAAGGTGCTTGTAGCTTTGGAATGTTCAAAGGCTAGCAGCAACGCAAAGCGTTCTTCTTCTATTCAACTTGAGTGACAGAAGAGGCAAGTGCATAACTCATAATTTTCAATCGAAAGAGAGAGAGAGAGAGAGAGAGAGAGAGAGAGAGCCAGAGTTTTTACATACTTACTTGTTCACAATGCTCAGGTAGTACGAAAGTGTCTCTTAGGTTAGTTTACTTCTTAGTTGAATCCACCTCCAGAAAACCAGACTCTCCTCTACTCACAGTAGCGTTGCGACCCTCCATGATTATCTTGAACCATTGCACGTCGAACAAGTCATAACCGATCCTCAAAATCTCTTGTAGCGTGCCGAAGTAACTGAGTTCCGCTACCACAGGATCTGCATCAGAGGACTGTCGTCGACTAGACTGTTCAAATTCTATCATGATTCCACAATCTTGAGTAAAACACTTTTCGTCGATCCGTTCCACCCTAAAATGTCGACCTTTACACCATGCTGTTGTGTATGACTTATACTACAACCAACAAAGATTATGAGTGGTCGTTCAAACATCTAAAAAGTAACTAGTCGTGCATTGCAAACTTACCTTGGTCACGCAACCCCGAGAGTACTCCCACTCTTCCTCAGTCACTTCTTCACTGCACTGTTGTGCGCTTTTCAATTGGTTGTGCAACCATCTTAAGCTCATGAATGTTGGTAGGCTCTCCAGACCCGTCGGATAGTGCATCGATGGTCGTCTTCCCCGTCTCCATTCGATTCGTGCCCTTTGTCGCTCTTGCTTTGCATCCTCATATTGTGAAATCCACTTCTGCATCATTGGATTGTGAATCATGCAAAATCGGTTGATTTTAGCCTCTAGATCTTCCGTCATCTTCTTCTCAACACTGAGATTGCACATGACAATCCCAGTTATGCGCTCATCATCTATGGTTCGCCATAGCGTGCCCGGGCTTTATCAAATCCGTCTAGCCACTCTCCAATGTACACTAGGGACTCTGATACCAGCCAACCTTCTGCCATGCTACCCTCCGAACGTGCCTTCTGACACACATATCCCTTGAGCGTTTTCATGAAACGTTCTAAAAATAACATCCATCTGGAATGTACTGTGCCAGCTATTTCCACCTCATCAACTATGTGAACAAGAAGATGCACCTAAATGGTTAGCATGGTAGTAGGAAAATGTTTCTCAAACATGCACACAACCTCCGCAGCGTTTAGTTTGGCGAATGGTATGGAGTCTACATTGATCTCCTTTTGTGAGATCCATTGCACCAACTTCGCAAGTTTGTAGATTGTGTTACGGACGTCAAGAGACAAACATCCCTCAATGGAAACTGGTAAAATAAACTTCAAAACACATGCAGCAATGATATTAAAGTCCACACACGAATTTGTTACACAATTCCCACTATGATATATTCCACTATGAACATACCTGACACATTTTATGCCAGTCGTGTGACCTCAAACTGGTAAGCTTTCCTTCTTTAGTAAAACACATTTGGAGCGAGTACATTACGCCAATGGGGGTCCGCAAAGATCTAATGGTCTCTTTTACTTTGCGTTCTTGGGGTCCTGTGAAAATCCATGGTGCTTTGGGGAGTTTTATCTATCCATCGGACACTGTTTGCGGCCAATATTGCTCCATACGATCCACATTTCTAAGGTCAACTCTGGCTCCCAAAGTATCTTTCTTGCCGGTCAGATGGTCCCATAGTAGATTACCCACATTATTGAATATGTGCATTGGATCGAGCAAGTGATTGATCATGAGTCAGGGCCAGTATGGTAACTCGTACCATAGAGATAGTCTCTTCATCCCTGGGGGCAATCCGTCATCACACATCTCCTTCTGCTCTAACCATGCTTGTGCAGACATCCTCGGTGGCTCTCTTCCCAAAAAGTCGTCGTGTAACACATGATTCTCTGGAAGATACGCTTAATGACCTTCATAGATTTGCTTCTTCAATGAGGGATCCCTACGTGCATTCAGTCTAGGTCCACATGTGACGCTTGCTCTGTATCCGCTTGTTTGAAGCCCTGCATGTATACACATGATAATAGATCATCTTGAGAAAAACCAATATTTACAGTGTCTGAGTGAGTAGTGTAAATAGATCACCTGAGCATTCTGTTAGTCCGGGATAGTCATGCATGGTCCACATTAGAATGCCTTTGATCAAAGCATTCTGTCGACCTGTGTGTCGGCTCATATCCACCACTTCTATGCCAATCCACAATTGTTGTAGCTCTTCCAATAGTGGACAAAGATACACATCCATATTCTTCACTTTATATCACCACGGTACAATCAATCTTAGCCATAGGTTCCCCTTCTTCGTAGTCAACCACGGGGGAATGTTGTAGTTGACGATGACAATGGACCATACACTGTAAGATGTTGACCTTTGACCAAATAGATTTATGCCATCCATAGCCAGGACTAAGCGCAAATTTCTAGCTTCCCTGGCAAAATCCGTCCATGTTCCATCTATATGTTTCAAGGCTGCACAATCTGTAGGAATTCGTAGCACACCATCCGAAGATTTATTCTTCTCATGCCATGATGCTAGGGCTGCCATGGACTTACATTTGAAGAAATGCTTGATGCGAGGAAGCAGAGGAAAATGTCACAAAACCTTTTGCAGAATTTTTGTTCCGTGGAGATCTACTCAATATCTCTCGGAATCACATTTTGGACACTTCTCCATGTCTATGTATTCCCCTCTGAAAAGAGTGCATTCATTAGGACAAGCGGGGATCGAATTGTAATCCATCCCCAAGTTTCGCAAAATCTTTCTTGCTTCCTCTCGAGAATCTGGCATCACATTATCAACTGGTAGTATGTGCTCTTTGAGCAATCTACACAACATAAAATTACGGTACAATTGTGTAAAAATCTATCAGATCATTTTACATTTAGAGTTTTATTAAAGTAAACTAATTGTAATATATCACTTGAAAAGCACTGTGACGCTAGTGTCACTCCATCCAAACTTTGTCTGCATGTTGAGAAGAACCAGGAGCGCTTTCAATCTAGACACACGTGCTCCATTATACAATGGCGTATCGGCTTCACTTTTCATATCATCATAGATAAGCCTTTCTGAATCCATGATCATCTCGATCATTTCATCAATCTCGGGCTCAAACATTGCCTCGTTGGGAATGTGGTCGCATGATCATCCCCCGAGCTGTCAGAAACTACATCTTGTGGCCTCACATATGCTGCTTGACCAAAGCGCCTGCAAACACGTCTATTGGGTTGCAAGATTTCTACCTGTTGGCCAGTGTCAGAGTCCGACGAGTTATAATTGGCAACAACTCGATCTATAATAGATGGATCGAACTCACCAAATTCGCGAACGTGCTACAAAGAAACGCGTCTTGTCCGTCGCACAGCATGCTTGCAATGATTACAAGGACATAAGATCCTCGTTGAGAGATAGGTGTTTCGGTTGGACGGCCCCACATCCTCGTCACTACTCATAATGAGGGTAAAAACCTTATAACCTGGACAAAAAATTTAATCTTCTATGGGCATTCTTTGTCTTTTATCTCTCTCTCTCTCTCTCTCTCTCTCTCTCTCTCTCTCTCTCTCTCTCTCTCTCTCTCTCGCTCTCTCTCTCTCTCTCTCTCTCTCTCTCTCTCTCTTTGTTCACACTGTAAATCACCTCACATTCTCTAGTCATATCCAATCCCGCACACCTCGGTCTAGAGGTGCACGGAGATCAGAACCATCGGGTTATAATCTTGTCTTTATTGGTCAATGCCTATATTTGTGGGTACAAAAAATCTACACACCCACGTCTACATGATACTGCATGTAGAGGACAAAACCCCTTTGCCTCTTCTCTAGCTGTAGCATTTCACAGCATCTTAACATCTTTTCACAATAGATCTTTGTTTGTAGCATGCAGGTACGACATTCTTGCAATGTAGCTGATGTTTGCTCAAGGCACTTAATTCTTACTCTAGATTTGACGAGATGTGGTGTGTGTGTGTGTGTGTGTGTGTGTGTGTGTGTGTGTGTGTGTGTGTGTGTGTGTGTGTGTGTGTGTGACCCTTGGAATCGTCATCTTGCATCACTAATTTCTGTGTAGGCTCAATTTGCTCTTCCATTAGCTGATCATGACGGCTTATTGTATGGTAGCAGCAGTCAAACATGCAAGTGGAATTGTTGGTCCACATGGACTGTCGAGGCTGTGAGCGCAGGAAATTTTCTCGCCATTTTCGACAAGCGTCGGCGGCTCTCTGATTTGCGCCTACACGAATATCTAAAATCTAACCTTATCTTAAACGATAAAAAGAAGAAAATGGTATAACCTTTCTATCACCCGAGTGTGGTAGATTGGTTATGCCATTTCCCTCTTCAATAAGAGGTAAATAACGTAAATAGACCTAAATCTAATCTAATATAACGTAAATCTAAATCTAACGTAAATAAACTTAAAGTTAATCTAATATAACGTAAATCTAAATCTAAGGTAAATAAACCTAAATCTAATCAAATGTAAATCTAACTAAAACTAAACCTAAATCTAATCAAACGTAAATCTAACTAAAAATAAACCTAAATCTAATCTAATTTAACTTAAATAAACCTAAATCTAATTTAACATAAGTCTACATCTAACTTAATCTTTAACGTCTTTTGGGATAGTTTCCTACGACGTTAAAACTCTCTTCTTCTTGAGTGTGTGTGTGTGTGTGTGTTTGTGTGTGTGTGTGTGTGTGTGTGTGTGTGTGTGTGTGTGTGTGTGTGTGTGTGTGTGTGTGAGGGGGGGTGCCAATAAAAAGAGAAAAATGGTATAACCTTTCTATCACCCAAGTGTGGTAGATTGGTTATGCCATTTCCCTCTTGAATAACAGGTCTTGAGTTCAACTCCTCGTTGGCTAGATCTTTAGGTCTCTTTAATTCGTTTCCTACGACATTAAATTAAACTCTCTTCTTCTTGGGTGTGTGGGTGTGGGTGTGTGTGCACGCCAATGAAAAAAGGAGAAAAATGGTATAACTTTTCTATCACCGAAGTGTGATAGATTGGTTATGCCATTTCCCTCATGAATAACAAGTCTTGAGTTCAACTCCTATCGACTAGATCTTTAAGGTCTCTTGGGATAGTTTCCTACGATGTTAAGACTCTCTTCTTCTTCTTCTTCTTCTCTCTCTCTCTCTCTCTCTCTCTCTCTCTCTCTCTCTCTCAATGTGTATGTGCATTCTTTGTTTATGCATGTATGAGTGCGTTTTTTGTTTATGCATGCTCTCTCTCTCTTTTCCTCTCTCAATGTGTGTGTGCATTCTTTGTTTATGTATGTGTGTGTGCGTTTTTTGTTTATGCTTGTGCGCTCTCTCTCTCTCTCTCTCTCTCTCTCTCTCTCTCTCTCTCTCTCTCTCTCAAAAACACAATGTGTGTGTGTGTGTGTATGAGAGAGAGGGAGAGAGAAAGAGGGGAAGGGAACATGAGAGTGAGGAGAGGGAAGGAGCATACCTGGCTCTCCTTCCTCTCCCCGTGTGTGTGTGTGTGTGTGTGTGTGTGTGTGTGTGTGGAGAAGAAAGAGAGAGAGAGAGAGAGGGAGAGCGTGCGTTACCTTGCTTGCTTGAGCGCGCGCCGAAAACTCAGTTTTGAGATCTGAGTTTTCGGACGCTCTCGGTTATTTTTTTTAGCCCTGACGGTGTCGCTATGCTATAAGTAACATAGCGACGCTAATAGCGACGCCGTAGTTTTTCACATTTGAGCGTTGCAGTACGAGCGTCGCTACTATTAAGTACCTCTTGTAGTGAAAACGACTATAGCCAATTCCGCCACGACAATTCACTCCAAGGAGACAACCATGGCCGTATCGACAGTAGCGACAAACCAAGCGACTTTCGCAAGAAAAACGATCAAACAGAGATCTGTGGAGTTACAACTTTTACTTGCAAAGATAATTAGCCAACCAAATCAACAACAAACAGGAAACCTCAACGTCGAATGCCAATAAGCATCTTGCTTATTCCCTCCTCTTGCACAGCATTGATTTTTCCATGCTTTGACTGAGTCTGTATAAAATAGGGCTACATTACACGGCCGAGCATTAGCACAATTTTTAATCCATGCACTACACATACACCGCGGCGATACCTTGTCGTCCGGGAGGACTCCGGCTAGGAAGGGAGGAGACATTCTCAAATGCGGACCCAATGGTAAAAAGAGCAAAAAAGGGCATGTTTTTCGACTATTTTAGAGGGTTTTCGTTTAAATTGCAAAAAATTTTGGACTAAAATAAGTACATATGCCCTTATACAGCATGAATCTATAAGTATATGGGGCCAAACGCCAAATCAGGCCCCTAGGTGTGTGTATATATGTAAAAATAGCCATTTTTTGGGCAAAATATTGGTAAAACGGAGAAATCCGGCCATAAAAATTGCATGTGATTGTATATAGTGTTTTGCGGTGATGTTTTTGAGTTATTATGATTTTTGGAGATTTTTTGGGTTTAATTTGCTATTTTCTTTTTAATTTTACTAATTATCGACAGAAAAACTTCAAAAATACAAAAAGCAAGTGAAATAAGGTCGTAATGAAAAACAAAAAAATATGGGGATAATCAATGACTATAGGACAACCTATGGTACAATGGGGGTGCAATTATGTGAATGGAGCGGAAGGCGTGTTTTGGCCAGATTTTGACCGAAACGTCAAATTTCTCGGAAACTAGGCAAATGGAGTCCAAATCGAGAATTTTTCGAGCCTAAACCGTATCTCGCAAGAAGTTGGGAGCACATGTCAAATTTCATAGAAAGTGGTTCGGGGACCCCCATTATAAGATATTTTCACTTCACTTAGAGCTCATTTCTACTATTCCTTCTTGAGAAAGAGCTCTTGCCACCTAGAGAGAACCGGACTTCTAGCTGCTTCTACGACGCGCACGACCACCCGAAAAGCTCCAGACATGAGAGATAGGCTCACCACCTTGAGCTTTTCGCGTATGTTTGATGTTTTGTCGCGAAAACTAGTGTAGGGTTCACACGGTAAACGAGCAGTAGAGACCTACAGGTAGAGGTGGCCACCTAACGGCTAACCCAAAAGCAATAAGGCTTCATCGGCAGTTTACCCTATCATAGGAGACCACTCTTGAATGCACAAAGGCGGCAAAAAACCATTGGAAAAAACCCTAACTTCTAGAGCCCTGCAAGAGGCCACCAAATGGTAAATCGATGAAAAGTTGCCCAAATGCTACCAAAACTCATGGGTAGGAGCATCTCAACATGCTCTACAAGGCTGTATAGCCCACATGGCCATAAGGCAACCCGAAGTGGGACTAAGCTTCAGAAACGGCATCAGACACACAAAGCGTCAACTAGCTATCACGGCCAAATCGGATGTCCGTTTGCCACCAAACTTCACAAGCGGCTTTCCTAGACCATTAACAACCAAGTCCTATGGTGGTAGACCACCACAAATCATCGACGACCTGAAAACACAACCACGGGCGCTTCCAGAGCGACAAATTGCCAAATGGAGCTCCGGTGAAGCCAAAGCCAACAAAAACCATATGGCAAGGATCCCCAAGGAACCATGAAGCTATGGATACTAACATCAAGAAATTTCATCATCGAAAAGCACTCCAAGAGTCAGAAAACTACTCAGAGGCTCTGAAAGCCAAACAAAAAGATTCTATCTATCTTTTTGACTTTTTTATTGAAATAGGGCTTAAAGGGGACTCAGGGGGTCTCAGAGCATGTACCAGTAGCATTTCCCATATAAATTTCATCATGAGACATCCTACGCGTAGGATGTCTCAAGGCCATGTTTTGGAACCAAACTCAACATCTCACCTAATACACAGCTTCTAAATAGCTTATACATGCTAGCCATCAAGTTTCATCACATTTGGACAAGAGTTGACCTCATATGCATCAAAAAACAAAAAGTCAGAGCATAGAGGCAATGATGGCTCATAGACCTACCAAAACTAGTCCAAACCACATGAAACTTGCACAATATACTCATTAGCACATTGCCAAGCTAACTCTGGGGTCAGATATGAAAATTAATGAAATAGACATCCTATGCGTAGGATGTCTAAATGACCAATTTGACCTCCAGCTAGTGTCTTTGAGTTCCAGATGTCTTTATAACACCTTCACAAGCTCATGTATCAAATTTCAAGCCATTCCTATCACATTTGGCTCCCAAAACCTCCAAGATGCACTTTTTGAGCCTAAAAACACTACACGTGCTCTTAACAACACCAATGCTTATCTAAGAGGAGGGCCATTTTCTACATGCTAAGGGCTACCCACATAACCAACTTCAAGTCATTTTAAGAAAATAGACATCCTACGTGTAGGATGTCTCCAGTGTCATATTTACCTTCTGTGCAGGAATTGACTTCATGGGAGCCTCTTACATGGTATAAGAAGCCTATATATCAAATTTCAACCCATTTGAATATTATTTTCCACCTGCTTAGCACCCTACCCAATTTGTGAGCCAAAAGCCTAAATCTGCTCAAAATTGCACTTTTTGATGCCCAAACCCAATTCCAATTACATAGCCATGTTGCACAGGTCAAGGGCCACAAGCCTGTTAAGTTTCACCAAAAACAGAGAAGGTAGACATCCTACGCGTAGGATGTCTACATGATTATTTTTAAGCCAAAAATCTAATGTGGGCACATGCAGGGTTTCCCTAGTTCCTTTTGAGTTCTTATTTCAAATTTCAAGTCATTTGGATAGTCAGAACTTAGTTTATCATCTAATATGTAAAAAATGCTAACTTTGAACTACTGAGTGCAACAAGATCCATGGCAGCCACAAAATCACCTGCAAAGAAGAAGAGGATGACCATCAAGGACTACTTAGAAGAAGTGGAGCCTTTTGTTATCCCAGAGGTAACCCTGAAGCCAACAAGCACTTGGATTCAAGATGACTTGCTAGAGAGCAATGATCTGAGAATCTACCAAGGAGTCTTTAAAGATCCAGAGGGAAATGCAGTGGAGCTACCCATGATACCTCGAGAGCTCAATGAATTTGTCAGGAGCAAGATGGGAGATTACTTGGAGAAACTAGATCTTCACAATTACTTTGAAGCCTTGCAAGCAGGGATTGATATTTAAAGAGTGTGAAAATTTGTCACCACAATCAAAGAGGACGACATAGCCCGAGTTACAGATGTGCAAGGCAAGCCTGATACAATGATTTTCATCACAGAGAAGGTGGTGGCAGCAGCACTTGACATCTCTAACAAAGGAGACAGTGTTACAAAGAGGGGAGATGACATTAAGGTCTACTCGGAAAAGAAGAATAACTACACATTTGAAGATATTGCAAACCCAAAGGTGGCTATCATGAGCCAACTATGCAATCAATACTTCCACATGTGTACCAAGCGGCCACAAAAATACAGGATGCCACCTAGAGCTATTGCCACAACTTTCACCTGGGCAATGCAAAAGAGCAAACCAAAGGAGATAAACTATGCCGCTTACATCCACGACAATCTTGTGAAGATGGGGACCAAAAATCCCACCTATATTGTACCTGGGGAGCTGATAACAAAAGTTGTCTATGGAGCATTGCATGCCAAGGGAAACTGGCCTCTACCTCCCTCACAAAATGATTGGCTCAAGCTGAAAGAAGACAAAGAAGAAGAACCTCCTAAGGCACCCAGGGTAGCCACAAGGTTGAAGCGTTGGTTAGAGACGTGCTAGAAGAGCCACCAGAGCCAAAGAGGGGAAAGAAAGAAACTCTACAGGTGCCAATCAAGGAAACAAAGTCACGGAAAGCGGCGCGGCTAGAAAGACTGATGGAAAGTTTCAGAGCCGAGAGAGTACTAAAAGGATACCTGAGCGAGTTGTGGAAGCCATCCCTTGAGGCTATGTCTGGATCTCTCGAAGGATTCACAGGGATCGGTTTGAAGATTATATCAAGAACTTTGAGATCTTAGATGCTACAGCGGAGAATATCCCAAACATACCGTTTACAGAAGAAGAGGTGGACGAAGTGAGACGACAGCTACTAGAAGAGCAGGAAGGCCAAGAAAGAGAGAGAAAAACAAAGGCGGATCGGGATATTTCAAGAAGAAGCAACCAACTCCACCACCATCGAGCCGCGAATCCAGCCCGCCACCATCACCACCTCCTCTTAGTCCTCCCCAAACCCAACAAAAAGAGGAGCTGAACAGACCTGATGAACAAAAAGATTCCAAGCAAGAGAAGAATAAAGAGGAAAAGAAGAAGGCAGAAGCTGAGCCAAAAGATAAGAAGCCAGATCCAGAAGAAAGAAACTATAGAATATTTCTTGATCTACTAGATGTTGGGTATTCTCGAGAAGAGGCAGCTACGGCAGCTTTTGAGTTGTCGAGAACAAGACCCAAGGAATATATGCAGAGCCTTCGGTTAGTGGAGTTAGAGTAGGTGGCCACAGATATAGTGGATCTACAGCCACCAACCAATGATTGGGATGTAGTGATGAAAAAACTAACCGGGCTCACAGCAAGGTCGATAACCACCACTGAGATTGAAATTGATAATCTCAAAACAAATGAAGTTCATATCAAAGCTGAAGTGGACTCACTGCAAAAACAGGGGCAAGAAAACATAGAGAAACAAACCAAGCTGCAGCCGATCTGGACACGGCACTACAAAGATGCCAAGAGATGGAACGACAGAATCAGGCAGCAGAACAAAAGCTTCAAAGAGTCAAGGAGGAATACAAGAAAATCAGCAAGTCACTGACAGATGCGGAGAAAGAGAGGGACAATTTGACACTGTAGCTTGCTGATGAGTCCAAAGAGGTTGAAACCTTGAGGAATGCTAAGGAAAAGGCTGAGATAGAACATGAGGCAAGACAAGATGAAGTGATAGAGCTAAAAGATCAGATGAAAGTGAAAGATCGGACCATCCAAAGGCTAAGGGCATCTCCGGCCAAAGTGAGAGTTGCTACCTCAACTAGCACTGCTTTAGAGAATGATCTATATGAAGAACAGATGAAGGAGCTCCAAAAGGAATTGACACTAGAGAAGAGGCAAAGACTGATGCTAGCCGAGGGCTCCCTTGTAATGCAAAACCGTCTAGAAGATGAGAACAAGTCCATGAAAGAGGAGCTAGAAGCCTTGAAAAATAAGATGGATGAGGAACTAAGAGATTGCAAATAGAAAATGAAGACACCAAGAGGAAGCTAGAAGAGGCTGAAAAAACCAATGCAGATCTGAATGACCTCTTAGTAAACATGGGAGATCAAGTGGAACAGGAAAAGAAGGCATATCAGAAGCAGATAGATGAGCTGAAAGGCCAACAACAGAATGAAGGGCAACACTTGAGCACAGGGCCAGCAGCAATGGAAGGCATTGACATAAAAAGTGTGTCAGATCCAGTGGACACCACTATGCAAGAGGACATCCTTGTGGGACCTTCACAAGAATCCCAGGATCTGACACAAGAAGAAGAAGAAAATCTAAAGAAGGCAATAGAAGCGGCAATAAATGACACGGCCAAAGAAGCAATGGAGTGGGAGCAGAGAGTATTTAAATCTATGACCATTCAAAAGTTAGATGCCAATATCATTTGGCATGAATGGCTACAACCTTCTCTCCCATATCCTCTTCTAAGTATGAAGCTGCTACAAAAAAAAAAACGGATTAAAGAGGAGCCAATAGTGCCATTATACAAAGCAGATATCTCCAAACAAGAAGGACTTAAGCTGATTGTGGACTCTCAGCCAAAGTGGAGAAAGGAATGGCTCACCAAATATCCGCAGTATTTAGTTCATCTAGTAGAGGCGCCTAAAAGAATCAGAGACAACCTTAGTTTTTGCCCTCTACCAAGGATGCGGACATGGAAAGCCCAAGAGCTGATGCTGAAAATCCAACCCACATGGATGAACTACCCAAAGCTGCCAGGCTTGAAGGCAGGTGAGAGAATGAGTGAGCAATACATGGTGAAAACCCTAACGGGCACCATTAAATTGTTCACTGGCTCGTCTGACCTCTCTTGCATCATGCTCAGAAAAATCTGTAAAACCCTTCTGGCGGTTTTTCAAACCTTTAAACCTAGACAGGCAACAGACAGCATCTTCTTCTTCTCAGACACATATAGATGTGCATATGATCTGTCTACTCAGCCTTCCCATGAGGTGATACATGCCCTTTATCAGAGAATCATGTTTTTGCCCTCTTATCACCTCCAGGCCTTTGAAGAAGCCTTCTACAACGGGTTCTTCACCATCAATACAGAAATATTCCGCCCAACATTACTGGCTCAGCATGGGTGATATGAGTCTCTTCTAAAGATGCGCGAAAGGCTACACTAAAGAAGCAGCTCTACTGCCATGTCAAGGACGACATGAACTAGGAGGGGGGGAGTGTTAGCAGTTGGACACACAACGGAGGATGATTTCACGGCAGGATATTATTTTTTGTAATTATTCTTTAATTGAGAAAAACCGTCATTTCACCTTGATAATAGTGGGGCTTGCAGAAGCTTCCAGATTGTATCCCATTTTTGACATTTAGACTGAGTGAATGGTAAAATTGGAACATTAGAGTTTGAGATTGTAAGGTATTTATACCACTTTTGACCTTAATGAAAAAAACCTTTGTCATTTTTAAGTTTTGTCTGTGTGAGTGAGCGTACTCTGTGTACGAGAGAGAGGGAGAGTTTTATCTTGACACTATGCGTGCACCGGTGGGCGGAATCGAGTGCAGAGAAGTGCAGCGTGTTGCCCCCGAAGAGAGCTACGCGCCAATACCTACATTGCGTGTGTACGATCTGGATTTGCGAGCTCGATCCACGAGCTATATCTGGTGATTCGAGGAGCATACGTTGTCTGTTTTTGCATTTCAGCATATCAACGCGTTCGCATTGAGTAGAGCTACACATTAGGCACTTTAGTTTTTTGAAATGATGACCTGCAAATTTCGACCAGATATCCTACGTGATTTTGCACCGGGTGTTTAGGGTTGGGGTTTTGGTACAGGGACCTTAGGGAGAGCGACCTATTGGTGTTAATAGGGTTTCCTTCAAGTTCCATAGCATTTCGAGAAAGTTTGATGGGTATTTGTCTCTTGAAAGTGTTGTAGGAAATCTCCTCTTATGCACTCCTAAAGGTTGTAGCTTAGACATTGGGTATAGACCTCTGTAGAAAGTATTCGAGAGTTGGTCGAGTGTAGGTTGACACCCTATGCTTGCATCCACGTGACTGCGGGTAGAGCTTCATCCTTAGCTGACAAATCTTGTTACGTGAGTCCTCGCTGTGCTGACATCCGTCACGGCATATCCGCCAATAGTAAGCTTCTCTTTGAGCTTTTCAAAAGCACTTTGCTCCTTAGCAGTCCATGAATACTTAACGTTTTTCTTTGTTAAGTCATGTAATGGTCCTGCTATTTGAGAGAAATTTGCTATGAAGCGTCTATAGTATGCACACATACCAATACAGCTTCTTAGCTCATGTAGATTTCTTGGATTAGGCCATGCTTTTATTACCTCCAACTTTGATGGATCCATAAGGATACCATCTTGACAGATAATATGACCTAAGTATTGAATCTCTTGAAGGAAAAATTCACTTTTCTTTTGATTGAGAAAAAGCTTATTCTCCCTTAATGCTTGAAAAATCACTTGGAGATGTTGCTTGTGTTCCACCAAGGAATTGGAGTAGATGATGATATCATCAAAGAACACTCCAGTGAATTGTGGTAAGGTCTAAAACTTTTCCACATCAATCTATTGAATGTAGCTGGTGCATTAGCCAAGCCAAAAGGCAAGACTAGATATTCATAAAGGCCAAACGTTGTACAAAACGCAGTCTTTAGGATGTCTTCATTCACTATCCTTATTTGATGGTAGCCACTTTTAAGGTCAATCAAACTGAAGTAGGTAGAGCCTTATAGCTTATCAAACAGATCTTCTACCCGAGGTACGGGGAATTTTTTTTTGATAGTGATATGGTTTAGTGCAAGATAGTCCACACACATGCGGTATGTACCATCTTTCTTTTGCACCAAAAGGACTAGAGAGCAAAAGGGAGAGGAGCTAGGCCTCTATCCCTTTGTCTACCAATTTCTTGTACTTGCCTCATGATCTCCTCTTTGCTTCCTTAGCATCTATATACATATTCTTTCCCATGTAGGTGAAGTAGATTCTCCTTTCAGGGAACTTCATGTTGGCAGCCATGCGGTTGAACCATGGTACCCCTAGGATAGCATCCTCAAGTTAGAGAGGAGAGATAAAGAAGTCTTCTTTGTCGACATAGATTGGATAGGAAGCCTCAACTTCCCAATCAAGGAAGTAATGGAGGCTTGTTGTCCCTTGAAAGCGGCATCGGTAGTTACAGCATCTCCCATCTCAAAAGCTTGAATCCAACTTGGTGACCAAATTCATTGATATGAAGTTGTGAGTAGAACCAGTGTCAAACAAGATAAACCATCATGCTCCCTTACCTTTCCCCAAGCATAGGCGAGAGGTGATCCTTTACAATGAGGATTCTCTTTTGGAGCTTCGATAGTGGAAGCTCTAGGAGTCTCATTGTGAGCATTTCTTTTCGGGCAAGAATGATAACCATGCCCTTGCTCCCCACACTTAAAACATTTGTGATCCTTGCAAAAAGTATATCGAGTAGGACGAGGAGAACCAATGATGAGATTTGTAGACCATCGTAGAATTAGACCTTCTCAGGTACAAAAATGGGTAAACAAGAAATACACGGGAAATAGAAATCCTAAGGATCATGTAGCAGCCTTTGTGCATGTAATTAGATATGAAGAGGTGTTAGACTTCCCTACCCAATTTGCAGGGTTTGGACTTACCCTAGAGGAGGATGTTGCTACTTGGTTTGACTTTGTGGAGCGTAGAGACTTTGAGTCTATGGAGGAGGTGTTTGACGAGTTTATTGAGGAATTCTCACAAAGGGGGATGGCTCATAATACAGTCTCACAAATCCATAAATTCAAACAGAAAGAAGGGAAATCTGTGCGAAAGGCAGTCCTACGACTAAAAAGATATGTGAAGTTCTGCCCTGTGGAAGAGCTACCAACTCAGTCCAGACTTATGCGTATATTTGTTCAAGAACTAAGGAACGCAGATCTCCAGAAGGACTTACATATGAAGAGTAGCACAACATTAAATGAGTTAACTAAGGAGGCTCTTTACCTTGTAGACAATTGTGCGGTCTACAAGGAGGGTGAATTCAAGGATCTTGATGACGATTCATCCTCACAACAAAGTGGAGGCAAGTCCGCTAAGACAGCACTGAAAGGAGAAGTAGCTGTAAGCCAAGAGCAACTTGTCAAGGAAGTGCTAAAAAAGATTAACATGTATGCCAAGCCTCGGGCTAAATAGCCAAAGTTGTGTGTTATTGAACAAAAATGGGAAAACCATGTGACGGAGGAATGTTATTATAACAAGGGATATGTGAAAGAGTGACATTATGCTCCCCAAGCTCAGGTAGCATCTCCTCAACTTCCACCGATGCCTAGGTATCAAGTAGGCAACCTACCAGGACCTGTAGGTGTAGAAAGACCACAACCAGTATTGGGACAGCAACCACCCCTACCAAGATTACGACCAGTCGGCATAAGATACACACCAACAGTAAACGAATCAGAAGAGAAGGCTTTGGTACCTATGCACGCATACTACGAATATTCCAATGGATATACTGCAAATCCTTTCTATTATCCACCGGAAGAACCTCCAACGCCAGAATCTTGGAGCATGATGGGAAGTAGAGGACCACCAACAGCTGCACGGGCAACAAGAGAAGGAAGATATAGCTTGGATGAACGAACACTGTTGTTCATAGCCAACGGAGGCATGGGTGGGCAGAGACATGCATACCAACAAAGAGGAGCTCAATAAGCACCTCAACAGCCTAAGGGACCCTGCTACAAGTGTGGTGGAGACCATTGGCTAAGAGACTGTCCTCATGATGAAATCATTAGAGTCAACGCATATTGCACCGAGTGTGGAATTATTCATTCGATTCTCGATTGCCCTAAGAACCCGAGAAAAGGAGCAAAAACTACCTTGAACATGCTGGAAGCAGTGCCTTCTAGTGGAGGGTCAAAAAACAAGACAATAATACCTATTCAGGCAGTGACACGAGCCCAAGCTCAAAGAATGACAAATGAACCCATAATTGAAGAGCCAAAGACCGATGCCCCAAGTTCATAAATGAAAAATCAGAGAAGCACTTGGAAAGCTAGAAAGGCGCGTATGAAAGCCAGGAGAGAACGAGAGCAAACAGCTCTATCCGAGGAGTTAAAACACACAAAGGATAGATTAGAGCGGTTAGAAGATCTAACTAGCCTAAGCTCACACACTGCGGCAACCATAGAGCCCAAGGAAATAGTAGAACCCAAAAGTGCAGGATCAGGAGGATCAGTGTTGGCAGAAAAGTAAATGAGCAGTTAGATGCACTTTTGAAAGCATACGAAGTCAGACTCAAAAACAACCAAGCGCAAGAGCAAATATGGATGACTTATCCATATGCAGAAATAGAAAAACAGAGGTTGGAAATGTGTTGAAAGATGATTGAAACAACCCAATCCTTGATAGAAAACCCGCTTGGTAAACCTGCAAGTTGGCACAAGGTACCAGCTCCAACCCCTATCAAACCAACCTTAGAGAAACAAGTAGACACGAAAGAGAGACTCACGACTGCCTCTGAGTCTAGGAGGGAACCTATCATAGTGCCAAATACAACAGATGAGACAATTGATGGTTTCCAGCCTAAAAAATTGGTAGAAATGGGTAAGGATTGTAACGGTCTAGATGACCTGTGGAAGCAAATCCGTGATGCCAACAAAGCTAACAGGGTGAGCCACCAAGTAAATAGCACAAGAAAAGAGAAAAATGAGATCTTACCTCCCGTTGAAGAATTTGAGGCAAGATCACAAATGAACTTTGATTTGCATTCACAAGGGGGAGACCAGGAATCAATTAGTTCGGGGCACAGCCAACAAGACTCGCTAAAAACTCTACCCTCTTACCTAGGGGAGTAGGAAGCTAAGTCTGAAGTGAGAGCAATCCCATCTCAAATACTTTCTTCCAACAGAGTGATGGATTCACAAGGGTTGATCGAGCTATTGTCCACCCCTGTGGCATGCACAAGCACATTAGCCGAACTCCTGAGGTTATGGCCAAACATGTGGACCACCGTAGGCAAATGCTTAGAAAAATTTGGAGTAAAAGACCCCACCTCGAAGCTTCAAGAAGGGATCAGAGAATTGGACAAGCCTCAACTAAACATTAGGCCAGTACCTTTAAACAAGGTTGGAGAATATTGCGAGGGAGAAGATGGAAATACCACACTACCAGTAGAATCCCAAGGAGTAGTTTCCAAAGCTATTCTTGAAAGTGGAGCAGGAGTCGCTATCGCCACCAACGAAATCTGGAAAAAATGGGAAAAATCGGCTTTGGGAGCTACCAGAATGGAATTGCAACTGGCAGATGGTTTCATGGAAAAGCCTCTAGGACTTTTAGAAAAAGTAATTGTCACCTCTTGCGGAATCAAGTATGAGCATACATTTGCAATAGTTGATTTCGACAAAAAGAACAATTACGAAATCATCTTAGGAAGACCATTCATGAAACAATTAAAGATGGTCTAGGATTGGGGTTATGATCGCATATACCTTAGACATGGCGAGACTACAACCAAAATATACCTGAAAGACCATAGTTACAAAGATGTGAACCAGACACCAGTGGAAGAGTTTGATTCAGCTACATTGGCAGGGTCCGAACTCCCAGCATGGTTAGGGCAGAAAAAAGAGCTATGGATGTGCGGAGCTTCACATTGTGGGAGCTTAAAAAGAGAGGAATGCGTCTTAGAAAGAGCTATTGAGGACAAGGATTACACTCCAGAACCTTTTCCGGAAGATGCCTTAGAACCTCTGGAATGGGAACACATACTAGCAGCATTGGATGTCTTTACCAATACAGATAGCCCAATGATAAAATTTTGCGATAAGGATGGCTATGGTGTGCTACCCTATTACATGGTAAGCCTTATACGAGCAGGAGATGAGAATGTAGACTCACCAGAACAAGAAGAGTTTCATGACTCCTCTGAGAATCTGCACTTAAATAACGATGTAGATAACGAGTGTTCAGACAGCTCAAGCGAGCGTGGGGAGACAACAGCGAATATCAAGTTTTATGATTTTGACAATCAACACCCTAGACGCCAGGAACGCTATAGACAAAAAAGAGCAGAAAACAAAATTAGAGAGAACCTGATGCCCAGGATAAAAGATAAAACTCACTATCTAATGCTTGTCAAGGCAGAGGATTGTGTAAAAGACCAAATATCAGGAAGATTCTCAAGAGTTCGAAGGGAAAGGACGCGTGAGGAAATAAAACAAGTACGGAAGACTAAAACAGAAACAAAATCAAAAAAATCTCAACAATCAAAACAGGACAAAACAAAAGACCCAGAGTGGACCAAAATGGAGCATAAAAAGAAATACCAAGAACTAAAACGGTCGTTACGAGAAGTATGGACTACTGACGAAGAAAGTGATGGTAAGGAGGAGTCAAAAAAAGAAAACATGATTGTACCATCCCACTATCGAAAATTCACCATCCAGGACAGAAAAATCATAATGACACCACCAGTCAGGGAAAGAACAAACCAAGAATTTTACGATGGGCCGGAAAATGCAAAACGGATAGACCTCGCTGCGCCAGGCGAAAAGCCTCAACCGGTCTCTATAGCAACTAATTTAGAGCCTGAAGAAGAAGAACTCCTAACACAACTTCTCAAGAAGTACAAAGATGTGTTTGCATGGTCCTACAAAGACCTCAAAGGAGTTGATCCATCGATATGCCAACATACTATTTCGTTGCAATCAGATGCCAAACCTAGCAAACAGCATCCTTACACATATAATGTCACATTTGCTAAACGAATCAAAGAAGAGATTGACAAGCTGATGGATGCTGAATTCATCTATGAAATCGAACATATAGATTGGGTGTCGCCCATTGTGGGTTTCCCCAAAAAGAACGGAAAGCTGCGTGTGTGTGTGTGTGTGAACCTCGAAAAAGTAAATGCAGCCACAATAAGGGATAATTATCCCTTGCCGATCACAGAACATGTACTTGAGAGGGTGGCTAGGAAACGGGCTTATTTCTTTCTAGATGGGTTTTAAGGGTATAACCAACTAGCAATTGCAATAGAGGATCAACCCAAAACAGCATTTTCCACAGAATGGGGAATATATGCGTATAGAGTTATGCCTTTTGGCTTAACCAATGCCCCACGCACCTTCCAAAGGTTAATGACTCATGCGTTCAAAGAATACCTGAGAATATTCTTAGAACACTACAACATAACATGAAGATATAAACGCATCATATATCGACGGCCATGCCTTTCCACGCGTATATCGACATAATTAGAGCACGTCGATATATGCATCGATATACGCGAGCAATGCGCGTCGATATACGCGTGGAAAGGCATTATTTGCCATGCGTATATCGATGCAAATTTCCACGGGTATAACAACGCAGTTTGCGAAGCAAAAAAATTTGGGGAAAAAAAGGGAAACTCGCGTTGTCGAGAAATTTGCGGTCTTGCCAGGAAAGCACCGGGCTTATGGCTGTGAGAGTTTGTGAGAGAACTCAACAAAAACTATATGAAGGAGTTAAACCATGGATGCCATGAAGACTAGGGTTTGGAAAGAAGTGCAATCAAAGAAGACTCACTCTTTCTCTCTTGCACTCACACACACACAAAGAAAGAACGCAAAAGAGAATGTCAAAACAATACGAAGATGAAAACATCAAGGCTATGGTCATATCGTATCATGGGTAATATGAAAGGGTTAATGGATGAGTTAATGGCATTCAATCTTGGCTGACCAAATAGGCTACGAATTGTTCTTTGGAATTGTAGTTTTGTGCTTACCATAATATATATATTTTGCCTAGTGATTGGGATTAATTGTGTGTACAAATCCTCTTGGTTCATAGCAAGATAACTACGCTTACATCAAAAGAAAAATTATAGTCTATGAGAGGTAGTATGATGGGATCCGGTGATAGAAGTATTTCATTGAGCCTTTCAGGGCCGAAGAGAAACACTATACGTTGTTGAAAGTGTATTTTACGGCTAATCCATACGTTAATTCTAATAGATCGTACAGAGTGAAAGCGATAGAAATGATCATCATGTGGGTTATTCATCTAGGATAGTATGTG